>NW_026946363.1:5609402-5921036 GCF_035222375.1 Podospora pseudocomata | reverse complement strand
GCGTTGATGTGATGGAAGTGGAGGAGGGCGAGTTCCTTGAGTTTGTAGGGTGTCTTTGGGGGGTTAGTTGTGATGTGTGAGTTGTGTGTGTTTGGAGGTATGATACGCACATCAGGCAAGGTCATATCAGCCGCTAGATACTGGACTTGTGATGGGTATTCTTTCTGAAGCTCCTCCAGCGTTTCAGGGGAGCGAGCTGTGAGGACGACCTTGTGGCCTGCTTTCAGGAGGTGGGTGGCTATGGCATGGCCGATGCCACGGCTGGCGCCGGTGATGATAATTACTTGAGGTTCTGGCATTTTGTTTGCTGGTGGTGTGGTATGGTTTGGAAAGTTGGATAGTGTCCTGCGGTGATTAGTTGACGTAGACTGCGTAGCTGTTCGGGAAGAGCGTTAATCCAGATTTTCGGGATTCGGTAACACCCCTCGCTCGAACTTGATTGCCCCTCTTTGAGGTTGACGTTGTGGGTGGAGCGCGGGGTATCGACTTCTGCTATTTAACTGCCTTTTGGGGAAGAAGAGATGTCGAATCAAGGGCGCAGAATGGGGAATTCGGCTCGGGCATGATTGAAGATTGGTAGTCTGCTGAATTGTCCATTCAGAAGCATGGAATTCATGCTACTTGGTGGAGAGCTGGTTGGGATATCTGGAGGGGGTGACGCTTGTCGTTCATCTAACATCTTCATAGATACGATTGTTTCCACGCAAATATAGACCACTACATCACCTCTTTCAATTCCCAGCCCTGATACTGACTTACTTCATCTTCTAACTTCAACCTATTTCTCAGACTTTAAACACCCAACCCACCCTTACGACCAGTCCTTCAACCTCACCATGACCATCATCACCACCACCACCACCACCACCACCACCGACCCCAACGACAACATCATCATCCTCGGCTGCGGCATCATAGGCCTCTCCACAGCCTACTACCTCTACCTCTCACCAACCAACACCAACCCCATAACCCTCATCGATCCCTCCCCGGAACTCTTCTCCTCTGCCTCCGGCTTCGCAGGTGGCTTCCTCGCAAAAGATTGGTTCTCCCCCTCCCTCACCCCCCTCGGCGCCCTTTCGTTCAACGAACACGCCCGCCTGGCAGCTGAAAACAACGGCAGAGAAAATTGGGGGTACACACCCTCTACCTGCATCTCTTATATCCAGCACCATGACGGATCAAAGCAGCAGAAACGGGGTGATGACTGGTTGAGAAGTGGGACGTCAAGGGTTAATGCCGCGCCTGTGGAGGCGGAACATGACGAGGCGAGGAGACCGGGTTGGTTGAAGAAGAAGGAGGGGGATAAAGTCGAGGTTATCAGTGAGGAGGGGACTACGGCGCAGGTTGATCCTTTACGACTCTGTCAGTGGTTGTTGGGGGAGGTGATGAAACGAGGGGGGAAGGTGCTACAGCCTGCAAAGGCGACGGGGTTGTTGAGGGACGATCTTACAGGGGAGGTTAAGGGGGTGAAAGTGAGGGACTTGAAAGATGGGAGTGAGAGGGTTGTGAAGGGGAATAGAGTTGTGATTACAGCTGGGGTTTGGACACCAAAGGTGTTTAGAACGCTGTTTCCCCAGGCAAAGGTAGGGATGAGGGTGGGGAGTTTGGCTGGGCATAGTATTGTCGTTCGGACACCAATTTGGGATACAAGAGAGGGGGAGGAAGAGTGTCATGCTGTTTTTACTACGCATGAAAAGAATTTCTGTCCGGAGATGTTTTCGAGGTTAGGCGGGGGAGGGGAGGTTTATTTTGCGGGGTTGAATGATTCTACTTTGGAGGTTCAGGATCCGGAGAAGGGGAAAGCCAGGCCGTTGGATGAGCAGAGGGGGTTGCTGAGGGAGGCGGTGGGGGATATTATAAAGGGTGGTGATGGGGGCTTGGAGGTTGTGAGGGAGGGGTTGTGTTTCCGGCCTGTGACGGAGTGGGGGGCGCCGATTGTATCGCAGATCACAGGGGAGGACCTCGGGATCAGTGTTGGGGACGGGGGAGTTTGGGTTGCGGCCGGGCATGGGCCTTGGGGGATTGCGATGAGTCTGGGGACAGGTGTCGTCATGGCAGATTTGGTGGAAGGAAAGGAGACAAGGGTGGATGTAAGAGGTCTAGGATATCATGGGCCCAACACTCATCCTGTTGTCGTTCATACCATTTAGCTGAGGCTGAAAGCTGGGGCTGTCCTATGGGCAGTCTGGTTCGCAGGTGTAAGAGGCTTTGACCAAATGTACCAGCACCTACATGAGATAGCTTATCCTCCTTGTTCGGAAGTTCTTCTCCTGGTGCATTGCATGGTGCGTCGTAGGCAGTGAAGCTCGTTCCGTGTTTTGATTGGTTTCTCCGAGAGGGCGCACGGAAACGATGTTACAGCCCTCAGGATTTCTTGGCATTAATATGGATGGCAGCCCTACCTAGGTTGGTATATTATCAGCAGAACTCCCTTCTTCTCCTTCATCATCTGGCGCCCAACATAAACGCTTACTCCTGCCCTAGACCTTTAATCCAACTTCACACTGATCCACATGAGTCTTCGCCTTTTTCCCCGGCCTATTTCAGCGTTGTTGTCTGCTTATTTAGCCCAAAACTATTACCTACACATTATCACTTGCATACCAACACAAGAAAATCATTGCCCAAAGACTATGTAGCATGGCGCCGATACTCTATGGCGAGAACACACAACCTCTCAACCCCTTCCGATCAAGTGAAAAAGATTCTCCGCTGTGTCCCAGTGATACTCTCCAGGTTAGAAGTCTCAACACGGAAACCTCACCTTGATGCAGTCACAGTGGAGATTGTACTTGGATCTATCGCAATAGTCATTGGTACCTTCGGATTCATCTGCTCTTTCTTACAGCTTCACCTCATGTACGAGATGCGTCCATTGAAGATGAGAGGTATCTCGAAAGAGAGACCACTGTCGGTGTTCAGCGGCATACTTCTTCATCTTGAGTTTCATCGACATAAGACTGGACTGATGGGTTAGCGTGGGTTAGGAGGGTTTCGGGTTAGGGCTTCAAATGGGTATTTGTTTCTTGTTGGGCTGGGGTCATGTGAGATGGGGAGCTGGGGTATGTTTATTGCAGGGTCTTTTCTATGCTAATGACAGCATGTGTCCTGAATTGCTTGTTTGGGAATAAGCCTCATACTTTAAATATTGTGGCTGCTTCTGCTCAAACACCACTATTTCAGAAATATTCTGCCTACCCAGGGGAACAAACGCATAGATGAGGTGAAAACAATAGCTTCGCGGTGTTGAACCGCCGTGCTGTCTTTTGACCATTTTCTTCTGTGCTGCCCCACTATTCAGAATGTCAATGTTGAAGAGCTGATGGTGTAGTAGCATGTGGCTTGCCAAACAGCGGGTGCCCAAGTCTGGTGGTGGTTGTTCATACCACTGCTCGTTAACATTTCACTTGCCACATTGTACAGATGAATATGGTTTGTATTTGGGAACCACAATGTTGATAACCTTATGCAAAACACCTCAACCCCCAAAACGGTTCTCGGATTTGCTATCACAGCGTTGAACGGGTGTATATGAAGAGGAAGGGAGACACTGGATATATCGTAGCCGGTGCCAGCTGGTTGAAAGCGACAGTCTTGGACACGAATGAACATCGCAGTGACCGCGTGCCACGACAGAATGTACCACCGGCAAGGCTTCCAGGCAGAGGGCGAAGTTTTGACAATTACCACTCATTGAATACATTGTAGCTGGGTTGTGTTTACATGCTGCATTTCGTTCTTCACCTCTGGCTCATGGTGTTTCGCCTCAAGGCTCTCACCATTTGTGTCGCTTCTAGTTGAAATTCAGCATTCCCCTCTTCAATGTCAGACAGGCGTACCAAGACAGTTTAATCAAGCCCCATAAATAGAACACACCCAGAGCGAGGTACCCGAGCACCCCGACGTTGTATCGAGAGCATAAAACTCGAATGAAATGAGGTCCAAGCATCCCACTGTGATCGATAAAGTGCTTGACAGCGCATGGACCACCAAGATAAGGTCAGTGCGAACGGGACGTTCCGTGTGTTTGGGTGACTTGGCTGCTTGGCCTCTCTCAGCTCCCATTTCCCACACAGTCCTGAGCTTGGCTGTTGATGATCCAACAGGCCCAAGCTATCGATTTCGATAACAAATCTCCTTAATTGCCTCTTTTCAATCTATCCACCCGGCACATGACTCCAGGCGGTTATCCAAAGACGGCCGACCCGAATTGCCGGAGCCGACTCGAGGCCCAGTCCTCGTACCTGATTGAACAATGGCTTTCACCAGAGAGCGGCCGCAGCTGGGGTCACCTCTTGACATGCCCGTCCGGCAGCAACAGCAGTGAGAGCTGGAACCATTGAGAGACACAGCAGCTGACGGATGACGGACAGCACGCATCACAGGACACCACCGCTACCGGACAGAGAATCTTCAGTGCCACGAGTCACTGTTCTGGAATGCTGCATCGAGAATCATCTTCAGTGAGGTTCACCATCCCTTGCATCACGAGGGGACGTGGGAGAAAAGCTCGAGTCCGAGAACGCGGGCGAGAGGTTGAAGAGGTCAGCATCCAATCAAAAGGCTTATTTACCCGCCCAGGCTGCAATTGGCCCCTGCTGTTCCCCGCTATGGGAACTTGCATGGGGGAACCCCACTGTGCCCTTTTCGAGATCTCCCAGCATCGCGCCGTCATTTGCTCGTCCATCACGGCGATGCTCGAACGCCATTTGACGACTGCGTGGTGACCATCCAGAGCATCACACCAAGGTCACCAACAGTTGGACAGACGCATTAATTACTCGCTTATTGGGGTCTTGGTTCTTCCTCAAGGGGTGGAGAATGAGAATGCGCCATTCTCAGTTCGCAATCCGCATGTCGACGAACATGTCGTTTCCCACCTGCACAAAAGACAGCCTTGAGGTGGTCACAGTGGCGGTCGACCGTGATGACACCCTGCCGCCAAGCATAGGTAATTGTCCGCTCCAAGTGGAAGGATATTCGACAAGTCGGATGTATCCGTTGTGCTTGGAAGAAGTCTTCACTGAAGAGGACAGCACCCGTTCGGCATGCGCGCGCACGTTGAGAACTGCGTGGTTTTGTCCTACACCTCTTGCCTTTCCACGAGTGCCGACAGTTGTCATCAAGCAGTCAGCTTTGCTGTTGGTTCCTCTTGCGATAACGGTGCCGAACACTCACAGATCGCCGCAGAAACGAGCCCGGCCAGATCGAGCCTTCCTCACGGCCCCCAACCGGTCGTCTTTTTCTTTTCTTTCCTCTGAGCTCTGCTTTTCTCCTCTTCCATTTCCCAGCCAAGCCTATACCTAGCGCCCGGTGTCAAGGATTGTTACCGATTCGGGTCGACGTACCGTGTGACATGCAGGTGTGCAGCGACACCAGCTGTGAGCTATTGCACCTAGCACCACGCACCCCAGAACATTGATCGACCAATATTAAGGCCCAGTGAACCGCTGGATTCTTCAGTTGCCAGGTCCGACTTTTCCCTGTTCCTGACTTGATATTGATTCCGTCCCGCCTCAGGAGAGCATCTGGACATCTCGAGCCCAACAGCCCGGTACTGTGATCGCATCTGGAGGAGCACACGCGCGGCGGTTGGAATTGTCCGTGGAAGAAACCTAGGTGGACGTGACGGAACTTGCGACTTGCAGCATCTCACCCACCATCTCACCCACACCAACATTGGAGATATAACTGCATTATAATAACTCTCCCTACGCCCCTCTCCCGCGCCCCCCGCCGGATCCATCCCATTCTTTCGTCCTTCCCGGCTCCTTCCCGACGGTCGCCTCTAATACACCCCTTTCGTCACTTCTCATGGCCTTTCAAGTTGTGCCTCACGCTCTCTACTAAATGCTCTAATATTTTGATCGGGGGTCCGGTGTTCCTCGACCGAAGTCTGACCGGCGGCCGTTGCCGGCAGATCAGCTGCTTCTCTGTATCCCGACGACATTTCAAGATCGAGGTTGCGTTCTACAGGGGTCGCCACACTCCCGCGCCCGTACGCGCACAATCACTACACAAATTACACCATGGCTTCACATGTGCGACCAGCGCTGCGAAGCGCAGTCGACGCGTCCGTTGAGGCCCTGAGCGGGTTGGTGAGGCGGATCAATATCCCGCTCTTACCCAACAGTCCACCGGGCTTAGTACAGGCACTCACGGTAGATCCGTGGTCACAATCGGGGAAATATGGGCTGGGTTGGACATATTTTGCGCTTGCTTTGGGAGGACTGACGCTGTTTATGAGGATATGGCACTACTGGCAGGATAAGATTCGGCAGGCGATCTACAAGCAGGATATGGAGAAGCACTTTCAACAGCTCTACAGCATGGAACCGGAGTGGGATAGATCGGCTGCCCTGGCGACGGGGGCGACAGCGCAGACGGCGGCTGAATCACGACGACACTTCTTTCCGGACGAGCAGCAGGCTGAGGAGGAGAAGAATTTCAAGCCGAAAGCGCATTTTTCATCTGTCGGATTTGTCAACGATACTCTGGCGCTATTCCGATGGGTTTTTTATCGACCAGTGCCAGACATTGTCTGGAGAAAACACCGCTTCACCTTTTCCTCACTCGCGGTGCTGAGTTGCGCCTTTATCGCCCTGGCCTTCGTCACGGTCTACTGCTTCTTACAGCAACCCCTATACTGGCAAAGCATCCGGTTCGGATCACCACCGGTGGCCGTTCGGTCCGGCATGATTGCCGTTGCCATGACACCGTGGATCATTGCCACTAGCACCAAGGCCAATATCATCACGCTGATCACCGGCATTGGACCCGAGAGACTCAACGTATTCCACCGTTGGCTAAGCTACCTCTGCCTGTTTCTCTCCTTGATTCACATGATCCCATTCTACATCCAGCCGGTCTGGGAGGATGGCGGCATGGAGGTCTTCGAGGCGCTGTTTCCTCCCGGTAGCGGCATCATCTATGGTTCTGGAATTGCATGCATGGTCCCTCTGGGGTGGCTTTGTGTGGGATCGTTACCACTGTTCCGAAGAAAGGCATACGAAGTTTTCATCCTTTTCCATATCCCAGTCGGTTACGTTTACGTCGGTGTGCTCTTTTGGCATACCAAGAACTTTCTCATGTCATGGGCCTACTTGTATGCGACAGTGGCCATCATCGTCTTCTGCAACCTGTACCGTTTCTGCAAGCTGAATTGGACCAAGCCATGGCGCATGTCGTTTTTGATTGGAGACGAAGCAGCCATCAACATCATGACGGAGAACGCCATCAAGATCACCATCCCAACTCAGATGAGGTGGAAGCCGGGCCAGTACGTTTATCTACGCATGCCGGGCATTTCCATGTTCGAGAACCATCCTTTCACCATCTCGTCTCTTTGCAGCGCAGACTTTCCATCTGAATACGGCGAGGAGTACAGAGATTGTGTGCTGGTGTTCCGGCCATATGGAGGCTTTACGAAGAAGGTGCTCGAGACGGCCATTGATAAGGGGCCTTTCCACACCTACCGCGCGTTTCTCGACGGCCCGTACGGTGGTATGCGCCGAGAGCTTGCCGCATTTGATACCTGCATCCTCATCGCCGGTGGCAGCGGTATCACATCGCTCATGTCACAGCTGCTAAATCTGATCAAGCGCATGCGGGACGGCAAGGCCATCACCAAGAAAATCGTCGTGGTGTGGTCGCTCAAGCGGCTCGAGGCCATGGACTGGTTCCGGGAAGAGCTCCGTATCTGTCGTGAAGCCGCGCCCCCTGAGAGTGTTACCTGCAAGTTTTTCGTTACCGCATCAGTCCGGAAGCCGCCAAATTCTGGCATTCCTCATGGTCGTGCGCCCAGGCCGCTCAGCAATGCATTCCACGACAAGCTGGATGGCTTTGTGGCCAACATTGCTAGCAAACGCAACAGCGCCCTGATCATGTCCGAGGCCCAAGGCGACCCCGACAGAGAGCGGGAGCTGCGTGCTGAGGATGAGGACCGCATCACAGCGCTCCCTCAGCAGAAATATCTTCAACCACACACCTTCCCACCACCGCCACCGGGGCCTCCCCCCAACAACAACAACAACAACAACAACAACAGGCTATCTGTTGCGGAACAAACCCTTCGAAAACTTGAAGGCCGCGACGATGAGATCAAGCCCGTTGAAGGCGAACAGCAACAATATTTACACCCCCCAGCCCCTTCCAGCAACGCACCCTCAACCAAAAAGAGCGAACCCGGCGGTGAGTTCCATTTCCCCCCTCTAGCCCGGGAGAATGCGGCTCCCCATTTCAAATACGCACCTCCTGCCGGCCGCAAGCGATACAGCCAGATCCTCTCCGAGTCCGACCCCCGGCCCAGCGGAGCCGGCAGCGGCGGTAGCATCGATGCCCGACCGACTACCAGCGAGCTCGGCCACCAACACGCCGACTCATCCGGCAGCACGGAACCTTTCGCCACTCACCCCTCGCCCCCAGCAGCAGCAGAACCAACAGCCGAATCCTCCACTGCTCCCGTCCGCCCACCAGAACTAGCCCACCTTCGCACCGACGTCGGCGGCGACCCCCGCCGCCCAAGACCAACTTCCCATTTTGGGCCTCCCTCAGGGTTTGATTTTGGCTTTCCAGAAACACCGACCGAATTTCAGCGCAATCTTATGAGGTTTGCGTTTCCTGTCCCGCACGAGATTGACGGCGGGTGGTCGGTGGAGTATGGGAGGCCAGATTTGGGGTACATGCTCAAGGAGTGGGCGACAGGAGGGCCGGATGGGAGGGGCGTGTTGGGGAGGAGGACCGCGGTGTTTGTGTGTGGGCCGCCGGCGATGAGAGTGGGCGTGGCGAATACGGTTGCGAGGTTGCAGGCCGAGATTTGGGGGGATGACATGCTCGAGGAGATCTTTTTGCATACAGAGAACTATGCGTTGTAAGAGTGGAGAGATGATGGAGAGGGTGATAAGGGTTGGGCATGTGAAAGGGAGATACCAGCACCAGAGGGATATGGTGTGTAGAGATGACTACGTGTACAGTTACTTTTCGGATTTGGATATATACCACTCTCTCTTGGAGAACAGGGGAGAGGGGGAGCGAACAGCTCACGTCTTTCTTGTTTGTGGTTGGGTTGGGTTATGATAGGACACGGATACTACCACCTTTCTCGGGAGGCAATCCTCTGAGCTAATTGAACGATGATACCTTCAAAGCACCGTGTTCTTAGCCGATCGAATATGATACTTGAACTTGGTAATTGCGGCGTCATACTTATGCTTCTGGTCACCACTGCGGACGTAAATATGGGGTCAGTTCCGAAAAGGGGTATATAGGGGCAATGCCAAGAATCCCTCCAGCGCAGCTGTGAACCTGCCTTGCCAGTTCATACACTTGACTTGATACCAACTACAGCGGCATTTCTCACCATCACACAAAGTTGTAAGCTAGCTGGGGGGGCTTGGATGATTGTGAGGTTGACAGGTAGGTGTCACAACCAGAACTGTGACAACCAGCTCCCAGTTTCCTGCTCATTGACATCGGACACTTTGGTTGGGTTAGAACAGTTAGGAGCGTAAAGTCTCGACCATTTGTCAACGGAACTCTGGCCACCATCCAGGGAAAGTCGCACACCACCTAGGTACCTACCCCAGTCCCTCCGTTGCTGCCAGTCGATCATTCCAAAATTTCCGGTACTCTACTCTACTTACAACCGTCACCCAAACCCTTCCCCAGCATCCAGCGGTGAACTCCTTGCCTTTTCCAAATCAAATCTCCCACTCCAACTTCCGTAACCCTACGCTTCCCTGTCGATATCACCCCGTGTAACACCCCCCCCTTCATCGTGTCACCTAGATCAAATTCTCCGCTCCTCTCTCACTGCCATCCAGCCCCCCCTCTGTCGGAACTAGATCCGATCGCAGATTCACTCACTCACATGCCGCCGGGGAAGGGGGTCCAATGCATGGACGTTTTTTTTCGGCCGGTAGAAAATAACGACTGGGCTAAAATCATGGCAAAGGCGAATAGGAATGGGAAACAATAAGCCACGGCGTCTGTGGGGGGCTGTAAGGGGTGATTTGAGGCGTCGACGATTGCGGAGAGGAGTGGGGGAGGACAAAGGATGGGAGTTTTGTTTCGCACGTAAGGTTACTGTGGACAGCGGTAATTAACTGCCTTCTCTCCCCGAATGCTGTGTTACTCGACTTTGGGGGATCTTTCGTGTTGAGTGAGATGAGCTAATGTGGGAAGCCGTTGAAGGGGCGGTTTCCGATTAGATGATCCATTGAGGCAGGGGAGAGAGGGGCGGTTTGGGGATGGGGGGACGACATCGGGGTTTGGGGGTGGCATTTGGGAGGGCTTGAGTTGGTGATAAAAAGAACTGAGTGATGAAGTGGGCGGGAATTGGTCAGAATATGTTTGACAGTGAAAGGCGGTCGGTCAGGCATGAATCACATATGGCGGACGGACGGGTGGTCAGTGGGACAGAGGCGCAATGGATATCGGGACCGTCTATCTGAGTCGGATATCGGATGGAATATGGTGGTTTCAGGTATCTTGCTACGGTTGACTTGAATTTGGGGCAGAGATCTAGCCGTCAGCTCATAAATGCGTGGCGCTTTGCATTCAGGTTGAGTGACAGACACGTACCTACTCAAAACGGCTATGGCGGTTTCCACCAGGCAAACATGGCACTTTGACATGCCATGTGCTAGCTACGGGTGCAACTGCCAGCGGGGGACGATCTCTGCTGCTACCAACTATTGAACCCACACTCCTTCTGCCCGGGACTTGAAGCTATCTAGCAAACATCAAAGTGCCCGGCATGCCAACCGCGCACCATCAAGTCCCGTCTGACAGCTCAGACAACTCACAAGATCATTGATCTGGGGGTCCGTGGTGAGTCAATGATCGTGTGCTACAGAAAAACATGGCTCGCTCCTTCCTCCTTCAGCAGGGCAAGGATACCCTCGACGGCTGGGCCAGGAGAAATCGAGGCAAGACAGCAATGGACCTTCCCTCCCTGAACTTTTCACGGGTGCCCACAGTATCCGGATGTGAGGTGACTTGCAGCTGCCCACGGAGGAGCTCCTTCCTCGGAGGCAACCCGGGAGTCTGGTGCCTGGTGCCTGGTGCCTGGTGCCTGGTGTCTGGCTGGAAAACATTATTGATAGCTTCTTTCTCCGCAACATGGCTTGGATCGTGTCGATCTTTGGGGACAAGTCCCCGAGATCCCTAGACATTGGCTTGACCGCCTTGGCCTGAATCACCGACATGTGCTTGTGGGGATATTGAACGGCAAATGTTGATGCTTGCTTATAATAAGCTCCTTTTCGTCTTGTCTGTCTCGTTCTGTCCTCCTTCCCTGCCTTCTCCGAGACAGCAACACAAATAACACCCTTGGACGTTGCACAACAGCTACACCTGGTGTTCCTCTTCTCTGCTACCCGGGTAGCTTTACATATCGGTACATCCCCCGTTCCTCCCGACACCCAATTTGCAGATAGATCCCATCTGCCATTGAAATGGGAGCCATGCGAAAGGAAGCGGGCGTGTGTGCGTTCCCGTCATCGTCTGACCTGTCGACCCAAGAGAACACCGGCAGCCAGAAACCTGCGGTGACTGGAACTTCGGACGAAAGAGACGCTCAACGGGCTTCGATTCCGCCTGCTCCCACTGCCGCTCCTTCTCTTCCCAACAAGTCGCCTGCTCGGAGCAGCCCCAGACCCGAGTCGCCAGACAAAGCAGCCCCGTCTAGCTCTGTTCACTCAGCTTCTTCTGGTGCTGTTCCTCAGAACCAGAACTCGGTTTCTTGTGCTGTGAGGAACTGGTCTTACTGGAACAACTGGGACGCCAACGGCACAATGGCTGGAATCGAGGGTCATGACGGCGCTATGGCTATGGAGGGCACAACTGTACGTGATACGGCCGTTCTCACATACGCAAACGAAGCAGCGTCAACTAACCACGGAAATATACAGAATAATACTCGTCGGTGGTTAGCCCTCGCGGCTCTGGCTTGCATGTGGACGAACGCTCAAGCTCCGTTATTCATGTTTGGTATGTTCACGGTGCCTCAGTGAAGGATATGTGCCTTGAAGAACTGACACAGCTTGCGACAGCCGGCGCCCCTGTTTATATCTACCGAGAGCTCGGCGGTATCGACCACTGGGTGTGGTTCGTATCTGCCAACCTCCTCGCCACGGCAGCAATTTCCCCCTTTGTCGGCGCCTTGTCGGATCTTGTCGGCCGTCGATTTGTTGCCCTTGCTGGCAATGCCTTGATTGTCATCGGCCAGATTATCTGCGGCGCTGCTACGAGCATGGATGCGTTTATTGGTAAGTCCTGATTTGAAAGTGGAAGGAGACAATGGCTGACAGTACTTTTTTTTCTTTTTCCAGTTGGCATGGCCATCTCAGGTTTGGGAACTGGCATCAACGAGCTCACTGCCTTGGCGGGCGCCGCCGAGATTGTCCCCGTGTCTCGCCGCGGCTACTATGTGGCGGCAATGATCCTCACTATCCTCCCGCTTCTGCCGTCGGTCATGTATGCTCAGCTTATTTCGGCGTATTCGAGCTGGCGATATATTGCGGTTGTAACTACTGGTTGGGCTGCTATCGGTTTGGTCATGGCCTTTTTGTTCTACCACCCCCCTCCACGGATCGATGCCCATGCCGGCGAGAAGAGCGAGGTGCTGAAGAAGACGGACTGGGTTGGTGGGTTCTTGTCGATTGCTGGGCTTGTGCTGGTGGAGGTTGGGCTGTTGGGTGGTGGTTACAATGTAAGCTCTCTCTTGGCCTTCGAAAGAAAATATTATTGCTAAAGCTTGTTAGGCTCCATGGAAGAGCGCGAGGATATTGGCTCCTCTCATAATCGGTGCCCTGGTTTTGGTGGCCTTTGTGGTGTGGGAACGGAAAGGGGCCAGCCATCCTATGGTGCCGAGAGACATGGGCAAATCGCCTTGGACCTTGTGGCTGACTCTCATCATCACGTTCATTTCGGGCGCCAACTTCTTTTCAGTGTTGATGATTTGGCCGAGCGAGGCGTATAATGTGTATGGGCACGAGTAAGTCCTCTGAACACAAGAAAGAGGTGGGACATTGCTGACCCCTTTCCAGTCCTGTCGGAGTCGGTATCCGTGGTATGCCCTTCGCCTTTGGCACCATGGCCGGATGTGTCATCTCCCTGGTGATGCTTTCTTGGCTCAAGGGAAACATCAAGTGGATTCTGTTCGTCTCGTCAACATTGATGACGCTGGGCTGTGGACTGCTGGCCATTGCCAGAGTCGACAACATTCAGACCGTGTACGGTGTTTTGTTCATTGCTGGTCTCGGCGTGGGCGGAGTTGTCGTCCCGGCATCGACAATCACGGCTATTATCTGCCCCAGCGATGTCATTGCTACAGTCACCGCCTTGACTATCGCCATCAGAATCGTAGGCGGTGCTATCGGATACGCCATCTACTACAACGTTTTTGTGTCGAAGCTCCTCCCCCAGCTGATGCAAATTGTAGGCGGCACCTGCGTCAAGGTTGGGATCGAACACGACAAGATTGAACAGATCATCCAGCTGACGGGAGCGTCGCTGGTCAACGAGATCAAGCACCTTCCGTTTGTGAACGAGGCTCAGTGGCATGCGATTGTGGCGGCTGGTCAGGTGGCTTATTCTCATGCATACCCCTGGGCCTATTACTGCAGTATTGCTTTTGGGGGTGTGTCGATGTTGGCGAGTTTGTTTTTGGGGGATCTAAATATGGATGATACGGTTGCGGTGGTTCTTTGATTCCAGGAAGGGGGCGGGCGGGGGTTGGGGGGTTGTTAAGAGTAGGAATTTTGGCACGGGTTAATGGAGCGGTAATTGATGACATCTGGGGTTGGGAGTGGCCATCTTAGAGGTTGTAGAACTCGGAAAGTGGTATGGCCGGCAAGCTAGCTGTAGTTAGACGTAGGGCGCACACATTTTTCTTTTGTAGTGGGTTTTGTGGGATGTGAGTGACATGGTGCGTGTGTGTGTAAGGGGGCATAGGGGGTCGTACATGGTCGTTCAAGCGAGAAAAATATTGGTAATGTTTGATGGTGTGATCTTTTGGATGGGGTTTCAGGGCCAAGGGGAAACAGACTAGAAAGGGCTTGCCAATATCAGGGGAAAATCCGCTCCGTGATAGAATTTAAACTGTTTTTGTTTTATTTACATGTTTTTACTTGCTATGTACATCGCCTTCTTATTCCCCTACTTCTCCTCAGGCAACTCCCCAAACCGGTACTGCGCCCAAGCAAAACTAGCCTCGTGCATCGTCCACGTCTGTCTTCCTCGGTCCCCCCCCGCCGCCCCAGCAGCGATATACAACGGCATCAAATGATCCATCCAAGGATGCGCCTGTCTCGCGTCTGGCCTCTTCAACACCCTGGCCATTTCTTCTTTCCTCTTCTCCGCATCAGGCTGCTCGACAGCCTCCTTGAGGGCATTGTCAAACGACACGGCGTACGGCATGGGTTGAGGCTGCCCGAAGGCGAGGCGCATGTCCCGCAGGTTGTGGACGGTCATGCCTGTGCAGATGATGACAATGTTTTGCTCGCGGAGGGACTGGACGGCCTCGCCGAGGAGGAAGTGGGCCTGGGGGTTTTCCGAGTTGAAGAGGGACACCTGGACGAGGGGCACAGCCAAAGGGTTGGAGGCCGGGGGGAAGGCCACGTTGAAGCCGGAGAAGACGCCGTGGTCGAGACCGCGGGAGAGGCCTCTGGCGCGGATGTTGGATTTGGCGAGGAGGGAGATGATGTGGGAGGCTAAGGAGGGGGAGCCGGTGGAGGGGAAGGTTGCTTTGTAGAAGTGAGGGGGGAAGCCGTAGAAGCTGGATTATGTTAGTGACATGATAATTAAGCAGGGGGTGGGGTGGGGCGGTGGTACGGAGGGTGGCATACTCGTAGATGAGGTCGGTCTTTTCGGCGTTGTTGACGTGGATTTCGTCTGGGCCGACGTTTTCGGGCTGCCAGTGGGCGGAGAAGACTACCACGGCGGAGGGCTTGACTTTTTGGGTGATTTCCTTGCCAATGGACTGGAGGATGGGGTAGACGGGGTGGGTGGTGTTGTATTGGACGTCGGGCTGTATCACTGTCAATTATCTAGGTTGAACGAGGGAAGTGGCAATGAGACTTACGCCGCCATGGCTAAAGAAATACACTGGTGCTTTTGGCATTTTGGGCGGTTGTGAGATTGTTGTCGTTGACGAGACCGATGGGGTGGTGGAGAGGGTCGACAGAGGCGCGGTGGTTGGAGTATTAAAATAAGAAACGGGCAAAAAAGTCTTGAGCTTCGTCAGGATTTGTGGCAAAGATAAAAGTGACAACGCCGGGGAAGACGCACTCATAAGAAGAGCTACGATGATCACAATAGATGGCAAGATGAAAAAAGCTGGGCGGCGAAGGACCCAAGTGTCGAACATGGTGAGCTTCTTTCTTATCAGATCTTGGGGTGAATACAACTGGCCAGATTTATATAGGCTGCATAACTAAGTAGGGGGTGAGGTTCTACTGAGCGTGTACAGATTTTAGCGTCAGTAATCTAGTTTACACATTCGGCACCTCGCTCTCCCATCGCGCTTTCAAAGGCTTTGGTAAGAATCCATCGAAATTTCGTAAGCAACAGTTCCCTTTTCGAGCAGCATCCTAGAGAGACGACGTTGTGAGTGGAGAAGGAATCACGCCACGCAAGTCGGGAGTGTTGTCGGGGATTTGATCTGACAAGCGGGCAAACAAAAGGCTTGTCAGGCGTGGCACGGGCCATTTGATTGAATGCGCTAACAATATTTGCAGCGAGTAGTCGTAGAGAAGAGTTATGGAGGACAGCTTCCCCCCACCTGGTTCCGACACGGGATGCCCCAACGCACAAAAATCCGGGGTCCGCTTTTCGACAGCACCAGTAACAAACAACAAGATGACATCCCTCATTAGACAACCGCCCCTCCTCTTCCCTGCAACAGCCAGGCACACGGCCACGGTCATTTTCATCCATGGCCTGGGTGACACCGGTCATGGTTGGGCCTCGGCGGTCGAGAACTGGCGTCGCCGGCAGCGTCTCGATGAAGTCAAGTTCATCCTGCCTCATGCTCCTCAAATTCCAATCACCTGCAACTGGGGAATGAAGATGTCAGGATGGTATGATATTGTACGTAGTTCTCTTTCACTCCCTCTCTAGTTTCATTTCACCTACTGACCGAATAAACAGCACACGATAGACGGCAACGCCGAATCCCTCCGAAAAAACGAAGATGAGGCGGGCATTTTGATCTCTCAGGCCTACATTCACGGCCTGATCCAGAGAGAGATCGATGCCGGCATTCCGGCGGAACGGATCGTTGTCGGTGGCTTCTCCCAGGGCGGCGCTATGAGTATCTTTGCAGGCTTGACCTCCAAGGTGAAGCTGGCTGGCATTGTTGCTTTGTCTTCATACCTGGTCTTGAGCCTCAAGTTTGCCGAGTTGGTACCAAAGCCTCAGGTGAACCAAGACACTCCCATCTTCATGGCTCATGGCGATTCGGACCAGGTGGTGAACACACAGTTGGGCAAGAAGTCGTATGAGTTGTTGAAGGAGATGGGGTATAAGCCCACGATGAAGATTTACCCGTGAGCCTCACATCGCCTTTGTCCCATAAGAGTCGTGAAAAGCTAACTGTCGTATTAGTGATATGGGTCACTCGGCGTGCTTGGAGGAACTGGACGATGTCGAGGCCTTTTTGAGGCAAAGACTCCCTGCCTTGAGCAAGGAGGAGAAGCCTGAGTTGTAGTTATTAAATGTTGAGTGCATCCGGCACGGCGCAAAGATGTATTCTCGACTGGCAAACAGAATTGCTTACAATGCATATCAGCTTTATGAAGGACACACTCTAAGGCCCATCAGTTATGTTGAAGGTGGACTGACGTTTTCGTGTAAGTAGTGGAATCCATATTTGACTGGCCGATATTAAGAAAAAAAGAAAAAAAAACCTGCTCAAAACAGTAGGCACATGTCCACATGTTTGACGTGGTGTCGATCTGAAGCGTGATCCTGCAGCGGACACAACGTCTGTGCAACCCCACGGCCGCTATCTTATCAGACCCTTGACCGCTACGAGACCCGCTGTTGGCCCGCCGCGAATCACCAGCAAATCCACCCCTGTAAGCCGCTTTGGTCCAGTACTCGACTCGAGGCAGCGCCGTTTGTTGCCTTGAATCTTTTGACATCTCTGACGACGACATCGCTGGCGCTGTTTTCTCCGACTTTTGTCATTTCCTTTGGGATTTCTGCTGTCGCATATCTGTGTTTCTGGTCTTTTCTTCTGAGAAATCTGTCTATAAATTACACCTTTCCGTATTGTATCAAAGAAACCAACCTTTTCAACTTCAAGAAACACACCGCCCCACCTACGTTACTATCTTCCCCTCCTCACCAGGAAGACCCCATCCGCTAAGATCGACGAGAACCCGCCTGGGCGTCATCCCGAATAGGTGCCCGAGTAAATAAACACCTGATTCGACCCCTCACCTTCACCGCAGCCACAAAGCTGTTGCGTGGTGACTGTTATAAAGACGGAACAAGAGCAAAGCGCAAAATTTGGAAACCGGCGAATGATACTGGGATAGGAGACCAACTTCAACATGCAGTCTTCCTCCCATCCCCCGGGGATGCCACAACGGCCACCCTCCCCCTCCCCCAGCCAACTTCCCCCCATCCCAGGCTCGCCAACCTACTCCTACGCCTCCACCGCCCAACCCTCCCTCTCCCAGTTCAACCTCCCCTTACCACCCCCTCCCCGACCAGCCCACGCAGTCCTCACCAAAGCCGACCTCGAAAGCTCCCAAACTGCCTACGCCGATTTGCTCACAACCGCCAAAGCCTACCGCCTCGCCCTCGCTTCCCTGTCCACGGCCGCCAGCGCCTTCGGCTCCGCCCTCGAAGCATGCGCCCGCCTCAAAGAAGCCCGCGCCGAACCGCTCGGTCCGATCAATCCAGGGTTGTTATCAAACGGCAATACAGTCGGCGGCTCGCTCTCCAGCTCTTTCCACGCCGGTGGCGGCCCCCAAGGCAGTAACAACGCCAACCCCCCACCGCTCAACCTCAACAGCAACGTCATGAGCAAAAACGCCTGCACGGCTGACGCCCTCTTGACGGTGGCTGGTCTGCAGCACCTGGTCGCAAACCACAAGCACATCCTCTCCGAGACGGTCTACCGCTCTTTTGAAGTGCCCCTGCTTCACGAGCTGGATAAATGGCGGGGCGCGGTCGAGGACGAGGAGGAGAGCTATGCGTCTGCCGTGGCGGTTCAAAGCAAGGAAATCAACCGCCTTGAGAAGGAGGGACTAAAACTCCACAGGCAGAAGAGGAGGGATGTGAACATGTTTCGGAACCACCTTGTCGAGCTGACCACCAAACTAGACGGGCTGACGTTCTTGCACGGGGAACACGCGAGGACGCTGCTGAGGGAAAGTCAGGAGACGAGTGCGAGGATTGTGGAGGCGAGTTGCTCTCTTGTGCGGGCAGAGGTGGACATCTTTGAGAGCTTGGCACGCAAAGGGTGGACGGGGGGTGGGCTGGAGGAGGTTTTGGAGAGGGGGGTGGATTTGTTTGCTAACGAGGGAGAGGGGGGGATGATGGGGGAGCACGTCATGGGGGGATCGCCGGGGAAGGAGTTTGGGGGTGGAGGCGTGGGAGGTGGGGGGGAGAGTAAACTGTTCAGTATACTACCTCCCAAGTCAATACTGGCGAATGATAGCTCGGGAGAAGGGGGGACGGTGAGGGGGGTGAGGGGGGACAGCTTGCTGATTTCTGCTGGAGGGGGTCTGGAAGGGCAGCAGGGGGATAGGTATCAGAGCTTGGCGGGTTTGGTGGGGTTGGATTCGTTGAGGGGCATGGACAAGGACGAGGAAGGAGGAAGTGTTTTTGCCGAGACGCAGCAAGGAGGGCAGCAGTTTAATCGGAGCAGGGGGGTGAGACCTTTTAGTCCGCAGCCGCAGCATGTGAGGATGAATCCGGACAGGTTGTTGGGGACGAGTGTGGAGGTGGATCATGACGGGGGGCTGGTGGGGATGGAGAAGAAGGATGACGACGAGGACAAGACGGAAACCGACGATGAAGAGGCGCATCCGTGGAGGAACGAGGGGTTGAGGAAGAGGAGGAGCTCGTCGAGTTTGGCGAGCGAGACGGGGAACTTGTTGTTGAGGGACAGGAGTTTGGTGAGTACGAGTTTGGGCGAACCCCAGGAGAGGGTTGGGGGCGGGGAGAGTAGTTGGAGTGTGGCCGACACAGAAAGGAATTCGCCTTGAGGGGCCAGTGTTGTGATCAAGGTGTGTGAATGCTGTGTGTGGATGAGCGAGAGAAAGAGAAAGAGAGGTTGGATTGGCATGATATACCCCTTTTAGAACATGACGATATGTGTAGACGTTTTTTTTTTTTCTTTTTTTTCTTTTTTTTTTTTTTTTGCATGGCAATTATTTGATGTTGTTGCTACGAATAGGGGGTTTGTTTACAAAGTATCTATGAGGCTGTTTTTTTTTCTGACTGCATACAATAGCATAGCGAATACACTGTTACCAGACTGGTTTTTTGACACATAATCTCTCCATTTCATTTTTGTACAATTGCCCCCTTCCCTCGCTAGGTGTAAACAGTTAAAACTACAAATTACCACTGCCCGCAACAACAAATCCTAAACGCCTGCCTATTTATGCAACTCCGCCGTAAAAAGTGTCAACAGGGGCTCAGTCTATCAACTCATTAATCCATGCCAAAAAAATCCTCTGTCTCCTTCTTTGTCTCCTTTGTTCTCCCTCCTTAGTCATCTTGGTCTGCTGCCTTCCGGATATCACCCCCAAACAACCCAAACAAGAAATCCAACCACCACAAAAACTTCCAGTACAGACTCGCAGCCACCCAGTCAAACTCGCCAAGCTCGGTTCGTGGGACCTGAGTCCCGATCATGGCGCCGTTGAACCAGCTGATGAAGGGAACGTAGTGTGCTACCCGCTGGGCGACCGACGGGGCGGGCAGGAGAGCTTGTTCCATGGGAAGGAGCTTAACCTTCCTCACTTCGGGGATCAGCCGGCAGAAATCATCCGCATCTTTATCCTGTTGCCGGGGTTGCTCGGCGACGATATTGTCAAAGGCGAATGGGTTGGGCGGTGTGACGGTTCGAGAGAGAGGTTGTGTCTCAAAGTCGGTAGAGGCGGCTGTGCCGGTGTCTGCTGTGTGACTAGAGGTGTGGGAGAACCCAGAGTCGAAGCTGTCGGGGTTGAGCCAGGCTGGGTTGAAGCCTGCGGCGGCCGCGGTGCCAGCTCGGGGCTGTTGTTGTGACTGGCGTCTGCCGGAGTTGGTGCGCTGGATGCCGAAGCCGGCGGCTATGGATGGGTCGGGAACGGCTTCGTCGCGCGGAGGTGGGAGGCCGGTGTATGGCTCGGCAAAGACCTGATGACCTAGGATGATTTGGGGAGAGGCATAGATGGCTGCTTCGGCGGCCTCGGCGGACTCGAAGGTGACCTTCACCCAGTGCAGCCCACTGTCGGCTTTATTAACCTTGGCGCGTTCTTCTGGGGTGAGAGCCTTCCGGCGGGCGAATGCTGGGTCCCGGAGTTCGGACTTGTATCGCCTGCTCTCCACTGGGGGGTCACGCGAGTAGTCCTCGCATATTCTCCCTGCGAGCTGCTCGTAGTGGTTGATGGCGGCATATTGCTGTTGGGCGGAGCGGTACCCTCGCAGTATGACCTCGGTTGGCTCTTTGGCCTTGATGAATTTGGCTTCTGGGGGTACCTTCTCGTCGTTTTGGGAGAGATTCTGCTGAGAAGTCGATGGGTGAAGACTTGGACGCCGTTGGTTCTGCGCAGCTCTGTCGCTTTGTGATGGCGCGGGGACCTGGTTGATGGGGGCTTGGTTCGCGATCCAGTTGCTAAAGATCTTATCGGCAGCGGCTATGGTCGGATCTTCTTTTCTCGCAGGCGTCGCGGTTTTCGACCTCGCCCGTCGCGTCGACTTTCCAAACGACCCTGTCTCGTTGACTGCCTTCCTCGCTCTCAGCGAGCCATCCTGCCTGTTTTCCTCCATGTCAGTCGCGGCGGAGGGGGGTGGCAGATGGTTGTGAAATACGGACTGTGGAAAGACCATGGCATATGGTCTCTTGATACCGTCGTCTCCTACGTACAGCTCGTCGTCTGGCACGTTGTGTAGGATTAATGGGGCCATGGTTTCAGGCGAACGCAGGGAGAGCAAGACAGCTGAGTAAGTTTTGCAGGGAGGGCAGGAGCCAATGGAATCAAAGGAAGAGAGCTGCTGTGAGAATCGAATATGCTGTAACCACAAAGCGAAATGGCCGGTTGAGCCTTTGTAGCCTGTTCTCCGAAGCTGCGAGAAAATGCCACGCGATTTTTTCAGTGGCTTGCAGGACCCCAATTCTTGATCTGGCCCCCAAAAGTCACCAAAGTTGTCTACCCAGCAACTACAGGATGGAGCCCCAGGGGAGCTTGGGCCACTGTTTGTGGTGTACATGGGGCATATCCGGTTAGAAGAATAGCAAAGAGCAGACCCGCTTGGAACAATAGCATTTGCAGGCCCCACTTGAACTCTTTCCGCCAAGTAAATATCTGCCGGAATATTGCTGTAGCCAGTTTTCTCAAGCAACAGTAACGTTGGATATAGGACTAGCGCCCCGGCAACGACAGCAACACCACGCACGGTTCCACCAAAATGTCATCCGATCACTCCAACGACGAGGCGCCTGTAGGCCCCCAGCTGCGTTTCCCCAGGCTGCCCACTGGGGGCGCTAACAGCGCCTGGGAGCCTGCTGAAAACATCCCGGCCCGCCGCCAACCTCAGCGACCTGCGCGGCTGCAAACAAACCAACCATCTTTGAAGAGGAAGACCACGAGGAACAGTCACCAGAACAGTTCCTCCCCGAGCTCCAAGAAATGGAGGAGCAACGACGACAGAGAGAGGGTCGGGCCCCAGAGCCCAAAGAACCCAAGGGGCAGGCGAGCGTAGCGCAGGAACCCAAGTACCTGCTCTACATTCGCTTGCCCATCAAGCGCAGCGACTTCGTCGATCCGCCGCTGGTACGTTGCACGCGCTCGCACTGTGCCCGCCTTGTGAACTCACTCACTGACGCCGGCATAGATGGACTGGAACGAAGAGAAGTCGAACGCGCTTTGGAGTATCATCTCCGATAACTCACGTTCGGGTGGAAATATCAACTGTAAGCCAGTTCATTCTTGTGTCTTTTGATCTGAAGCATGTTACTAACATCTAGGCAGGGAACGAGCTGTGAGAGCCGCATGTTGCCTTGTCGATGCAAGACCTCAGTGTGTACTAACACTGTGTGCTTATAGAGCTTCACAATTCGAGGTGACCGTCGATTTCCTTATTCAGATGGCAAACTACCTCACAGATCGCCATGCAAGCCAAATCCGCGCTCAGATGCTCAAGGCAGCCACAGGTAGGGGTTCTGCTGCTCCTTCACCCATCCCCGGCGCCGAGCCTTCTTCCCACACCACCCATTATCCTCAGATATCGGAGCCGCTGAGACGCACTGGTTCGGCCAGTGGCAGAGCTCCTTCTTCTCTTTCTATGCGCAATGATCGCAAAGATACTCCGTCTGCTCCTCTCCCAAGACAGGACGCAGAGTATGCCACCACCGTCGGAACCGGCCCTTCTGCAGCCAAGCCCACCACCATCCCTCTCCGCCCTGCTGTCTCGCGCAACTCATCCGCCGGCACTACTATCCCAACCCAGACCCAGCTCGGCATCAGACCAGCCCCTTCTGTCACCTCCACCCGATCTACAGGTCGTTACATGTCTTCTTTCTCGTATCAACAGCGCGAAGGAACAGATCAAGATGACACCTCCACCTTCGGCGCCGCCCAGCCTTCTGTCTCCGCCAGCCCAGCTGCCTCAGAAAGCGAAGAGGACTCGGACTCTGACGACTCCCCCGTCCAGAGCCGTATCATTCGACGTCCGCCCCGATTCTCTGTTTACGGCGACCACCGCGCTGGATTCGACGGCCTTGCCGAAGAAGACGAGGATGAACCCGAGCCTGCGTTCTTACCGCCCCCACATCAACAACAGATGGATTTGGGCGCTACACTGAGAGGTGCCCCTGTTGGTGTCACCGGCGGTGGCGAGTTCAGCCAAACATCTGATTCATCAGCTAGTTCAGCGGCTATCGTTCACCGTCCTGGAACTGCCCTGGCAGCCGGTGGGGGTAGATACCCTGTTGCCGGTCAAGATCACATTCATGGGACACTATCCCCGAGAAGCAGAACGGCCGAGCTGAGAGAGAAAGGAAAGGGGGTTTCCCGTGAGGGCAGCGACGGCACGGGCACTCCCAGCATGGGGAGCAGTTTTAGTGATCTCGATGGTGAGTTTTTACATCATCCCTACCTACCCTTTCTTTCAGCCGGTACCAATCGTGCGTGTGTGTGCAATAGACGCTTCAGTCACCCAGTCAGCCCTGGAAGAAGCCCTCGCGAGCCGAATGCAAGACGGCACCATCGGGAGCAGGATGAGCGTCATCGGGCATGCGATCAAGAGTCGGTATTTGCCCAAAAGCCCAAAGTCGCCCGAGGGGAAGCGTTGAGAGTGGGAGAGGAAGGGGGCGCGGAGATTCATGGGAAAGTTTGTATGATCAGAAATGGTTTAACGGAGGTGGACTGGGGAAGCTGGGACGGTGGACAGGCGGTTTACGGGTTGATATTTCGATTGTTCATGTAGATGTACGCATGTATAGCGCCGGCGTTTGGGGTAAGGAGCGCGAGCACGCGCGGAAGGCGTTCGGGCGCGAATTGATATTTGCTTTTTGCAGCTGATCAATGATGTCTGGGTGGTGGTTGTGAGTGTTAGTCTGGTGATCCCGGGGAAGTCGTGTGCTTCTTGTCCGAGATGTCTGTGAAACTGTCTTGTGGTGTTTGGATGCTGGGAATGGATTAATGACCGCGAGCTGAGGCGGGCTATCTGTCGTACCCAAGACTGGCAATCGTGGACTGGCGGGAGGCGGCTCTGACTAGACGGCCGTGCAATTGTTGGGCTGTATGATGATTTGCAAGTGACCATGGGGCAGCAGCAAAGAAAGGGCGTCGATAACCGGAGGGTCCAAAGTCCGCGCGCCCTCCGGGCAGCGTTCAACAGAGTCCCCTATCGCGAATATTGCGGTCTAGGTGCTTCGACACTGTGATTTAGGGAGGAGTTGGGCTGGGCTTCTCAGACCCAACTACCGGTGGACAACCTCGGCGATGTTTTCGAAGGTCTTGATATGACGAGAATGACGAACGCGAGAAGATGGGTGAGAGGAGGGTTTCAGTCAGGCATCGTGACATATTCGCATATCTACCGTATAGTTTGGGCACCAAGTCACCCATCCGCAACAGCAACATTGTCGCCGGGCTCAAATTGCAGATAAGACGAGACTGTAGCATCTCCCCGGAAGGAGATGTTTCCGCGGAAAAAGAGTCTAGATTCCGAGGAAATACAGCTCTGGACAGATCCAGGTTACCCCCGCGGAGAAGAGGCATCACATCCTGCGGGATGTTCAGTAAAGTCGAGGGAATGTATGGGTTAGGTTTCTTGGGAACTTTTTGCGAGATGGGTTGGGTGAGTTGGCTCGGAAAGATACAACACTTGGACATGGACTTGACAGAGTAGGTTTGATAGGATGTATGTGAGAGGAAGGCACAGAATGGGGAACTGCTTCTCCGCGGATTACCCCTTTGGGGTCATCCCAGCGGTGGTGTTGAGGGTGGGAAAGTGTGGGACGGAATTCTTTCCGGCGTGATATCTCGACTTCGTGCATTGACTGCGATGGCACGCAAAGGACAGGACACAAACTTCCCTGGGTTGAACTATGTTGTAGAGTTAGGCACGGAATTGCTCCCGCATTGCAGAATTCACCCATCACACGCAGCTGACTGACTGAGGGCGGAAAGGCGGAGAGGGACGGCGGAATGGAGAGTCTTCCCCGGGTTGAACTGTGTGGTACGGAAGCAAATATTCATGCTTGAGTGCGGTGGCAGGCCCCATTCTATAATACAACTTGGCCCGGAAACCCCTATGGCCTCCGACAACCCATCTCAATCACTTCCACATTTTCGACAGCATCAGGTTGGATCCGGAGGTCAATATTTTTCCCCGGCGGCATTTTAAGGACCGGAAACTGCCAGTCACTCCGCGGTTGACACCTAAAGGCGATCCGGGAGCATGGATTTCCCCCCCCCCGTGGCGAAAAACTTCAGAGAAGCCTCAGAACATCTTCCGGGGAGTGTTGCCGAAGCAACATTTCATATGCGCGGTCCTGAGCGGTGATCCAGGAAGCATAAAGTTCATTCCCCGGGGACGAAGACGTCGAGGAGGCATCAACTGGCTTCCGGAGAAAGTTGCGGAAGCAGCAGTCCATATACGCGGGCGGTGATGATACCTGAGGGAAGATCCGGACGCGATATTTCTCATTCCCCGGAGGCACAGACGGCAGGGACGCAACGTTTCATATACGCGGTCATAGCAGCGCATGGATGCTCCAGATGCTGCCCGCGAGGTGTTTGGTGAAGATGAACAGCGCTCCGGATGTTCAACGACGACACCCGCGGTGGCCCGGAAGGTCGACATGCATTCATACTCGTTCCGACTGTCACCATCGCGCAGGCCAGGGAGCTTGTGGTGTTATCAGCGGTGACAAAGCCAGAGTCGATTCATTTGAAAGATCCTCAGTTAGAGGTATTTTTTGGGGAGGCCTTTTGAATATAGAACGGCGGAGCAGTGACATCGGGATTCACGACAGCAGTCTGAAGACGGCGGTACGGGGGAGCGACCCCCGTCCGGCGGCGAAGAGGTGCCGCTCCGGACCAGACCCAGAAGAAGCGTGGTCCGGAGGTGGTGAGGGTCACCCCCAAAATCATGATTGTATAGAAATGACCTTTCCCCTTCTCACCAACACATGGTCTTGACGCCGAGACGTCTCATGAACTCGGACAAACCATCTCTTATCAGATATCAACTCCACCAAACCTCAGCCCTCGGGAGCTTTCCCTCTGGCTCCCTGAGAAAAAAGATGTCGAATTTCTGCGCGCAAAAACATGAATTCTTGCGCAGTGCCCCACATCTTCCACTTCCCAGCGGTGACTTATGCACCCAGCTGCAGGCTGCCAAGGGAGAAGTTGCAATGCAGTGATGCTATTGGTCTGTGTCTTTTTCGCACTCGCGTATTCTCCCCAATCGTAGAATTTCATGGCGAGACCCACAATTCTTGCGGACCTGTCTCTCCTAAATCTGCGCGCAAAATTTCAACTCTTGCGCGCAGAAAATCGAAACTTCCCAAACTCTGAATTTTTGCGCGCGCAAGAAATGCTGAAGCAATTTTTGCGCAAGTGTCTCGGACTGAGAGCTGGGGCTGGGTGAGCACTGTGGAGACGACATGGGTAGGCGAAAGTCTCACGTTGGTGCATGTGAGCAGTTCATTGGGTGAGAATCATGGGAAATTGATGGGAAATTGATGGGAAATTGATGGGAAATTGATGCTATCGTGTGCACAAAATCATGGTATGCTCGCTTTGTTGTAAACGTGCCTTCATTTTTGCCGTCAGTCTGGCATCAAAAACAACTGTCAGGATGGCCTCACAGTGCTATCATGTCGACCAGTCGCTTGCTGATTGGTCAGTACAACGTGATGGGTGCACAGGCTCTCAGCCACAGAAACTCAACAACGAGTTGCATACCCTTTCCATCTGGCTTGGTTGATGACCGCCAGCGAATCAAAATGCAGAACTGATCGTACGACATGAAACATGCCTCGTACATCCTACTGAGGCCATCGTCATTCCTCGACTCGATCACAGTTTCCGGAGACTTATCTCCTACAAAGTTGAGTTTCCGGAGAAGTTTCTCCTTGGTTATATTGGCTTTGTTTCTTCAAGAGCACATCTCTCGGAGAGGATTCTCCGAGATATCATGAGTCTGAGATCGTGAGGAAGTAAGCATCGAACTTGATAGGCCTTGAAGGGATTCTGCCGGGGAATATGCTCCTGAACCGTTCGAACCTGCCCTTTACAACCAGAGAGGCATCATGACAGCTGTCGTGTCGCCCTTTCGGAGGTGGCAGTTGAGAGGACTGATTGTTGGGTTCCATCAAAGCTTTTGCCGTGCTTGCGAACAACTGAGATGGCGAACTGCATCCAAGTGTTAGCCGATGGGTTATCATTGGACGGTCTCTAAGCTTATGAGACCTTTGCTAGATGCTCTTCTGCAATAGATCCTCACCGGTGTGGATCTGTTTGAAGACTGCCTCCACCATTTTGCTTTTTCATGCTGCATTCTCGTTGACCGGTGCGGGGATTTTGCCTTGGCGAATGTTTCTGGAGGCTGCATTGGGGATAACTGGGGACGTTGGGTTGTTTCAGTAGTCACCCTTCGATGGTTTCGGCTTACTTGATTGAGGTATCCCTCGGCGATCATGTTCGCCTGCTCTTGTCCCGAGGACGAGATACTGCAGCGATACCAGGCAGCAAGAGATGGAGATTGGAACAAGTGCCGGTTGATGGTCGATGATTTTCCCCATGCCGAGAATCCATCGAGTTGCGCAGCAGGATAGTGAAAACAGTTGATAACAAGAAATAGCATTGACTGGTGCGGTCCTCGGGGCATCTCATGTCGATATCAGCGGGGCGAAGATGCAACTGGGTTAGGGTTGGCAGTGAAATCGGGTTAGTGACCCCCGGATTGTGGGTTGGGGGAGTTGTCAGCAGCCGAGACGCTAAGCTGGGATCACTCGGTGCGGCCCGCGAAGGATCTCTTGGCTTGTCGCGAGCCATTGATTGCACTTTTGGGGAATTCAACGATGCCCACACACTCCATGTCCTGCTCTGTTTTATTTTCTTGGTGATGTTTACGTACCTCGAGCTGCTCCTACCAAGCTCTTCCTTACTCAACGACCTGACCACTCGACGTGTTTGCGGCTCGGCATCTCGCCCAACACCAAAGACCAACCTATCGACCTCGCCTACGTTCTTTGATCGACTCTTATCGTCGTCATTTTGGGGGCCTCTGGACCGAGGCTTCAGTTGTACGTATCCAACTCAGAAAACTTGGAGCCTTGGTGGAAATAGGCGCTAACAATTTCTGGCATGAAGCCTCTACAGTCTAGTATCTCGTGAACGCCGCAAAACAATCCCCTAAAAACAGCTCACCAAAATGCCCCATGATCTAACCTTCCTGCACACAATGCCCGCTATGGCGGGAATGGTACCCGAAGCTTGACGAAAAAATCTCCCCTTCGTTCCATCATCTCTCCAACAACAGCCACTGGGCAACCAACTTTTGCCCCTTCGAATATCGTCGGCCCATATCCAGCTTACTCAGGAGCGGGAATTCTGCAAGACCCCATTATGTCGAGGTCTTCTCAAAGGAGCGAGATGCTCCAGACTTGGGGTCAGTACGGAGGGTGTGAAGAACAGGAACCTGCAGCACCGAGTAAGTGATTGCTCGAGCCTTGATTTAGCAGCTTTTGCCTACCTTCTTCTTGTTGCTTAGTTTGTCCCTTCGGATCTGGGTTCTTCCAATGGATATAGTGTCGAAGAGGCAGTTTTGGTTCTTGGTTCGATTCCATGGCGGCCGGCGTTTTACCCTTGCTCGAGCTGGGCTCGCCAATCTCGTCTCTATTCTTGATCGATATCGTATCGCAAGAGCTCCCGGATGCTCTCTTGGTGTGTACCAGTTCTATGGCATCGCCCAGCGCGGGGCCCGCAGCCCGCTCCTTCGCCTTGTTTTCTATATCGAGATCCCGACGAGCTTGCAAGATTCGACAGTAAAAGACACCAACTAGAGCCAACAAGACCAGGGTGACTGTGATAACGATGACGGCGATCTCGGCGGCGGTGATATTAACGATATTGCCGGTGCCTCCGAGCTTGTCCTGGATGGCATTCGAAGACTGGTTGAAATCTGCATGGTCACCCCCAGGTGATCCAATATAATCTGGCATTTTTGGTCCCTGAGCGCTTCGTCAGTTGCAAGGACTCGCCGACGGGACCGATGAGTGGCCTAAACTATCCCCAACGTACCGGAATTGCGTATGGGTGGATGGCGAAAGGTTGCCACGCGTCGACACCGAGTGTTGGAGTCGTCCAAGGAGTCAAAATCTTTGTCCTGTCAGTTATGTTGTCGAGGAGGCAATCTTTGGACGGACCCCCTGATAAAGTATTGACTCGAGCCGATGAAGGAAGCCTACTCACTCTCCGCATCGCCGGATGACTACCGGTCCCGACGTGCCCCAGGGAAATCCGGGGAGACGCCAAGTTATGGAACTTGCCGACAATCGCAAACCGAGAGCAACTCCATGGCTACCTGCAAGAGCGGAGCGGTCAAGGTTTTCAAGTCACCAAGAGCACAGTGAACTGATTGGGAACTGGAGACAATGACGGGACGGCGCCAGTGCCTCGTACAAGCGGGTAGCTGCCACAACACAGTGAATCAGCCAAACTCAGCCGCTCGGTTCAGAGCGGTTAATGCTCTCGGCCAAGAGTTTGTGTGTCGGATCAAGGGTCCAAGTGCTAGGTTTGGTGAGCGCTTGGGAAGTGAATGCTGCTCCAGCTCTTCTTCGTCCCATCCTGTCAGCATTGGTGACAGTGCCACCGGATTTGAGCAATCTATGCATGCGATCTCGAGTTTCTCGCTCATCCTCCAACCAAAGCCCTTACCGTGCCCTAACCGGGTCTTCTTCCCTCGACAAGAAGGCCAGGTGGACCAGGCAGCCGAACCCACGGATACCCGCGCAGCCGACGATGGACCACTGTATCTAGCATCTCTGTTTCTCCTGCAGCATTCCAGATCAGCATATATTAAACGCTACCACGGACCAACCTCGTGTATCATGCCCGTGGGTCACCGACTTGGGGACGGATCAACTGCAAGCGCCTCCCGACATTCTCGGCAGGAGGTAACTGGAGCACAAGAAGATATTTCAGGGGACCCTGCTCATCGATCCTTCGAGCAAGGCACCGAGGAATATTACACTGCTTCATGCAGACAACGCTGCTGCGAGACCAGATCTCCGCTGTCAGATGGTCAGATGACCTTAGCGACTGGACAGAAGGTCTCTATGTCGCGAATAGTCACATTGAAATGAACAGCATCGAACAACCTCATGGGCAATCGCAACAACCACAACATCACCACAGAGCCTGTTTCAACAACCGAAAGCGCCAATTTCACCGCCCGCCCCCCCAATTCCCGGTCCCAGATCGATCGAGGCATTTTCATTCTCCTACAAATAAGTCTCATTGGCCACGGAGAATATTCCCATCATGGTGACTGAGACTTCAGCACGTAACTCACCTCGCATGTCAGCACCCTATTTTGACACCTCATTTATCTTTTTCTCGTGCGTGGGTCGAGCATCTCCTCAAACAGGGTGGCCTTAAGGACTTAAGCGCACTGATCAACGGTTGTACTTGTGCCACTGTCGACCGTCGAGATGGTGGTACACATTCCACACATCGTGATTGTGATTGTGCGAAGAGAATCTGCTTTGTGTTTGGCAATCACGTTGATTTGTGGAACTTCATCGCCAGTCAGCTGTTGCCTTTTTCACAGTAGATCTCTCCTCAGGCTATGCTTCAAAAAGTACCCGGCTCATGTCTAAAGAAGCGGTGACCAGAGCTTTCCGTCTTTCCAAGTCACATCTCAGTCTTTTGACTTGCGGTCCCGAAACGTGATTAGACATTCCGAAACGGATGCTTTACTGACACATAAACTTATATGTTCTCTGGGCCAGAATCTGGAGTTTCAAACACTCCCATACTGGCATTCTGCCAGACACACGGCCATAGCAGGCCAAATGTTAGCCAGTCGTAGAAATGAGAAACAGAGCAGAATGTTTTTCTTCCTCGACTTTTACATGAGTGCCTATTTCGACTCCAAAATGGCAACAGCTCGTGGCTGAGGGCAACCGTCAACAAGAAGTAATTTCTACCACTTACCTCCGTGTTTTTCCGACAATCCGAGCAAGTCGCAGCTGTATTCTGAGCTGATTGGAGTTGAGGTTCAAAAACATGAAACCAGACCCCAGACCCAAACTTGTAAAAAGCCTGGCCTGAAAAACAAAAGCTCACCCGCCCTCAAGGGGCGGGCGCCGAAAACCCAGCTACGAAAGGTTTTGCAAGGAATCCGCCATCGAGCTCTTGGTGAGCCCGGCGGTGGGCAGCGGCGTGGGCAGCCCTGATACCCTTGCCACTTGACCACAAGGGTTGTTGTGATGAGGGTAACTGAGGCTGTTGGAAGGAGTATGTTTGAACTACTATACGATACACTCGACCACCTTTCTCGCCCACTCCTGACATATCAAGCCCCCTCACCAGCAGCGACCCTGCATGTGCAACATGACAATGTGTGATGAGGTAAGCCGACTGACCAAGTTCAACCTAAGCCTACACATACGAAACCACATCAGCACTCTCCCGTGCCAAATGAAATGTTGTGATTGTATCCCAATTGTGCCTCTCAGAATCCCAAAATGACTGTCCCAGAAAAAGATCTCCAACCAATGCAAAGTATGTACACACACTCCAACCCAGGAGGTCAATAACACTCACTCTCCCAATACGCCGAATACGTCTGCTGAGCATCCAAACGCAAGCTACCCTCCACCGTATCGCTCCACCTAACCCCTTTTCTCGGAAGCGTGACCTTATCCTTATTGCTGTCTGATCCGGGGTCTGATTGCCTTCTCTTCTTTGGCGGTGGCGCACTGACGGCTTCAACACGGTTATTGTTATCAACATTTTTGTCTTTGACAAGATCCCCCACCACCGTTTCCCCACTTCCATCATTATCTTCCCAATAATTCCGCCTCGACTTCGACCACTGCCTCTGATGCTGCTTCGCCAACAACGTCGTCCTCAACGGCTTCCTATTCCTCGGATGAGGCACCTTGATAATAGGCGGCTCCCTCACCGGCTTGACCACGTGTTCGGCCCCCCTCTTCACCTCACCCACCCCCATCCCATCCTCATCCCCCCTCAGCGTTCTATCACTATCGCTTCTATTCACCGCCCCGCCCCTCTCCTTCTCCAACGACCCCGCCGCCACCATCGCCCCCAAAATATTCGGACTCTCCTTCCTCAACTTATTCCCATTTCTCCTCCTCCCCATCCCGCCAGCAACAGTAACCACGTCCCCGACCCCTTCAATCTGCTCCTCCATCCCATTCCCTTCATCTACCAAAACAAAAACACACCCGCCAACAACCCCCAAAACAGTCAACAACATTAATATCCACGCCCCCGCCCTACCCCCCTGACTAACCGGCGGCCACGCACCCGCCCGCTGCAACGGATCATTCCGACCCATATCCTGCCCCCCCGCCCCCGGATCCCCTTTACTCGTCCCCCCCTTTCGATCAGTCACCGGACCATGCCTCTGCCCAATCATATTCCCCAACACCACCTCCATGGCCGCCATCTGCTGGCCCACCCCCGTGCTCCCATCCCACCTGGGCCCCTGATTCCACTTCAGCCCGCACATTCGTCCATTCGCCCCTCCCCTACACGTTCCCGCGGCAGCTTGGGCAGAAGACTGCAGCAGCGGCTTGATCCTGTCGTATGTCCAAGGCGCCCATTTAGTCGTGGCGGCCATCCAGCGCGAGAGGTAAGCTTTGAAAGACTGCTGGTCGAGGTCACAGAGGTCGACGGGCTCGCAGGCGACTTCGGTCATGATGTCCTTGTTGGGGCCGGTGAAGAAGACAGAGGTGCCGTTCAACAGGCCGTCGACACGGTCTCTCCAGACGGACTGGACAGGGCCGGTGGTGTAATTGTACAATGCCGCCGCACCCAGCAAAAATGCGCCAGCATTGTAAGTCCACTGGTAGGGGGTTATTTCGGAGCAGTTGTTGATGTGGGTGCCGTCGTAGATGTAGTAGTACTCTGGATTGATGAGGTTGGTAGCCACCATCCAGTCCCAGGCTTTGTCTGCCCAGTCGGCGTAGGACTGGTTCCCTGTGTACAGGGCCAGCCGGGCAGCCAGGTTGAAAAAGCAAGCCTGGGATATGGAGTTCTTGTAGTCGTAGCCGTTGTTCCAGGTGAAGATCTGCCACCGGAGGCCGCCGCCGCAGTCCTCAGCGTCCCAGCGGGCGGCCTGGGTGTTGAAGACAGCTTGGGCGAGGGAGAGCCATTGTGGTTTGCCCGGGGGTGGGTTTTCAAAATTGTACTCGGCGGCCGTCATGACGGCCATGCCCCAGAAGCCTTGGTCGTCGTTTCCTTCGGTGACGGTTTGGTTGGGGGGCATGTAGTCGTTATTGGGGCCGGTTTGGAAGAGGAGGCCTTCGGTGGCGAGGGCGTTCCAGCGGGTGTCGCCGGTGTAGTACCAGTAGTCAATTAGAGCGCCCATGAGGGCTCCTGCTTCCCACCCTGAGCTCCGGTTGGGTTAGTGTGTGTGAGGTCTTTCATGATGATTCTCTGGTGGGTTGGGTAGCAACCCACAGTAGTATGGCTGTGGGAGCAAACCAGGGGTGCCCCCTGGTTTGTCTCCCGAGTAGAATGACATCATGTCTTCGGTCATGGAGCTCGCGACGGATTTGAGAGAGTCTGCAGGGTGTCATAGAGTCAATGCCGGGACTGTGGTCAGGATGTGGTGCACCGAGCCTCACCCGTTGAGCTCAAATCAAGTGTGTAAGCTGCAGTGAGCTGCGAGATCGACAGTAGACTGGCTGTCAGCCATGTCCGCGTCGTTGCCATGGGTGTCGTCCTGCTAGACCCGGGTTGTCGAGCGCATCTCGGCCCTTGTATGGTGGTGGATGCCATCGAAGGGGTCCAGTAATAGAAAAACGACAGGCCATGAAAGAAAGAGGGCACTTATCCGGAGGCAATGTGGCATTAAAGAGAGGGAGATGTGACTTCTAAACTTGAAGCTTCGATAGATTAGCGGGTATCAAGTCATGGACTTGAAGAGGCCCGTTTCGTCCCATGATGGTAGAGCTTGGCCGTTAGCTCTGCTGCGCTTGCTCACATGGAACTGGCTAACAAACGGGGACCGGAGGCAATGGCCTTGGACGAAGAAGAGTTCGGCGCGCTTTCCCCGATGTTGGAGTCCCTGACCCAGCCTAGCAGATTGTCTTGCAGAAGTATGAGGCAGTTGGGACCCTGACTCGACCCCGGAAACCGTTGTGGCTGGAGATGGGCTGGTCAACATGGCGTCAGTTCTGCGCTAACAAGAAGTCGGATGCCTGGCAAACTTCAAAGTTGGAGATAGGGAAAAGATGCAGGCTGTACCTTCACTGACTCACAGCCATCTCAACGGCGCGGGAATGAGAAAGCCTGGAACTGGGGCTGATCCAGGAACACAGCAGTCCTAGGCCTGGTTTGAGTTGCAGCTGCGGTGCCGGATGACAATGGCGAGAATGGGCTTCAGTCTGACCACTTGGAGCGAACCACAGCCTCATTGTACAAACCTCTTCCGTGGAATTGGTCCAGCAGAGCCGCACTGCGAGACCATATTATCCACATGTGATAAGCTTGTGTCCTTGTGCGCCCAGGACCGTGAATCCGTTCCCCAAGATGGCTTGTAGGTAAGCTGAAGACTGTTGATGGATGTTTGCTGAGATGGCAGACTGATAAAACATATCGATAGATATGGTCAATGGAAGGGGGGATCTGGGGTTGGTAAAGCCGCTAGAATCGTCTTGGAAGTTGCGTGTAACTCATCGAACAAAGATGGAAGTTGGAATTGAGGTTGGCAGTGGTGTGGTAGAGTGGACCTGGAATGGTGTTACAACGGCCAGCCCCACTGCCAAGCGAGCCCCTCGGCCCATTTTCAACCGCTTCCCGATAAGCCAACCCTGTTTGTCTCAGCGCTTGTTCAACGTTTGCGAGAGCTAACAAAGACAAAGAAGGCGCAACGCGAGGCGCGTCGTCTGTCAAAGGGAACGGCGTCCAGATTCTGCAGATATTCAGCCTGGACACCCTTGGTTGCGGTTGTCTTCTCTCACGGTCCCAAACAATCGCAAACAATCCCACGGAGCATCACCCCACGCGCCAAGACATTCCAGCGATCTGGGGAAGACTGAAGCCACTGCCCCTTGCTCCCTGCTCCCCGCTGTTGTCGCCGGTCGCTAAGTCTTAGCGGCGTCCCAAGCCCATCACCCCCCCCAGCCGGGCAATAAATAGCAGCGGTCAGTGGTACCCTTGACGGCACGTGGGAGCCCCCAACTGCTGTTCGCTGTTCTGCTCGGTCTGGCCGCTAGACATTTTGTTGTGGATGCTGTAATCACGGAAGCCGGCCTGGAACTTCCCTCTTCCAACCCCCAACCATTGTTCAATTCAGATCCTGTCCTCTCCCGCCGTCCGCCGTCCGCCGTCCGCCCTCGAGCATTGCGTTGCCTCGCCTACGACCACGCCCGCGTCTCTGCCAACGCGAGAATTGCCAATCATGGCCGCTATCGACCCCACAAAGGTGGGAAAATACCCAGTAATCCTCAGTCCTGAGCTCCTGGGGAAGCCATCCAAGGAAACATACACAGGCATTCGGTGTAAGCGGAACCAAAAGACCCCTACTCTGCTGGTCTGGTTCAGCAAGGCAGCCACCCGACACAGCAGCGTGCGTTTACCACCAATCGTGCTAACAATATCTCGTTTGCAGATAACCACCGACCAACGCTCTCGTCAGACACAGCTCCGAACACGGCCCATCTCAAGAAGTCCGCCAAAGACGGTTCCTACAACATTGGCTTCGACGACAAGGGCGACAGATATCAATACAATGGCGTACGAACCGCCGAAGACAACAACTATACCCTCATATTCGATCCCACGCGCCAGGCCTTCATACTGCACCGCGTCGATTCCATGTTCCACATGAATCTGACAAGGACGCCAACGGATAACGTGGAAACATTACGAGAGAAGTTCCCCCAACTGGAGATCAAGAATGGCGGTTCATCTGCTGCCTCTGGTTCCAAGCCGCCGCCAACACAAGCGAAGGGCAAGGCGGCAGCCTCGAAAGCGGCGGCATCCAGACTCAAAGAAGACCCTCCAGCCAAGGCCAAGCCGGCAGCCAGAGGCGCCGCGGCCAAGAACACACCAGCAGCAAAGAATACGCCAGAGGCCAAGGGTAAAGGAAAGGGCAAAGTGGAAAAGAAGGGGGCGGAAGCTCTCTTTCTACCGGATCCCAACGCCGCCCCGCCCGCCGCACCATCTCTTCCCATGCCATCTGTTTCTGAGAAGAAGCGTGAAGCACCACCACCAAAGAAGAAAGTCGATGATGACGAGGATGATGAGGACGACGACGACGATGATTTTGGTCTCACAATCGAATATCCCGACGCCAAGCCCCCACCGCCTTCGACTTTCCAGCCTGCTGCGTCCCTCAATAGACGCTTTTCAGAGTTTGGCAAGGGCGCCTACGAAGAAGAGGAAGAGCATAATCACGAGGAAGACTTCCGGCACTTTCAGCAACTTCGCGAGGAGTCAGACGAGGATGAGGAATATGATTTTGAGGAGGTGGCGCCGGCCCCGAGTGCTCCGGTTTCGAGCTACGATTCTCAGCCTAGAGTGCCGGTGGAGGAGCCTGAAAAGTACACTTTTGATGTGGGCTCGTCAGATGAAGATGAGGAAGCCGAGGTGGATCCGATGCAGGGTGATTTGGAGGCGGAGCTTGAGGCAGCCTTTGGGGAGATGGATGAGAACGACAGAGGTAACGAGAGTGAGGTAAGCGAGGAGGAGTGAGCCAAATTCCGAACAGGGGTAGCTTTGATTAAGATATGCTGTATTTGCTTTCTTCTTGTCTTTGGTGTCTTGGTTTGGGATATTGAACTTTGGGAAGTTTGTGTTGGCGGTGTCTCGGGTTTCTTGGGTAGCCAGTTTGGGAAGCGGCAGGAGTTTTGGCGAGTGTTCACATTCAGAGGACAGGCATGCTTCGTCTGTTGAACATTAGTTCAGGGGTCGGTTTGGAGAAAAGAGGTAATGCCGCTGATACTTTGGGCGTAGGAAAAGTTGATGGGTGGCAGTTGGGCCAAGATTGAACATGTCACCGTAGCGAGCTGAGATTTGTAGTACAATACAAGAGGAATAGAGTACATACTGTGTTTACGGACTCTGCCTGTACCAATGGAAATGCTGTACTTTGATGCTCGCTTGCCTGACATAAAATACAATGACAGCTTAAGAGACCACAAACCTCAAAACCTCCTCCCACCCGACTCCTCGCTCATGACAAACATCCAGCCTACCCGCGTAACTCCTTGCTTCATAAGATCGCCAATAACATGCCAGCTTGTTGAAAGAATAGGCTCTATGTACAACACTCAGACAAATCCACTCTCCTGCCAAAAGTCAATCACGTCTCCCAATCAATAACCACTGGGTCCTGCATCGTCCCCGCATCCAACTCCATAAAGTCCTCCTCCCTATACTCCGGCCACCCGTCCGTATCAACTTCATACCCCCGGGCCTCACACCTCGCCCGCCTGCCAACCCCCTCCCTCCCTCCGTCCCACCGTCCAGTCATCGTTGCTGACCACCCCCTCGCGGACTCCCCCAGGTACTCCACCTCCTCATCATCCAACTTCATCGGCTGGTCCTTTGTGCCCAGGCCCCCCAGGCCCAGAAACTGGAGCTCGTCCCTCTCCTCGTCCGAGTCTGGGATTGCAATAGGGGAACTGTCACCCGACGAGGACGAAGGAGGTAAGTTGCTGCCAGCCACCCCGTCCTGCTTCCTCAAAAAGCGGATGAGATGCTCGTATAGCACCCTCACCACCGACGGCGCGAAAGCATTGCCGATCTGCTTCTTGACATTGGTTTCGGAAAACTGATGCCAGCGTGGAAACCCCTGCAGCACAGCATATTCCAGATCAGTGAATTGCCTCTCCCCCAACCAGTGGTAATTCTGGCCGCCAGAGCAGGTGATCGTGTTGACCGGCTTGCTCGGATCCCAAGGGCGCTTGGGCGGGTCAAACCGATGAACGGTGGCCAGATTGTGCATCGGATGGCCGCTTTTGATACGCTTGATCGCCAACAACGCTTGGTAGGGGGTCACGACAGGCTTCAGGCCGTCGACCTCGGGTGTTTTGGAGTGGGTAGGGGGAGGAAACGGGGGAAGCTTCTCGCCTGGCCCAGCACCGATGATGACCAGCCGGCGACGGGTTTGGGCGAGGCCGTACTGGTTCAGGTGGAGGATTTTGTACCTGAGGGAGTACCCGTGCGAGGTGAAACCTTGCAGGAAGGTGTGGAAATACAGACGGAAACGATCGTGGACGAGACCGAATGTTTGCTCCACCGTGAAAACCCTGGGGCGGAGCTTCTTGATGAGGTCGGTGCAGCTGAAGAGGACAGCGATGTTCTTCTCGTCATCTTTCCCGGCGACGGTGTGAGCCGGGGACCAGAACTGACACGGAGGGGAGAGGTGGAGGATGTCCGGGTAGGAATGCTCGGGCGGGAGATCTTCGGTCACAAAGTCGGTTACCTCTTTTTGGTAGATATGCGTGCCGGGGAAATTGCGACGGAGGGACCTCGCGGCGGGCTCCCAGTGGTCGAGAGAAAACAGAAGTCGGCAACCGGAGCGCTCGATACCCCGAGAGGCGCCACCCGCACCGGCGAAAATATCCGCGGCAGTATAGCGCTGCCCGGGCTGGAGATCACTGGCCTGTTCTGACCCTTCGTCCTCGAGGTCGAGAACTAGACCGGGGCTGTCCCGGTTGGGGATGTGTGAGCCACCAGGGACAACACCCCCTCTCCACCTGTTCACCATCTGTGCGTCCTTCACTCGGTATCGGTCATCAACCTCATCCTCGCTTAGCCTGACAAAGGCGAACTCGCAGGCGGTTTTCGTCCTCGGATGGCGGTGCTCCTCTTTCCTCCACCGGCAGACGAGAGGCCCAGACTCCTTGATCATCTCCTTGCCCAGCCGGTGATATTCGTTAGCGTTGAACCGGTAATCTGGGAAGTCGGCATTGGTCATCCGGAGATCCCTGAGCATCATCACCTGCCTGGGATCCACGTCGATGAGGGCTTGCTCCTTCCAACCCCGCTTGTCTGAGGTTTTCATCTTGGCGATCAAGCAAACCTCGTTCAGCTTCTTGGGGAGGCAGCCTTGGAAGTTCCGGCTCCTGCGGAAGCCCCAGCCGCGGAGCACGACGAAAGTTCGTTCAGGCTCGGTAATCTTCACGATGGAGAGGATACGGAGAAACTCGATTGCCTCTTGGTCCACGGAAGGTCGGAGCTCCACCGTCATGTGTGGCGTAAGAAGAAGCCCGTCGTCCAGTGTCCAGTATTGGAGAATGTCCTCATCGCTGGCTGTCGCCGTCCTTGGCCGTGAAGTTGCCGCGTTGTCGTCGGCATCTTCGGTAAGGTCAATTACCTCGTACAAGTCGCCCTCCAGTCGGCCCTCGGCCCGGTACTCCTGGTCCAACTCCTCAAAAGGGTTGACCTCGTTGCCGTACTCGTCGACTTCGAAAACATCGTCGACATCGAATCTTTCTTCGAGAAGAAGATGACCCTCCTCAAGCTCATGCTTGATACCTGACAACGACTCATAGCCATCGTCGTCATCAATCACGAGTGGCTGTGACACCGACCCCGGGTTGTAGATTTCGGCCATTTTTTTGTGCGAGTAACAACAACTTGACAATTGTGACAAGTGAGTACTCTAAGGGGCTAAAGGTCTATGACGGCTGTTCAGCTGGGTCAGTTGAGGGTACCGAAAATGAAGCGGAGTCTTGAAACGATAGCTTACAAGTCAGAAAGGGAGCTCTAATGCTTGATCTGCCCTTATAGCTGCTTTTGGTTGTCAGAGAAGGAAGCTCGAAAATCGGAATTGAGAAGATCGGCTGCTACTTAAAAGTCTTTTGTTTTGGGGGGGGGGGAGGCAAATATATAGCGGTGCTTTCGGTCGAGGAGAGCAAACAATAAATAATTGTTGGGGTCCTATTGACTGCAAAGAAAAAGGCCCTTATCTCTTATTCACTTGATAGTGAAAGGCGCGGCACAATAAGAAGTGAATGGGAAGAAGGAGCAAGAAGGATAAGGGCAACCGCTAGCCCACTCACACATTTGCTTGCTCGACAGATACTGATCCAGAGCGGGAGCTTGGACTTCCAGATTGTGTGATAAGGAAGCGAATCTGCCAGAAACTTTCTTACCAGAGATATGGACTTGTAAAAGGCAAGGCTGCTGGCAGGGCAGTGTGCTGAGCGGTGGTGAAATGGACGCAGATGAGGATTTGGTGGGCGAAGCTGAGTGGTCAGTGATTTTGAGGGGTGGTGAGGCAGGAAGTGCTCGAGTCGCAAAGTCGTAGAATTGTATCTGGGTTGGTTCGACGACGGAGTACTCAACAGGGGTCGGCTCACTTGCTGAGTCCGTAGGGCATTTGGAGCTGGGAAGGTCAGTGATAGGGAGAGTCTCTCAGCAAATTGGACCTGGATGCTTGAATAGTGAACTTCATAGCTCCGTGAAGGAAACCCTACTAGCTCAAGGTTATTTGAACTAGTAAGAGCATCACTGTGACGGAACGTTCTGTCATAATTCCCATGATGTTGCGGAAGAGCTCGGTAGGGGGTCGGCCGCCATAAGATGGGCCGCTTCCCCCACCTCCACTGTATCAAACTCATTGGGACAATCAAAGATCATGGCCATCTGCTGTGCTCTTTATCAACAAGATGTCGATATTTCCATTTTAGGGTAAAGTGAGGGTCTCAGACAAGGACAACCGGTGAGCCATCCACCTGTGTCGAAGTGGTGGAAGTGGTTGTCGGAGCAGCGTGATATGGTCTGAGCGTCGGCAAGGGGTGGGCAATTTCCCGCTTCAGGGCAGCCACGAAAAAGAGAAGGTGTATCACAGAAAGAAGATAGATAGCTCAGATATCCGGTCAGTATCATTACTCTATGGCAAACCATGTTCCACAACTTGTGCCGCTGCGGAATTTGAAGATAGCCGCATTCAGGGGCTGATGTTTGTCAACAGATCCAGAACTTAGTTGGTTACGTCACTGGGAAGACCAATGGGTTAGGGTTGTTTCAGCTTGAGTGGAGTGCACGGGGAAACTGTTCCCGGCTTTCCGCATGCTCCACCCAAGAAAAATAATTCCTCGCAGCCTGCAGCAATTTTGGAGCTTGAAAATTGCTTCAACTTTCTTTGCTATCCTCACCCATCCTCACCCAGTTCACGGAATCCGATGTCACACACACCGACAATATAAATAATCTTTGAGTAAGTCACCCTCTCTATGACATTTTCCTTGTTGCCTGATGACTTTACGATATGACAAAACCTTGACTGCCGAGACTGTTTGTGCGGAGAAAATATCCATTGCTGAACAACATACAAAATCACACCTTTGTACCACTTCGATGTGTTGGCCATTTGACTAACAGATTTTGTTCAGGTTCAGACGATGTTGTATTAAGTAATTATGACTCCCATCAAAGAGTAGAATAATAACATGATCGATTCACCATGTCAATTTACCATTGTTTGCCATATGATTGTTAAGCTACCCAATGCTTCAAAAGAAGGTAGCCCCAGCCAGTATCAATTGTGGGTAATCTTTGGTCTCTCTCAGGTCGCGCAGCTGATATTGGGCGGCCGGCTGTTTAGCGTGGTGATTTGTCATGGCCTTGGATCTACTTGCATGTCTCATTCCATCTCGTGACTTCAGCAGCTCGGGTTGGTGTGTGCTTTAGAGAGAGTAAAGGAACATTCACCACAAAGTTGATTACACACCATTTTCAAGTCATAGGAAGACTATTCAGACTTCAGATGACATCTTCCTGCGCCGGATTCATGCTTCAAGGCCCAACATACACGACACATTGGCCCCCTACTCCAGACATTTGAACCACCAGTACTCTTCTATATACCATACTCCCACCACCGGGCAAGCAGGCTCAAATTCCGTCCATGGCTTTCGACGGGTATTCTCAGTGCTTCGAAGGGCTTTCCATCTTGTTATCTTGTGGAAGCCCTCGCTCCTGCCTGTATTCACAATAGAGATCCAGCTTCTACCAACAACTGGCCGAGAACCCAGGTCCGTCCGATGTTTTGTACCTTATCTCTCCTGCCTAGCCACTCCTGAATGAAAGCTCTGTAGTATCAGCCGCACTGTAATACCGCTACTCTCGGCGGTAATCTGGCTGGTGAATTTGGTCTCGGACGGAAAGAACAAAGCTTTATCGGGCAAGCCATCTCACGGCAGGTGGGGCGGCCGATTTGCTCTGGGATTTACAGGACCTGTTTCTTATCGGTCTATACATCTTGAGTTCTCTCACTCCTGGAGGGGTTGTGAAAACTTCCTCCCTTTCTCTTGCCTCAGAGACTTCTCACATACCCCTGAGTGGGAATATCGAGCACAGCGAAGCTCTATCGGGCAAACCGACCAGGCATCTCGACGAACACAAGTCTCACAAAAGCCTATCAATACATGTATGAAAACTTTATGCAACACTCCTCGATCTCGTGCTGACCTTCTCTTCTTAGTCTTCGCAACAACTTGTCAATTCTCTCACGTATCATCATCACCATGCGGACTCGCGGGGCAGCAAGACGAGCTGCCCAAGCTGCGGCAGCGGCCGAAGGCCCTCTTGTTCCAATTCTCCAGACGACCAGAGAAACTCCGACCGGCGCTGAAGACAATGCTGTGATTGCGGGAGTTTCACTTCTTGTCCCACTCGCCCCCCCTAGCAATTCAGTGCCTGCAAAGTCTCCAGCGCATTCTCCCGCTGCCTCATCGACTGAGCCTATCACCCCCCCAGACATTGCCACCCCTAAGCGCAAGTTTGAAGCGACGTTGGCTGAACCGTCGGCTACCAAGACTCCTGCGAAACGCACACGTCGGACCAAGAAGACCGCTCAGCCTATCAAAGGTGGTTGGGTTCTTCCCCATGGTATGGGTTTGGTCACGCAGAATCCAGCTGTTGCCCTAGATGCGACCGAGAAGACTTCAGTGGGCAGTGAACCCGAGCCCATTTCTGAAGACAATTCGGCAGATCAACTCCAGACGGACGAACACCCCGCCGTCCCAGATCCCGAGATCGCTTTGACGCCACCAACCTCACCTTCCGCGAGTGCTCAGCCTTCAATCAAATCTCCGTCTGAAAGAGCTGCCCCAAGAAAAGCAGCTGGCAGAAAGGCTGCCCCCAGAAAAGCAGCTCCAAAGACTGCAGCCAGACAAAAACGCATTGGCTATCGTGTCACCAAAGCCAAAGCCCCTTCAAAAGAAGACAGCAAATCAGAGACATCCAGTCAGCTGGAAGTAGATGTTAAGCAGGAAGTAGCTGTCGAAACTGCCTCAAGGATCACGGAGGCAGAAACAGTTGCCGGTGACCCCGAGACTGTTGACCAGAACCTGCATGTCACACACCAAGAAGAGATCATTGGCCGGGTTACTCGTTCCCGTACTGCCGTCACCGCCCAAACAGTGGTCAAGTATGAGGAAAAGATCCCAGAGCAGACCCTTGTTGTTACCAAAAAGGAGGAAGTCGCTGAGGAAAAGACCAGCATTGTTGCGACTACTCGAAAGCTCATCATCTTCAAAGGCGCCACCTTGAAGGACAACCTCGTCACCAAAAGTCTGGGGAAGATTGTGGTGGATGCCTCACAGATTCTGAATCCCGACTACAGAACCCAAGTCAAGCGTGGCCAAAACAATCCTTACGGGTTGACGCCCGGTTTCAGCCCATATCCCTACAGAAGAGTCCCCAGCCCCGAGGCCTGCGAAGAGGTTCACAGGATCCTGACGGAGATGCACGGGGAGGTTAAACAGCCGGACAGAATCCCCACAGCCTCTCTGGAAATTGCTGGTTGCGGTGAGGTACCTTGTGTCCTTGACGCTCTTTTACGTACACTCATCAGCGGCAATACTTTGATGGCCATGGCTGATGCAGCGATCAGAAATTTGGGGAAAGATTTTGGGATTCGTACAGAGGGAAGCGGTGCGGGTAGTATTGATTGGGAGAAGGTGCGGGTTTCATCGCCCCAAGCCCTGGTGAACTCGATCAGAATCTCTGGCAATGGCCCCAAGAAAGCTCAACACATCAAGTTAATCCTGGACAAAGTGTATGAGGAGAACCTTGAGCGCATGAAGCAGGCTGGCACTGCCGAAAACACTGACAAGGATGGCACTCCCCCCGATCTTCTTTCGCTCGACTACATGCACGCCATGACCAAAGACCAAGCGATGGAAAAGTTTGTGAGCTTTCCTGGAATTGGCATCAAGACAGCCGCCTGCGTCTCACTCTTTTGCCTGCGCATGCCGTGCTTTGCTGTCGATACCCATGTTCATAAGTTTTGCCGCTGGCTTGGTTGGACGCCAGTCAAGGCTGACCCTGACAATGTCTTTCGCCATGGAGATTTTATGGTGCCGGACCATTTAAAATACGGGCTACACCAGTTATTTATTCGTCATGGACAGACCTGCTTCAAATGCAGGAAGAACACCAAGCCTGGCACCAAGGACTGGCTTGGGGCCCCCGATTGCCCGCTTGAACATTTGCTTGATCGAAGCAAAGACGATGCTAAGCCACCGGCGCCCAAGAAACCGAGAAAGATGAGAAAGAAAGCAGAACAGGACGAGGATTCGGAAGATTCGGTTGCTGTCAAGGGAGAGGAATTTGAAGATGAAGGCACAGACGATGAAGATGAGGAGCAGCATGGCCCAGAGCAGATGGCTGACGAGGAGGAGAAGGACAATGAGGAGGAGAAGGTCAGCAAAGAGGAGATGGCCAATGAGGAGGAGGATGAAGTTGAGGAGGACGAAGAAAACGGGAAGATTGACGAGGACAATGAGGATGATGATGATGATGATGAGGAGGAGGAGGAGGAGGAGGAGGAGGAGGAGGAGGAGGAGGAGGAGGAGGAGGAGGAGGAGGGTGAGGATGAGGATGAGGATGAGGATGAGGGTGATGATGGTTTCAATCAAGAGGAGGAGGATGCTAATGTGGATGAAGGCATGGATCGTGTGGAAGAAGATGACGGAGAGGATGCTGACGAGGAAGAGAATGAGGACCAGGACGTTGATATGGAAGATGAGGATGAGATTTAGAAGGACGACATGGATCATGACGCTTAAATCGCAGTGCGGGGTGATTGTGGCATTGCCATTAACACAGTGGTTTTCATGAGCTTGCAAACGGCGAGAGAGCATTTGATTCAACCATGTTGACGCTTCTCATAGTTGCGAAAGGTTGCCGATGATATCGGTTGATAGGGAATATAGAAACGACGGGCTCAAACTTCCAGATAGCGTATAGTTTGCCAATGATTCATGTGTACATCCAGTCAACCCAAGGTGCTGGATCTGATGAAGTGATGAAGTGAAGTGATGAAGTGCTACGGAGTAACCAAATGTTGGTGATGTTAACAGGCACGACAGTTCAAAGGACCCCACTAGGTCACCCACCCACTCAAGCCTCAAGCTCTTGCAGGGGTTCTAATTGTTGCCCCACCTAAAGTGCCCCACAGACGGCACGACGCGCTTGCTGTGGGATCAACTTCTCAAAGTTCGCGACTGCCCCAGAAATCCAGAAGCTGCAATCAAATCCACCCACGCACTGCAAATATTTGGCAGGTCAGCGCATTTTGCTTGCCACCTGCCCAGGGCCACGTGAAGAACCTGGCATTGCACAGATTTGCTTCCCTCAGGAAATTTCTAGAGAGATTGACCGTGGCTTCCACTGCTGGTTCTTTTTCTCTTTGACTCTGACCCGATATCCCTGGTTTTCTCTGGGGGTTTTCTTCTCTGCATGCCCCTACAACAACTTGACAGTATTAGCACCAGGTTGCCGATGGATGGTCTGCCCTGACCTAATCTTCAATAAACCACATCGGTACAGCGTTCGATACATCGACGTTGTTCGTCGAGCCAACCGCAGCCATGGAGGGCAATCTCGAACAGACCATCATCGAATGGCACAATGATTTCGAAGACTTCCCACCCGACGCTCACCTGTGCTGCCCGAAATTAAACGACGATGATCTCACCGACTATGAGAACCTCGACTTTCCCGATGAGCCCGACGAGTCTGGCGGCGGCGCCGTGTCCGTCGAGGAAAAGAAAAAGCGAAACGAGGACTACAAGCATCGCCTCCAGATATCATACAACCTCAGCCTCCTGATGGGACTCCCGCCAGAGCGCTCGAGCACATGGCTTCCTGATTGGAAGGAGCGTGTTGAAACATACCTTACACGGTGCGACTCATGCATACGACGCTGGCACCGAGCACGGGAACCCTTTCTGCAACGCCTCCCCGAGTAAGTAGTTATCAGGCGGACTTGAGTACCCAAAGGTTGGTTCTAATGTGCTGTAGATGCCTGCGCCCTGAGCATATCCGTGTCATGGAAACCCACCTGGACGATTTCGACAGGGTACGCATCGATCGTGGGTTGAAGGAAGCCAGAGAGATACTTGAAAGGAATGGTCCGATGACAACAACGAAGTTGGTCCAGCACAGCATCTCGGCAGTCTTGGCTCTCTTCGAGGCACTCTGCAGTTGGAAGTATCTTGCGTTCAAGGATCGCATCCAGGACTTTGACTATGTTTTTGAGAACACCCAGCGTAAGAAGCCCGCCAAACTGCCTGGCGGTTTGCTTCCATCGATGACGTCCTTTCTCTTCTCCGAGTCAAAGTACAAGAGGGACTTTGCCGAGGCCGCTTGGGACCGGCGAGAACCCGAAAGCTTGAAGCAGGACGAGTGGGATTGGGCCGTATCTCCCTGGTTGACAGAGTCAATCCTGTGGGTTTCGATGAGCAGAGGGGGCAACACTCCAGATAAGATACCCAGATTCTGGCGGGGCTTTTCGAAAATACTGCGGCTGTTGGGCGAGAAACAAATTGTGAACTGGCTTCGAGCAATGGAGGTCTCGCCCAATATTTATTTTCTTGCCTTGGAGCACTTGATGACGGATTCAGACGAGGCCCTGTTGTCGGTCTTGCAAGGACTCCAAGGTCTCATGGAAAAGGCACCCAAAGCGTTTTGGGCTGCGTTTGCTCAGCTTTCGCCCAGCACCTTGGTGGAGCAAATCTTCATGAGCCCAGGCTTTCGTCCGCTCCTGAACAATTCGCTTCTGCCCGAGAGGATGGAATCGGGAGGTGACAGTGGCGACAAGGTACCGGCATTGGCTGGCTGGCTAATGGCCTTCATACGTTCACTGCCGCAAATCCAGCGCTCAGATGCATGCGATACTGTTTTGCAGCATCTCCTGAGCACGTTTCGGCAGGATCCGTCGTGCGACCGCTCAGCACACGCTACTTGCACTCTCTCGGGTTTGGTTGCTCTCCACGAATGCTTGAAGGGCTTCTTGGACCCAGAGAACCCATTCGACACACAGACATCCCTCATCACGGTCAATCAGCTGCTGAACAAAGTACTCCAGTATGGTGAAGTCATCATTGGGGCCGGAAAGCTGAGGCCTGGGGACACATACAACATCGGTCTCTCCAAGGCCGGCATAGCCATTATTCACTCAGCTTTGGCCCTTGATGCGCGAGCCACGGAGATCGAATGGAAGGCCCTAGTTGATCGCCGGCCAGTCCAAAATATTATGAATAGGGATTCCGGGAAACTGTGGGAGTCTTTTCTTGAGATGCTCTGGCCCTCTCAGCTCGGCCATTTCGAACTGGCAGAAGCTATGCTACAAGCTACCCTGCCGCTACGTGCCATCGAGAAGTTCATCCCTAAGCGAAAGGAGAAGCTCAAGAAGGAACACGAGGTATTCAACAATCGATATCAACAACAAACAGCTGCTATTGGAAAAGTCCTGAACCGCATGACCGACTTTACGCAGTCAGAGCTAGCAAACCTGTGCTCCAGTTATGGCAGGACGATCCAAGCCATCGTGTCATCGCTCATCCATGGCGAAGAGGCAATTCGCGAAGCTGGCTTTGAGCTGATCAAGGCCATAACTGACGAAATGGTTCGTAGCGATGCCATTGAAAGGATGGTGGAGAGGCATTTCCAGCCGTTTGTGCAAGCTATCACCAATGCTGTTGAAACCATCTCGGCGTACAAGGGTGAAGGTGCACCTTGGACTCACATGATCCCCATCCTCCAGTGCAGCGACTTCGTACTGAATGGCCTTTGCGATCCATCGTCCGGTCAGTTGAGACGCAAGACCCTGACGGCCGATGAGCGGGCCGTCGTCAAGAGCTGGTGGAGAAGTGTTTGGAGGGCCATCGATCACTCGTTTAGGATGATGAGGAAGTGGCACGAGATGGTCGAGAAGAAGGTGATGGAGGACTTTTGTCGAGATGTCATGGAGCTCGCCAACAAGCTGTTTGAGCAAGATGGTGTTCTTGCCTCTGCTCTAAGCCACCAAGAGAGCAGTGAAACTGGAATCCCGGCCTCAGACGCCATGAGGGATGTCCTCGAGCCGCCTCGGTTCTATTCTTTCTCGCTGGTGGACATGCTTCAGCTCCGTGATCAGTACCTTATCTCTGGTATTATCAGGATCGTCAAGCAGCTGATCACCAGAATGAAGCAGCAGGACATGGCACTGCCTCCAAACACCTTGTTACACCTGGGCAAGATGATCAAGGACGCCAAGCGATCACATGGCGCCAGGCCAGAGTATCCTACTAAGACAAATCTGACGGACGAGCAGCGCATTGAACTACTCAAGGCTCTCGGAGAGGATGCCGTGATCGAGGAGCAGTTCATGGGCATCAAACCCGGCGAGAAAGAGGCTAGAGAGCGCGCTCTCAAGCAGAGCAAGCTTGACTTCTTCAAGGCGACCTCCAAGGACTACAAAGATCCTCTGCTCAGCCTCACACCGACGTATGACAAGAACAAGTCGAAGCTGGAGCAGCTGAAGTCCGAGATTGTCAAGCCCAAGCAGCCAACAGTGCTTAGTCCAGCCGCTATTTCTGCAAAGCAGGCCTCTCTCAAGGAGGCGCGAGCTAGGGAGAAGGCCGAGAAGGCCAAGCGTGACGCCGAAGCTATTGCCAAGGCCAGAGCTTTGCGTGCGCCGACAAAGATTGTGGCAGGTGAAGGCTCTGGTTTGCAAGGCATCGCTGGTGCAAAGGGCAAAGACCATGCCCCGGCGTTGAAGGACGAAATCATGGTTGGGTCGTCTTCGGAGGACGAGGACGAGTCGGATGATGATGATGAGGTGATTGTTCTCAAGGCCAAGAAGGCGAACAAGACCTTGAGCGAGGCTGATCAACGTCGTCTTGAGCTCTTGATGGCGAAGAACCGCGGACCTGTGAAGAAGGTCAAGCTCATGCGGTCCGCCAAGGATATGCGTGCTCGTTTGATCCCCCCGATGGACACACTTCACCTTGCGATTCTTGAATGGGATATTTTTCATGAAGGGAATGACCCTCCAAATGGGTATCGCTGTGCGGAAGTCTCCAACACGTACAACGATCCCGTCAGCTACAAGCAAACGTTTTTCCCCCTGCTCATCAATGAAGCCTGGCGGTCGTTCGTGACGGCCAAGGATGAAACTACCTCGAAGCAATTTGGGATCAAGGTTTTGAGTCGTATGGCGGTTGACAAGTTTGTCGAGGTCACGGCTTCGGTGCCTGCTGCGGTTTCCAAAGACCGTGGTCTCTCGGAAGGCGACATTGTTTTGATGTCAAGAGGAGAGGATCCCTTGAACCAACCGGAGGAGTTGCATTGTCTTTCTCGTATCTGGAAGACAACCTACAAGAAAGACATCGTCGAGGTTGTCTATCGGTTGAATGGTAGGGGAAATCCAATCCATCAGGTCCTTGTTCCGGGTAGCGAGTTCTCGGTGGTCAAGATCACCAACATGACCACAATCGAGCGCGAATATGCTGCTCTGGAAAGCTTGCAGTACTATGACTTGATGGATGAGGTTCTCAAGGCTGAGCCGTCGCCGATGCTCAACTTTGGCGATCAGGCTATCAAAGGGGTGATGGACAACTACCAACTCAATCTTGGGCAAGCAAAGGCCATCTTGAATGCGAAGGAGAATGATGGGTTTACTTTGGTACAGGGCCCTCCGGGTACGGGCAAGACTAAAACCATTGTCGCCATGGTTGGCTGCCTGTTGTCGAACTCTCTCAAGGGTTCCAATGGTGCCGTCAGCATCTCTCGGCCGGGACTCACGGCAAAACCCACCACAGCCCCGGCCAGGAAGCTGCTTGTCTGTGCCCCCAGTAACGCAGCCGTGGATGAGCTGGTCTTGCGTCTCAAGCAGGGCGTAAAGACAATGAACGGAACCCACCACAAGATCGAGGTGCTGCGTCTCGGTCGAACTGACGCTATCAACGCTGGTGTTAAAGACGTGACCCTGGATGAGCAAGTCAAGGCACGGATGGAAGCGGTGATCAACAGCAGTGGACCCAGCGACCGCGAGCAAATGCACAAGGAAGCTGGCGAGATCAAGGTCAAACTCTCCGAGCTTCGGCCACAGCTTGATGCTGCTCAAGCTGCCGATGATCATCAGTTGATGAACAAGTTGAAGAGAGAGTACGACGACCTGATGAAACGCCGTGCCCACATCGGAGCTCGCATCGAGGCCGACAAGAGCAGTGGAAACACGTTCCAACGTGAGGTCGAGATCAAACGCCGACAGGTTCAGCAAGAAATTCTCGACAAAGCTCAGGTCTTGTGTGCCACACTGAGCGGTAGCGGCCACGAGATGTTCAAGAATCTCAATGTCGAGTTTGAGACGGTCATCATTGATGAGGCGGCCCAATGTGTGGAGCTTAGTGCACTCATTCCGCTCAAGTATGGCTGCTCAAAATGCATTCTGGTCGGTGATCCCAAGCAGCTGCCGCCTACCGTTCTCTCTCAGTCTGCTGCTAGATACGGCTACGACCAGAGCTTGTTCGTCCGCATGCAAAAGAACCACGCCAAAGATGTCCACCTGCTCGACATGCAGTATCGCATGCACCCCGAAATCAGCAGGTTCCCAAGCAAGGAGTTTTACGAAGGGTTGCTCCAAGACGGCGCCGACATGGCAGGCTTGCGTCTCCAGCCGTGGCACCAGAGCGTCTATCTTGGCCCTTACCGGTTCTTTGATGTCAAGGGTTCGCAATCGCGTGGGCCTAAAAACCAGTCCCTGGTTAACGAGGAAGAGCTCAAGGTAGCTATGAAACTGTACCAGCGCTTCCGCTCTGACTACAGCAACGTCGATGCCAGAGGCAAGATCGGCATCATTACTCCCTACAAGGCTCAGCTTCACAGATTGCGACAGAGGTTCACCGACAAGTATGGTGAGGGCATTACAGAGGAGATCGAGTTCAACACTACCGATGCGTTCCAGGGTCGTGAGTGTGAGATCATCATCTTCTCTTGCGTTCGTGCCAGCCCGACTGGTGGTATCGGTTTCATGACTGATATTCGCCGCATGAACGTCGGTCTGACACGTGCCAAGTCATCCCTGTGGATTTTGGGCGACTCCCGGGCGCTTCAGCAGGGTGAATACTGGAATAAGCTCATTGAGGACGCCAAGGAGCGTGACCGGTACACCACCGGTAACATTCTGGCCATGCTGGACAGCCGTGGTCCGCAGTTGCCAGCTGCCGCCTTTAAACAGCTGGGTGCCCCCCCTCCTGCACCATCTCGCCCACGCCCAACCGAAGATGTTGAGATGCCTGATGCGCCTTCTTCTAATGTGGAGATGCCTGATGCGCCTCCAGCCAACCTGCCATATCGTCGCCCAAGCGGTCCTCGTGATGACATGCCGCCCACTATCCAGCCAACGGTTGGATCAACAGGAAAGAAGCGGGCGCGCGATAGCAACGACGACGGCCGCCCGTCCAAAAAGGTGAATATCGACATGGAACGAAACGAAGAATCAAGAACGCAGACGACTGACACTCTACAATTAGATTCAACAGAACGCGAATGCGGCGCGTCACAATATGAATGCCGCTCCACCAGTCATGCCGAGAGCAGCCACGGTGAAGCCACCCATCGACCCGTCAGCTATGGAGGTGTTGGGCCTGGCGCCCCCGGAGAGGCCACCTGCGGCTCAACCTCCACGTCCGCAGCAATGGGGTCAGCAGCCTCAGGTGGCGAATGGGCCGGGACCAGGACAGGGCCCGAGACCGAACGGGCCGCCTAATGGACAGGGCCAGAGGCCTAGTGGACCCCCGCCCGGATCTAGGGTAAGTCATAGATGTGTCCTGCCAGTTCAGGGGAGTGCTGATGGATGAAATAGGGACCGGTACCGCCAGCACGCAAGCCAGCGAGCGACCCCTTTATTAGGCGGAAACCAGGGCCAAGACGTTAACCGAGAGACGTGTGGCTCATGATACGTTTGGAGATAGTGGGAGGGCGTGTTTGACGTTTAAAAACGACTTTATGCGTCCTCCGGTCACGGCAAATATCGGTTTTATTGTTTTTTTATGGTTTATATACTATGCTCATCAGTGGGAAGGCCTTGGGCATTTTCATGGCTAGACAAAGGCATTTGGTGGCATTGGTTGGCCACAGTCATGGAGCGGGGGGTTAACCATGAAGATTTCATGCTTAGATATTTGTAGAAGCGACCATAGAGGGTTTATGCCATGGCTCTGGGGCTGGGGCTCTAGTTTTAGAGTGGGGAGATGGTTGCTTGAGGTGAGGGTTGAGAGGGTTCGTGAGATGGCTACGTGAGGCGAGGTGAGGGCTTTGGGTGCAACAACGTGGCTGCTGCACAAATCGTGATTGTACTCGATGTCAACCTGGCATTGATGAGATTCGAACCTCGGACACACCATCATGGGTGCTACGGCTCCGCTTGTTCATCGACAGGCATGCTATACAGCACGATGGATTCCCCCTCCTTCTTCTTTTCCCCATCATGGGAACCTTCTTCCCAGATTTACTGGGACTGATGCCAATGTTTACCACCTTCTAGCGAACGGTGCTGGCCCGGTCGACGTTGTTGACAGTGGATTCCATTACCAAGATCACCGATCCGCCGGTTGACGATCGACCAGAAGCTTATTTTATGGGGATGAGATGGGAGAAGCTGCTTGATTGGTAGATATTCTCCGACTGTGTGGGCTTGGCAGGACGGGGGGCTTGGCGTTGATATGACGAGGACGTTGAAGACGTTGGGGAAGTGCAGGAGATGCAGTTAGCCTGCAGAAAATTGGTACGGCGTGTTTTATTTTGAATCTGAAACAGATCGTCTTTGCATATGTATGTGAGTCGGGATGCATAATACGTGCTTGAGGACTGGGAGGACTGGGCGGGCATTGCAGGAAGGCAACCAGTTGATGCCACGCATACCAGTTGCTATCTGAGGGGAGGTGTTGTTGAAGAGAGAGGGATGCCTCGGGTACACAAGTTGCGAGAGCTCAACTGGAGATATGGTAACGCATATCTGATTTCGGGGGTTGTTTTCCCGAGTCGAAACAGAGATCGTCAGGTCCTGGGTTTTGTCGTCAGTAGTAGGTCGTGTGGACGCGCTGGGAGGGGGGGGGGCCCAAGTCTTTCGGGAGCTAGCGCAGGGGTTTGGGAATCGGGACGGAGCGTTGAACCTTGGATCGGGGCTGCCTCGGCAGGTTGGGGATGTTGTTTGTTGTTGCTTTGCCATGCTCGCCATTCTGGGAGCGGATGTTTGAGGTTCGGCTGAGGTGAACACACAATGGAAGTAGGCGTGTAGAATCTGCCGGGTTTGTCGGGACGGGTGCGATTATTTCTAGGATGAGAGATGGGATATTACCTAAAAGACGCTGGTTATCAGCTAGCTCGGGTTTATTCGCGAGCGCTCAGACGGTGATAACTGCTGGGAAGCTTGCCACGCTCAGATGACGCTTTTCTCATGCGCGTTGCTTGGGACTAAGGGAGCTTAGTAGAAGGAAATGTTTGTTTGGAGTTGAGGTCGTGGAGGGGGAGGGGGAGTGGGCGATTACTTGGTTAATAGTCGACTCATCTCGCATTTTGGGAAGGGTGAGTTCATTCCCTCTTTTGTTTCTATATAGTCTTCATGCCCTGACGGGACTTGTTCGCATTCGTTCGTCTTCCCTTGCGGCAAACATGGTGCAGAGTCTCTAGCAGTTTTGATGATTGGATGACCAAAGTTATTTTCTAAGCCATTATTTTCTTTTTTTGGTTTCCTTTTTGAAGAGAAGGGGTCATTGCCCTGGTTAATATCGTACCCCTTATCCGATATTTGAGGGACCAAGAGCTGGGTTTTGGAGAGGTCCGCCTACCTACCCAGTGAGTGACCCCGGAGACACCTTCCGTAGATGACTAACATGGATCGCAGTCAGTAATTATCAAGCACGTTCGTCATCATGTCTTCGGAAAACATTGGCGGGATACGAGTGCAGAGGGAGACTGTGATTGTGGTGGAAGACAGTTCCCATCTGCGCAACAGGCGAGGCGGCTCTCTGGAGACCACCATCCATTCAAACGAGCTGGAAGAAATGGACAGCCAAATATCCCAGTACAGCCGGCCCAAGACCTTCCGCAAGCTTTCAAATGCTTCGAGCATTCTCACCGACATTTTCCGCCCAGACACCGACGAGGACGTCATTCGGCGCAAGATCAAAAGGGCGAACGACAGGGATAGCTCGAGGGCCCTGATTGAGTTTCTCCGCAACACCTCGCCACCACCCCAGAATTACATGTCCATTCCTGACACGTTTGAGTCTCCGCCTGTCACCACGAAGAAGAGACGCCCATTTTGGTCATTTTGGAAGAAGAAGGTCAAGAGAGGAAAGAAAAAGAAGGACGGAAGGCCCGCATCTGGTGGCGTGATTCGGCTGCCAGATACAGCTGTTGCTGGAACAACTACTGGTGGTTATCGCCACATCGCCATATCGATACCTATTGAGTACGACCATCTTGATGAGCCTACCCAAGAGCCCACCCCGCCGCCTTCAGATGACGAACGGGCTGGCACTGTCACGATTCTGCCGCCAGTAGAAGAAGAGAAGCGTGAGTCTAGCGAATCGGTTGCTTCAGGCACCACCAACGACAGTACAAGTGCCAACAGTGAGGAGTTGTTCCCGATGCTCCCGTCGCCAGAGTCGCCAATGGAAAGGCTCTCTACTGACCGCGTGCTCTCGGCCGCAGAACCCATAGCACAGGGGGGGACTGGGAGCCGGACACAATCTCGGCCACCCTCGCGGATGGCAAACTCTTCGGTCGGTGCCCACAGCATGATTACTATCCCTTCCCCCCATGAGCTGACACCGCTCCCAAAAGGCTCGATATCAGATTTCGTTCCAGTAGATGTCGTCACTGTCGACACTCGACCTCATACCGTCATGAGCAATCCTCGAAGTCTCGCAGATGAGCACCCTGCCATGGGCATCAAACGTGATGACACCGCCACCGCTCATACCTCCAATATGTTCCTTCGACAACACACGCTGGCTGCTATCCAAGACCCCCTGGATGCGGAACAAAGCGACAGAGAGGACATTCCGTCGACGAGACACTGCACACCTATGAGCCCTCACCCTCTGTCATTCCAATCAAGGGACGCTTCGATCTTTCCGCCTCTAGAACCTTTCTCGCCATTATCACCCAAACCGAAACCCTCTTGCACTTTCCGTATCACACCCATCATGACCGTTGTTGATGTGCAGCCAGTCTCAGCACGCCAGTCACCAGCTCCTCGTTTGAAGGAGCAGCGCAGTCTTGTCAGCAAAAGAAGCACTGTTTCCCCTCTCCACAGCACCCCTGAGATTCACATCACCGGCTCCGACACGTCCCCCCACTCTCAACATCATGGACGAAAAGTCCGCCATATGCCCAGCTTCTCCGACATGCGAAGCACGACCTCTATTGAACATCTCATTCTCGCGCGACACTCGAGTTTCGTTCCAACAGTTTCAACAAGCACCTCCTATAGCACCCTCCCTACCCGACCACCAACGGCTTGTTCATTCCGTCGTGCCTCTCCAGCAGCCGTCCCCCGGTCAGAGTCCCACCAGAACCTCCTACGTCAATACGAAGAACTCCGCTACACCCACAACCACGAAATTGAACTATTAGTTCAACGCCTCGACAGATTAGAATCGGTCAACAACCGCTGGCTCAACACCCTCATCCCCCTGATCGAGCGCCTGGCCCGCCGATTACCCTCTTCCAGATCTACATTGAGCACCTACAAAAGCACAAGCGACATCGCCTCGGGGGACGCCACGCCCAGAGTCACCACCACCACCACCACCACCACAAGGAGGAAACACTACTCCTGCCCTCAACACCGCAACCCCTGCCCTCAACACCACAATCCCTACCCTCGCCACCGTATCTCCTCAGAGGCCTCCACAAACGACAGTGACTCCCTTGACTACCGACACCTCTCCCACTCCAACCCACCCATCCCGGCGGGTTATCATTCCCGGTACTACGAGCCGCCACAGACAAGGAATACCTCTGATGTGAGCTCGCATTATTGGGATCCGAGTAATGATGACCTGTTGCTGCATTCGTACAGTCAGGGGGGGCAGGGGGTGGCGGTTGATCGGTTGCCGTCACGGCATGCGGGGGTGTCGTTGCTGGGAGGGGACTTTGGGACAATGTTTACGAGGCGCGTTAGGGAGGTTGAACAGAGACAAGAGGAAGAGAGGGGTGGGGAAAGCGGTCTGGGGAAGAGGGAGTGGCCTTGGCCGGGGATGTCGCAGCTGAGTGGGATGGAGACGCTGGAGCCGGTGATGAGGGGGTTGGTTGAGGAGATTGGAGCTGGAGAGGAGGGGGAGTTGAGAGAGGTGGAGGATCCTCTTGGGGGGCACAGATGATGGTGGATAGGGGAAAGGCTATAAAGTCTATATTTTATGTGTCATGTGATGGAGTTATGAGCTTTAGAAGTAAACGATTTTGGAATCGATTGGATTGTTTGCATGGCACACTCTCAGAGGGTGGTTGTCTCCAGCCTTGACCGAGTATGGGTGATTAGATTGCGAAAATAGGCAGAGTAGTCACCACAGCTGCTGCAGCTAGATGACGGTTGGTGTGAGATGGCCCATCAGTCAAACAGATACATCATAACAGAACTCTGTATGAGAAACGAGGCAAACATCGCCTTCAGAACCCAACCAACAACACCCAACCCCAGAGCTCCTGCTATTTTTACATATACCGACAGGGCGAGATGCAGAATCTTCACCTTGTCATAATCACCTCCTATCACATCTCCACCTTCACCTGGCCCCCTTGCAACGGCACCAAACCTACAATAACACAAAGGGCGTCGACAGGAGGTCATCAAGCGAGAGGTCACGACTACTGTGACGACCAAGAAGCTAGTCATCTTCAGAAGGGATCACTTTGAACGGCAAGCGGTTACGCCCAGACTCTTACTCTGGTACGTTAGGGCAAGGGGGTCTGTTGGTGCAGGGTTTATGTTGGTGGAAAGTCAGGCAGCAACTGGGCAATAAGGGTGGCGTGAGGCGTGTTGCTTCTTCCTCTGAGAATCAGACAAAGACTTGGATTAAGAGCTGTCTAGGTAGGGACTAGTATAAGCAGCGAGGGAAGCCCGCTACTCCTAAATAATTCTCAAGCAACAAGCCGAGCCTGTTGGGGAGCTGTGTCCGGTGACTCGCTTAAGACACCGCATCACAGGTACTATTCTAGGTGCCACTAGCACCTGGTCGTTTAATATCCCCCTACCCGCAGGTTATATACCATTTATCTCGGTGCCGTTACCCTATGGTTAATTGTCTTGGGGTCGTTCCTGGCCTCGTGGCTTACCGTAGTTGCGTAACTAACCGGACTTATGTATTTGCAACGCTAACATGGCTTAGCAGGTTATAATAGGTTTCCCCTCCTTTATAGTCGATATCCTAGAGAGAGTACTTAATCGCGTCCGTCGTCCTCGTCGTTAAACTAAGAGACGGTGCTATCCGAATACGTGTGGTAGTAACGTCCGCTCATAGCGTCCTTCTTCCAGTAGCTTCTGTACTTACTAATATGTCCGGAAGACCCGTGGGATGATTGTGAGGACGAAGCTTTTCGCTTGCTTCTGCTGCTGGGGGTAGAACCGTGTGTGGAGGAGGGAGCCTTCGACGAACGTGACGCCGGATGCGAGTGGTGTAAATACGAGTGGTGCGGTTACTGTGCTTGGGCTTGGGCGATGTAAGGGGTGTTGGCTGGTAGATAGGCATTGGTTCAACGACCTCGTAGTCGTCTTCGTCCTCGTAAGCGTCCAGTGGTTCGATGCCTAGCACAGGCAAAGTCGGCGCTCCCTTAGAGCTCCTTCGGCGATGGGGTGGAGGTCACTGCTGCCACGTTACTTTTCGTAATACTCCCTTAACTTGTCTCTTAACGCTTGTGACTGTCTTCTTGCGTAGTCCTGTTCGTTTCTAAGGCACTTCCAGCCCTCCTTATATTCTCTGTGGGAGTTAACTAAATTCGTCGACCTAATAAGAAACTGGTAATATTTCAGCGTAACGTCTCCGTGTGACGAACCTCTATCCAGAACTTCTAAAAGGGATGTTAGTTAAAAGTACTTTTAATCAATCCTAGTTCGGTGTAGCTAAAGAGTATATAATAGTGTATTTTAATCATGATAGCTAAAATACTAACGATTATAACTTATATTATATACTACGGAACTGTCTATCTATACCAGCCAGTTCCTCTCCTTTCTTACCCGAGCGACGGTACACCCAAGAGGGCAGAGTTGAAGAAATGCAACTGCCGAGGAGCCAATCACGTGATACCTCCGGATCAAACCCCCCTGAAGCCCCTGAGTTGGTGGAGTACATCTTCCATCATCACCAAAACCCAAGGTCAAACAAAGTCCAGAATTATCAGAAAACTGGGGTTCTACCTCTTTCATTACTATCTACCTCACATGTACTCATTTCTTCTGTGTATATCTTTGTGCAAAAACAGGCCATCATCCATGGCCAGCTAGAACCCTTTGACTGCATCCAGCTTCAGGTCGTAGGTAGGTATGTTCAATCCCAAACAACAAAAACATCCCAAATTAGTCCCCGAAAACCCAAAAAAACCAACCCGCCATCCAAAACATTATTTGCCCACTTGTTGCTGTTGTTCTTCTTGTTGTTGTTTTCCACCCAGTTCATAAATACATCCCAACAAAAATAAGCAAAATGCAAAACTGACTGGTAAAAACCGCCCGCCAAACCCCCCCAAAAAACTCCATGCTATTTTGTGCCGCCCTGTTGCCCATTTCTAAACCAGACCAGAAGATGCTGCGTCCCAGAAACAAAAAAAGCGTAAACACCATACTCGTAAACATGCTTCGCTTGACGCCCTGGGAGTCTCCCTCCTATTTTCAGACAACGACCTGCCTTTTTTTTTCGAAGCAGAAAAAAACGTCCCAATGTTGATGACAAGGGGAAACAATTGAATACATACGCCTCCCGCCACTCGACTTGATACAGGAAAACAGAGAAACTATTACAAGAGTTAAGAGGTGCATACCGGATGTCGCTTGTTGTGCTGAAATGAAGCAACATCAGTTCAAATATGTGACTGATAGATGAGTTGGCAATGGGCCCCGGGATGATATTGGCGGTCCAGCGCTGGCTGGACCACTTCACGCGCCATCTTGTAAAGGTTGACCCCTTCAGCAACTCTGACGGGGCGACATGCGTACTCTAATGTTGGCTGAACAGCTGGGGATTTTGGCAGCATCTTGTACAGATGACTGCCTTCGGCAACCTTGAATCGATTCTCGATGGGTTCACAGCTGTCGATCCACGCGTCTGGGCGAGGGCCATATTGTTGGAGCCACCGCCATCTTTGTTCGTCTCTTTTCGAGGCTGCCATCACACGTCAGTATGCAATTCGTTTGCAAATCGGTACAATGACAAAGCAAACCAACCTACCAAGTTCCTGAGCGGCGTCAAGGTAATTTTTTGGAAGCCAGTCGTACCGGTGTTCAACCAACTCCTCCGGCGATCTCTCAAGGAGGAGTCTCGGACGGCCATACGTCCGCACTTTGCTTTCTTCGAGTCGGTGAGGAACGCCCTTGTACACTACGTACTCGGCGTAATCCTCATTGAGGACCAAGTCACTGTTCTTGGGGTCCGCCCCTGCGGGGTTGGTTGTCAAGAATGGTGGCGAGTCCAAGACGAGTAGCTTCTCATCGGTGTTGTTCATGAGCGGAACCAGGAGATTCTGACGATAAAAATGCATTGGACCCCAGTGATTTTGCGATTATCCTGCGGGTCCGCAGCTGGCCACTGGTGGATGTAGGCACGTTCGATGTCCTTCCACGCCTTCGTGAGATCTTCTCTGTGATAGATAATAAAGTCTTGTTGTTCAGTCGTGTACTTCTGGTTGCTGCGCTTCCCCTTTTTGGCCTCGCCTGCAGTAGCAGACGAGGACTCGACTGCGTCAGTGCCTCTTACACGTTTTGTAGAGTATGGCTCGATTCTGGAGCTGTTTCTGCGCCCCGACCTGATGGGAAACTCGGGGGTTGACTGCCCGGAACTGGGAGTCATGGTTGTCGACTCGCCATCTGATGAGCCGCGGCGTGAGAGCGGTGGAGAGTACTGGCCAGACATCCAGGATCTCTCTACTAAGCTTGAGCGAGAGGTAGACCCATTCCAGGAAACCACCGAGAAAAATGAGCCCGATGGAGAGGGTGGAGCTGTGAAAGGGCCCCCGGGGTATCGAGAGCTGGGAGCTGGCACACTGGCCATGAGAGACCGGATTGACGGAATTTGTTGATCTGACGGTGCACGCGTCTGGGCCGTGATATGGTCCAGGGACAGTGATGGACGAACTTTCTGGATTATATCCATCCTGGACATTGTCGTTTGGGGAGTTGAAGGAGGTGTGAGGCTCAATGCCAAATTCGGAGGACTAGGTAATTTACCGTTGCCTAGGGTGCTGAAAGGTGTGGCCGGTGGTTTGAAATCCAGCTCAGAAATGCTGGGGATTCTGATGATAGCCATGGTGAAAGCCTTCTTGTGTTGTGATGGAGATGGGTGGTGGTGAATGGGTGGAGTGATGAGAGGATGCTTGTAGAACTAAGTAGAGGATCGTGGGATATGCCACTCTGTGAGGAAGCAGTGGAGGGTGGTATTGAAGACGAACCACGAGGGTGATCTGAGACCAAGAGTCCATAATGGTGATCGTCGAGGGTATTCATACTGCAGACAGACTGGCAGCTGTGGGGACGGAACCGATAGGACCCTGGGTGGGAGAGCGCAGCAGGGGAGGGGTGCGCCAACCAAGCGCGAAGGGGGGTGTAGCATCTAGGGGTACGGTAGATGTGTGCCGACTGCATGGAGGGCGAGACCTCTTTCGAGTCTGCCAAGCCATGGTATCTGGAGTCTAGTCTTTTTGGTGCGCTATCACGCTGCCACCACCAGCCTTGCAGCGGGTGCTGTTTTCTCGCAAGTTGAAGACGCCATGTTCCCCCAGATGGGCCCCGGACGATCTCACCACGGGCCTTGCTGTCAAAAATCTCTCCGAGCTCTGGCAAGCCACAATCTTGCCGGCGGCTGGTGGCGGCAAGTCCTCATCGTCCGACAGGAAAAGCTCCCAGTGACTGAGTGATGTGCGTGGCATGGGGAAAGCGATCGCTCCTGTCTGTCTAGGTCATTCATCTTCTCGTATCAGGGCTGCCTCGGAGGCAGCACTAGCCTAAAGACCTAACGGTCGGCGGCTTTTGCGCCGTCCAGGAACAAAGCGGTGATTTTGGGCTAGCAGAGAGAGTCCATGATGTCGAAGACGAAACAGCGAGCAGTGAGGCAGTGGAACTGGGGATGATATCGACCTGTGGAAATCTTGTTTTGGGCGAGTCTACCTCCGGGCCAGAGCGAGCGACTGCCCGGCTCGTGTCATCTGCTCTCCTCCCAGTTCAGCGTTTCGAATCATCTCAGCAGGCCACGCTTTATCAGCACTCCCACCCACGTCGGACTCCGAGATGGGGAGTAGGGAAGGTAGGCTAAGTAAGGTAGCAACTCGTACGTCGTATCTTCAAGCCTGCTGCCTTCATCTGCATCTGACAGTCATTGGGCGAGGCGGCTATCCGTCGGCTCTCAAGTCGTATGAAACATGACACGTCTATGATTGGCCAGAGAGAGAACAAGTCAAGTATGCAAGACAATATCTGATTGGGCCATTGCCAGAGCAGCCATCTGCCAGAGATCGAGACTCGAGACAGCCTTGCTGCAAGACACTTAACATCTTGCATCGGTTAGCTGCTTCCAAGACGCGCGAATACCGTCGCCCTTACACATTATCCCATGTAAAGTAAACAAGGCAGGAAAGGAACAAGTCACCTCCCAATGCAGCTCTCTGGACATCCCAACTTCAGCTGAATGCCTTTTTCGACTTTTCGGTCTTTTGATGGCCAACTTTTCCGCTCGCTTTGATCTTTGACCCACATACCGCCCAAGATTCTATCATATATCACTTTTCCCCAACCCTGCCGCCATCGCCAACACAGCATCTTTTTGCGCAGAGATTGGACTGTCGTTCATTTCCCTCTCCGCTCTCTCGCAGATCGGAAGCGGCATTTGTGATTGGCGAGCAGTGACTAGGAACTGATGCCGCACCTGTTGGCGTCTTGGGGGGTCACAAGGGCCGCACCAGTACTCGACCCGGAAGCTGGATCGATAGGGCTCACGTCCTCTCTCTCTCACTTGTCTTGCTGGCTTGCCCCTCTGCCTCTACCTGATTCAGGAACGAGCGTCTAGAAGGTAGATACTCGAAACAATGACCATTCTATTCTGAGGCCTGTCTCACATCAACAAACCAAGCTGCCCACTGTCTCCAAGCGGGGTATTTTATGACGAGGAAAATGACCTCTCACTCTGCTCCTCGGCCAGCCCAACACGCCAAGCCGAGTTGCAGACGCCACCATTGACGTAACTCGATGGCCCCGCAAACGGATAGATCTGGTGCTCCCCAGAGGGGGTCTTGAACTAGGGATGGTAACACCGCAGCTGTCACATTTTGGTTTCCTGGTACGCATATCATCATAGTGATCATAGTGTTGACGATAGCACGCTCCTCGCAAAAGAAAATACGAACATGAGGACATGGTGTTGTTCAATTGTGTTGTTGTCTCATACTGGGAGAAAAGGGAGGAGGTTCTCGTCTGTGCGCTGAAAATCACTGCCTCCATGGAGGGAGGAAACAGTCAGCCAGTATGGACAGGGTATGAAGCTGACTTCGCATAGTACCAGGAGCAAAGCAACGAGTATCAAAGCTTTCCCCGATTTGTCGATTCACCCCCTCTGCCCTCGACAACCACTCCCAGCTGTCCAGCATCGAGCATGCTTTGTCCCGAAGCAGTACCAAAGAACGACTCGTCTCCGGAAAAGCGCCTGTCACAATAGTATAGTCAGCATTGGGGCTCTGCAGCTTAGCAACATGATATGGCGAGTTCCTTACCAGCCTCGCTCCTCCCCTAGTGAAAGATGACTGCAGTCACTATTGAGCTCACACATCCAACCCCCACCAACGCCCCGACCACCTCTCCAGGCGAGATCCTTGTGACGATCTGCAGCGTGTGCAGCAGAGGTCCCTGACGAGGTTGCAATGCCATCGCCGTCACACTTAACTGTCCCGAATACGGTTCCCGCGGGGGATGCCCGTCGCCTGTAGACACTCAACCCGCAGGTGAAGGCCCGAAAGTCCTCAGTGTCGATGCTCTCCGGCATGTCACCAGTCAACACTCGGCCCAAAGCGATTATGGTGGCAGCATGTGAGCAGAGCAGAACGGCACGCACGCCCTCTCTGTCGCACTGAGCAATGAGCTCGTCCATGGTCCTGGCGACTCGGTCATGCAGCTCATCAACACCCTCTCCCATGCGGGTCGGCGTTACTAGCGGTCTGTACTCTTCGTTGAGCAGGCCCGGGAACAGCGGCCTCAGAATTTCATGGGACGCTGGGACCGGGTGCTCAAAGTTGGCTGCTCCATACCACTCACCCAGACCAGTCTCGCCCCTTATGGACAGGCGCTTGTCAGTGACGATGGCCTTGCGCACAAAGGGTTCGACTGTCTGAAGACATCGGTAGTATAGACTGGAATAGACGCGCTCAATGGGCGGCTCTGCCTTCAACAGCCGCTCGCCAAGCTCCCTCGCTTGATCAACGCCATGGGATGTCAGAGCCGGATCAGCCGCTCCACCAGTTGGCGACCGTAGGGTCGCTGTGTAGGTGCCAGTGGCGTGATCAACGAGCCAGTTTGATCTGAACTGATAATTGGATGTCAGCATTTCCACTACACTACTGCACAACACCGCAAAAGATGGTCATGACGCTAGCTAGGCCACCCTGAGGTCTCGGGCATCCCTTGATCTGCAAGTGCCAGCCACGAGCTTCAATCAATCAAGAAGAGTCAAGACAACGGACGGGTAAGGGTCTCTGACGATGCGTGGGAAAAGAAGCACAAAAAGGAAATTCATCAACGTCAAAACAAAAACAGTCGACATGACAGAACTGAGCGAGAAGAAAAACTTCACACTTACCCCATGACGGGCCACGTAGATCACCTCCAGTGGCATGATGTAGACGAATGCAGGGACAGATGAGGGAAATAAATGTGAGTGAGTGTGTGACTAAGCTGGTTGGGGTTCTTTCTGCTTTCTTCTTTTCTTTTTTTTCTCCAGGTCACGAACCGACTCAAGGTGGTCCGAAACTTTGGGGGGGGGAAATAACACATGAGAAGATCAGCAAAACCGTTCGTCTCAAATTCATTCGACCGCACACAATCCATTCTCGTTTTTTTGTTGCTGCGTACGCACTGACGGACGCAAGAAATTTTGCAAAACAGTATACACACAGCAAGAAGATTAGGGGGATTGCCACAAGAGGATTGGCGCGCGGAAGAGACCGTTGATAATACATGGGACACGCAGTTTCCACACGTTTTTTCTGTCTGTCTTGAAGGGTTTTGTTTGGATGAAAATAGGGGATGTGATTCCGGTGTCTGTGTGTTTTTGTTCCCCTTAACTTTTTTAAAGGGTTGAGATGGCAGGAACCAGGACGATCAGGGTCCTTGTTGTCAGCCATCACTGGCATATCATTGACATGTGGCATGTGGAGTTTACTGTGTATGGTGTTGATCTTGGGGTTGCAATGCACCTTGTCATCTCGAGCAAGGGCAACCGCTGGTTGGTTCCACAGATAACGGATGAGATACCCTGTTCCGAATACATTGGGCACAGGCAGGCAGGTTGGGCTACATAGATCTGACAACAGCGATTTGGGATTTGGGAAGGAAAAGAGGAGAAATGGGAGGAGGGTGTGCACCTTTGAAGGGGGGGAGTGAGTTGATAGGTAGGAGTATATAAAACCCCCTGGGCGTAAGTGTATGTAAAGGGTGTTTGAACGGGGTGTGTGAGAGCGAACTCTTTCTTGAGACTTTTCAGAACTTGCCCCAATCTGGACAGCCCAAAAAATTGCAGTCCAGACACTGGTCTTTTTGAGACGAAAAAATGCTCGTCCAGAAACAGACAGAGTGAAAAAAGTTGAGAAACAAAACAGAGACAAGGGAAACGGCACTCCCGTGACACTCCCGTTTGTGACAATGACAACTTTGACTCAGGGTTACAGTCAAGAGAAGGGACTGGAAGGGTGTGCTGTTTGTGATGAGGAGGAGGGCAAAGATCTCGATGACTGGGAACATGGACTGAGGTAGGTGAGGTGAAGGAGGAGAGAGGTCAGGCAGGAAACGGCAAAAGAGGAAGAAGCTACGGAAGTTTAATTTACTCACACAAGTGTACTTTAGGTAGTACTTTTTGGTCTGAAAGGTTCTCGGGTACAGTACTAAGACTGGACTGGACTGACTGGATGGGTGTTGTCGGCTGTGGTTTGCCGAGATCGGGTATGCCCTGTGATATTGAATGGGTGACGTTTTCAAAGTCTTCAGAGCAGAAGAATAGCGGTGATGGATAATTCAGATTTTGCCACTGCAAAATGTGAGGCAATCTTGAATTAGCGGTGTTGTGTCGAGTTGTGTAAGTTATTGCGTGCGCATGTATATGTGTGCTGTATGTGCTGTAATATGCACGCAGTTTATGCAGGTTCTCTCGTCTATCCCGTTGTTCAGTGGTTGTGCTCTGCTATGTTGTGTGTGTACATACATTGGGTATATGCAGTATATATGACCTGTAAAAAAAACCGGAGCCGAAGCCGAGTGCCGCGCCCTCCCTCGTTTCTTGAAGGTTCGCTGTTGTATGAGGTGGTGTTGGGTGGTGTGGGTGTGTCTTGTCGGGACCGGTCCCGTGCCGGAAGATTTTGTCCTTATGTGGCTTGCGGTAGTGAAGCTGTGATGAAACGGGGAGTTTTAATTCTGCAAGACAGTTCTGAAGGTTTGACAGCACTTTTCTCTGGAGAATCTGAGAAACAAGTCTGGAATCGCTTCTCCGTGGAGAGTCGAGGGGAGTTCGAGATCCGAACAATGGCGGGGAGCCGAGGCACGCTTGTGAGATGTGCAAGTGGCTCATATAACCCTAACCCTATGTAATCCGGTGATATGTCTCCAGTAGTGGGATGAAAGGGAGGAAGTAGGGGTCGCAGGTGTTCACGCACACCTGCAATTGCCCGAAACATGACGATCCCGAGAGCAGTGCGGCTGGAGCCTCCATTCCAACCCTTTTCTCAGCTGTTTGGTAAATGGTGGTGCCAACACTTCAGCTTTCACGGCAGGCAACTGCAGGGCGGGTGTGCAAAAGCATTTCGTGATCTTCAGCTTTGACATTGTCGGTAAGGCCAGAAGCAACTTGTAAAATCATCAAATTCGGTGTATAGATAGTAACAGTTTGAGCATAGGTAAAATGAGTTACCTCTGCCGCAGCTCCTTTTCGTGCTCCACCCAGAAGTTGGCACACTGCCTATGCCCCCAGAACTCGATCCACCACTCACCGAAACTGTCTTCGACTTCATAGTCCACCTTGGCGACCCGTTCATCTCGCTTCAGTCCGCAGACAACGCATGCTTTTGGGGCGGTTGGTACATTCTTTGCCACGGTGACAGCCATGTTTGTAGCAAGCTCGGGAATCTTGAGGTTCTCATGATGAGCACTGTTCATTGCCGCGACAACGCCCCGTAGCCTACCGACTTGCTTCTTCCAAACCTCGATGACCTCGGCTACTTCTTGCTCTTCACGGATAGACTGAGTCTTATCTATACCAGCCAGTTTCATGCCTGGTTTCCCGCCTGCAACCGCAGCAGAGATGGTCATGCTTTGTGATAGGAACTTGTCCCTGTGCCAACGCTGCTTCCGACCTGCTATTAATCTTGACACGACCGTGGCTAAAGCTAGGTAACCTTTAATGAAAGCGAGGGTCTGGGCGGAGCCGATGATCCGTTGGTAGCCTGGGGAGGTGGTTGATAGAGTAAGGAGAGGTTTGAGAAGGGTCGTTGTGGCAAGATCGAGTAGTTGAGGACAAAGTGAGAGAAGAACCGAGGGTGGAGGAATGTTGGTCGGGGGAGGACCGCGAGGTTCGTGTGATGACGTTGGTTGTGCCGGTGGATTGCTATGTTGAGGGCCTTTTCTTCTGTTGCTCCCCAGTCTTGCCATTCCCACTCTGAATTTGTCGTTGGGGCTGGGGCTGGCTTGGATTTCGAGGTTGTCTTGATTTTGGGCTGTGAAGCTGTTTTGATGGCGGGTTTCGTGGTGGTATCTGGGATGTCTTTGAACTCCTCCCACTTGTTGCCAAAGCCGTCACCAACCTCAGGCCATGCTGTAATAGGCGATGGCGAAGCTTGATTCGCTTCCTGGATGTTGCGTACTCCTGTGGGCGGTTTTACTTGAAGTTCCTTCACAAGATCGGGCTTGCGGTCATGAAAAGATGATCCGTAGGGTGACTTTGGTGCCTTCGGGTAAGCTGAAGGACTCCCATGGAAAGCCGCGTTGGAAAGAGACAACCCCGGAGGTGCTTTCTTAGATGATGGGACCGGGTCACGTCTAGCCCAAGCAAGTCGTCTACAGGTTTTGTGGTGGTGGGCTCTGTTACAGGGACAGGCACAGCCTCAAAATCACCAAAGTCATCCTCATCGATGTCCCCATTCTCCGCTTCAAAAATCGGCATCAAAGAGCACATCAGGGTCCGGTTTCTCTTCGGTTTATGCGAGTCCTCCAGTCCAAGGTTGAACAGTTGATTGCCCATCAAGTCCATGGTCGATGCCCTGGTGACACGGGTTCTAGATGGTGGGCTGGTGATATTTGTCAGTGGAGCCGGAGGCTGTGGCGGATCGGCCGGCTTTGTTGCAGCCTCAAAGTCCCCCCAGTCATCTTCATCCTCCTGGTCATCTTGTACTGGTGTGGATGTTTTTGGAGGCGTTTGTGTTGTCGTACTCTGGCGTTGGAAGCCCCCCGATCCACCCAAATCACCCCAGACATTGCTGTTATTGGTCTGAGGATGACCGAACTGAGCTGACGCAAAAGAGCTTCCTTGTGTCGGTGCCAGCTGCTGAATGGGCGGCCATGGTGCGGATTGCTGGCTAATCTGAGCTTGCGTTTGCGGTTGAGGAGCCGGTGAAGCGAAGTCCAAAAAGGAGAGGGAGTCCTGAGCTGGTTTTGTCTGTTGTTGCTGAGGTGCTGTGCTTGATGGCGTGTCTGCGAAAGCCGCAAAGAGATCGGCCGACATTATCAAAGTTGATCCTTATGTGGTTTCTTCATACAAAATCTAAAGTGTAAGGTAGTTGTCGTTGGGGTGGCTGTTGGACGTCACTTCGAAGGACAGGGTTAGAAGAGGCTCGAAGAATGGCGAGGTGGGGCTTCCTGCTATTCCCGCACGCTCCCGCTGAAGAATGGCCTCAACTTTTGCGCCAACTTCGAGACTCATATGATACCCTGTGCGAACAGCATCTCAAATTTATCAGGCACCCCGAACAACTAGCCGCCCTATCCTTCGATCCCCTTGCAGACGATCCCGACTCTCCTTGGATCACTGTGCGCAAAGATGAAGCCATCCGCGCCGAGATCCAGCAAGATGTCTCGCGGCTTCCCGATGATCCGTTCTATCACCAGGAGGTCATTCAGACCATGATTCTGGATATCCTGTTCCTCTACTGCAAACTCAACCCTTCCGCCGGCGGGTACCGTCAGGGAATGCACGAGTTACTTGCGCCAATTGTCTATGTCGTTGCGCAGGACTCGGTGGACGGCAAGCAGTCTTCAACGGTTGATACTCTCGATCCTACGATAGTGGAATTGTTGGACGCTTCTCAGGTCGTGCATGACTCCTTTGCCTTGTTCTCCAAGGTTATGGACCGTGCTGGCGCTTTTTACGAGGTTGAGCAAAACACAATCGTCGAAAAAAAGCAAATACATCCATGAAGTTGCCTTGCTCAAAACTGATGAGGAACTTGCGAACCATTTGCGAGACATTGAAGTTCTGCCGCAAATATTCTTGATGTAAGTGTTTCTATTCCTCACATAGAACTCTCGGACAGTGACCCCATTGACCAGCCTACCTTGTAGACGATGGATACGCCTCCTTTTTGGAAGAGAGTTTCCTTTTGAACAAACCATGATATTATGGGATGCCATCTTTGCCTTTGATCCCAACTTGGAGATGATAGACCTCATATGCGTAGCTATGCTTCTCAGGATCAGATGGACGCGTATGTCAACCTTTTAAGCACGCGTGGCATTGTCATAGCTAACCATACCCTATATCAGTCCTCGAAGCTGATTACTCGGTGGCACTTCAGCTGCTTCTGAAATATCCAGCCCCTCCACCACCGCACGGCCCTCACACCTTTGTCGACGATGCTTTATATTTGCAGAAACACTTTGATGCCGCGGGCGGTGTCGCACTAATCGCCAAATACAGCGGTAGACTGCCTGCGGCAGCATCAGTGGCATCAACAGCAACCTCGACCCCTGCACGGTCATCCACCCCATCATTTTCAGGCTTTGGTTCACTCCGACAAAGAACTCTCGGTGCCAGGTCACCGTTATCTTCCACGACAAAACTCTTGCAGCAACCGGGTGGTGTGGAGGCTATCCTGCGCGGTGCTGCCAAAAATGTCATTGAGAAAAGCGAAAAACTCGGACTTAACGATGCTGTCCGTGACGCTGTTGGGGAAATACGTCGCAACATGCAAGGCTTTCAAGAGTCTCGAAGTTTGCCCAGAATCAACAGATCACTGTTTCCCGGAAACACTCTGGCTGTTTCCATTTGGGAGCAGAGGAATCGTCAGTTAGCAACCATGTTGGAAGAGTCAATCACGAACCTCAAACAGCTGGTGGCCTCTGACTTTGAGGGCGACAAGCAGAAACAGCTCGAGACAGTGGAACTTGCCACGGCCAAGATCCAGTACGTGAAGGCCTGCTTGGAGGATTCCACGCTGGATTTGCCAGAGGAAGAACCTCCGACGCTGGCAACATTGAGCATTTCCACCCTCCCCGAAATCAGATCGCCGACGGTTGCGTTGGATACCACACCGGTGGTTATGACATCATCCGCCGTTGAAGAAGCCAGAAGTTCACTCTCGTCGCCGGCTTCATCGGATAGAAGCAAGCAGCTGTCGTCGGTGCCAGAGGAGCCACATGCTGAACCTGTTGCAGAGGAAATGGTTGACAAGATGGACACTGATCCACCAGAAAGAGAACAAACACCACCGCCACCAGCCCCAGCCCCCGTCCCCAACCCAGAACCGTCGACTTCTGTGGGACAGACCCCTGCAACTAGCCCGACCCCTAAGGAGCGCCCGAAAGGACCGATACCTACACGGTCAACCTTGGCTCAGTCCTCTTTTGCGTGGATGTTGGAGCCAGACACTACAATATCAGCTGCTCGGTCGCCGCCGAGTAGGCCTTTGAGCAGCAGTGGAATGAAGAAGCACAACCCCAGCCGGGAAAAGAACGCGTTTTTGTTTGGAGAAGTGGTTCCGAGTGATGGAGCGGCAGGGGAAAGGATAGTATCACCAGACGAGATCTTTGGACTGCAGCCGATCAGGAAGGGCTGAGTTTGACAATGTCGGCTCAATTTCTCTTATAGACTGGTGTACCTAGCAGTTTCTATATCTCGACAAGACCCAGCAAAATTCTCGCCGACATGGGGATCCCCTCTCTGTGGCCTTTCTTCCTTTTTAGTTCTCGTCTTTCTCTCCTTACCATGCCGTCCAGGGCAGCGCAGGAGAGCAGGGAGAGCGGTGAGAGCATTGAGAGCAGTGATGGCACTACTACACGACCACAGCTCCCCACGAGGATTACAAATGGCGTGTTCTCCTTTACCACAGCAAGAACTTGGGGTCCGCGGCAGGATCTTGCGGGGAAAAGGATCCCTGGCTCACCGTCCAGAAGAAGAAGACCTTTCTCGGCCACTGCGGGATGGATGTGTAGGGCGCCAGTGTCGTTTGGAAGTCGCAGATATCCGAAAGCGTGATACCGCTGTCCGGGTGGGGGAAGACTCGGCGGTTTTCCCAGATGTACCGACCGGTGTATTTGGTCGGGAGGGTGGTGGTGTGTGTTGATTCTGAGCATGGGCACGGCCAGGTGGTGTCTTCGCTGGAGAAGCAGTATTCGATGGGGGATTTTTGCTAGGCGGCGCCGGGGCCGGTCGTGAGGATTTCGTTTCGGAAGGGGGAGTGTGTTGCCAGCTTCAAGCGAGGTGACGTGGGCGGGGAATTCAGATCCTCCTGATAAGCAGATATCATACCTGAAATCGTGAAGCTTGTTCCTCGTGTTCTCCATGGTACGAGGCCGCCACCGGGTAACTCTAAAAAGCCACTTCCGGCCTATTTAACTCACTGGCCTGTCACCAGGAGGAGTGCTGCTCGTAAGAGTCCCTCCGAATAAAGTCAGGTGAACCGAATATCCGCATCTATGTCCCGTGCAGGACGACCAAAGGGCTTCCACCCGGGTATCGTCATGCGGAGCTCCTTGAAAGTCTCCATCAACGCCTCATCCAAATCGTCTTCATCAAACTCCCATCTCTTTTCGGCGCGCCATTCATCCCACTTGGCCCACCGTCTCCTGCCGCCATCATGCACGAGCCAAAAGGTCTCAATGTGCCCAAAATCACACTCCATGGCAGGGCTGTGCCAGCCTGCCTCCCAGGAGGACCTATTAAAAGGAGAGTCGACGTCGTCCAGCAAAAGTTCAACCTCCTTGACACTTTTCAGCTTGTCAATAAGCTCAAACAAGAAGTTCGAGACATATCCCTTCAAGCAGGGAACTGCCAGCCGCCTCGGCATCAACATCGTGGCAATATGATCAACAACGACCGTGTGCAGTGAGTCTTCCAAAACCAATGTGTCGAGCTCCCAGTTAGCCCAGGTGTATTTTCTGTGCGAGGAGGATTCTTGACTATCGTCGTGGGGGGTGCAATCCAGGTACATTTTGTGATACACGGGGGGGTGACAAGAGGTTAAGAAGCTTCGTGCCTCGCTGCAGGTGTGCAGCGGTGCTGGAATCGGCGGTGGGCCGACGGCTGTGTCGTAGGTCTTGGAGGCACGGAGGGCGCGCAGTCTGCGGGGAAGGCGGTGAGTTCCCATATCTCCAAACGGATTTCGAAAGGAAGAAGGGGGAAGTGATGAAAGGTTCGGAGGTTGGCGGCTGGTTCTGTTGTCATTTTAGATCGCTATCCCACTGCGTATGGGTGGTGATGAAGGGTGAGTACGGGTGGGTTTGGGTTGGAATGGTAGAGAGTTCCATTCTATCTTTTAGGCAGCTGCCTTCGTTGCCTGTCGCCTTGCCAATATCTCATAGGCGGCCCATGACATCATGGGATATACACTACTAACAAGTCTCCGTGGTCTCCAACGGCACGAACGGCCAGTCTTGATAATCTTATCCGGATAAGTCCTCCTCCTCTCCTCCCACCACTGATCCAGCCACTCATCCCACCTATCCCATCTAACTCTGTCGCCGCCATTCTCGGCATCAATCCCCAAGCAAGTTCCCGTTCCCCGCCTCCCCTCGCAAGCGACGTAAACCTCCCTCAAGTTGTGGAAATACCTGCGCATATGGCGTAAGTATGTACCCGTACGTTGGCTGGGGTTCAAGCCCCGCCCCTCAACATCGTCCTCTTAGCCAAATGTCAACCTCAGTGTCTTGAACCGCAGACGATAGGGTATGAATCTCTTGAGGTCAGATTTGCCTATTGAGAAGCTGTCAAGCTCCCAGCTTACCCACATATACCGATCGTAATCCACGTGACGGTCCCAACCGTGCACCTGTCCGGGACTCTCTGTTTCACGAGGGAGACATGCCGAAAACTCTCGCTGATACACGGGATGTGACCCCCGAGTGAGGGCATTGCGGGCTTCGCTGCAGGTGTGAAGGGGCCCGATGGGGGTCAGGCCGGTGATGAGGGCTGGGTACCACGGTCAGGGTCTTCGCTGTTGGGTTGGGCGTCGGGGTTGTTTTTGTTTGTGATGCGGACTTCCACTGTGCGAGGGGAGGCGGTAAAACGCCAGATCTCGGCGCCGAGTTCGAAGGGAAGATGGGGAAACAGGTGGAAGTGGTGGTGGTGGTGGTGGGGTTTGGTGATGGGTGTTCCATTGGGTTTACAGGTGTGTAGGTGGTGTAATAATATGGATCATATTAGAGCAAAATCCATACTACTGTAGCTGGCTACTTGGTCATTAGAGAGATACACGCTAATAACAGGTGGGTTGTCTTATAACAGTGCAATCAACGCACAGCTGGTGATGGAGAGTTTTGGTGAGATGCCCACAGAAGAATAGGTACCGATTCTGTGCTGCCAGTTTATATTCTGTACCCATCTGCCAACCTCATCAACAGGTTATATTTCGAGCTACCCCGGGCTGCTTGCAATGCCTCTTCAATATTTAAAAAGCCATAGTTGATAACACTGCCTTGATGAGTCTGTCGGCGTTGACGACTTTCACCTCAACATGATCCGGTAAAGTCTTGGCAGGGGTTCAGATCGAGCCGCCTCATCCAACGGCTTCAACCGCCCATTGAATGACGCACATGGCTTTGTTGGCAACCTCACCCCATCAGGAATCCATTCACAAACCATCACCATCCTAACACTCTTCCCATCAGTATCACCAAACTTGTCGCCATGTCCAAACCTTGGATCTTCCTCACCCCCTCAACCCGCGGCATCTCCCACTCCCTCCTCCACCACCTCCTCCGCACCACCCCCTCCACAATCCCCATCCTAGCCACCACCCGCTCCCCCAACCTTCCCCCCTCCTATCCCGAATCAGACCGCCTCCACGTCGTAAACCTAGACGTAAAAGATGAATCAGCCATCCAATCCGCCGCCGAAAAAGCCAGGGAACTGTTCCCGCCCAAAACCCACCACCTCCACCTGGCCCTCACCCTCCCCGGCATCCTCCTCACCCCCCCCGAGAAATCCATCTCCCAAATCACCGAGCCCAGCCTCCTCGAAACGCTGAGGATAAACACCCTCGGCCCAGTCCTCTTAATGAAGCACTTCGTCCCTTTTCTCCCAAAGAGATCCGCCCCTCTCGAGCCCACAGAAGGTCTACCCCCCCACGCAACTTGGTTCGTCCTCCCCCTTATCCCGTAACCTCAATCTCTTTCTTAAACAGGCGTGGCAGGTTGTCTGTCTCGGCGCGAGTAGGCAGCATGACCGACAACCGCCTCGGAGGCTGGTACTCCTACCGTCTTTCCAAATCAGCCCTCAACTCGGCCGTCAAAACCCTCGACCTCGAGCTCCAGCAAAAGTCAGCCTCCAAATGCATAGCGGTAGGCTACCACCCGGGCACCGTCAAGACCGACCTCTCCCGCGGATTTTGGTCCGGCGTCCCCGAAGCAAACCTCTTCTCCCCAGACGACGCAGCCGAAAAGCTCTGGAACGTGATCACTTCCTTAAACCCATCACAGCGAGGCAAAATCTGGGACTGGAAAGGAGAGGAGGTGCCCCCTTGATGTGTGGTAGTAAATCAAGATACGCTTTGATAGAAACAAAACTTGTGCTTTTGTGTAATACCTCCATACAGCGCCCCAAGCAGCGCTTAGCTAGAAGCAGTACGTCTATACATGAGAAAAGTAACCAGCGACAAACGGCTCGCTTGTTGTTGGATGCCACGAAACAGAAACTTAAAGAGCGACATCCTGAAAGGACGCTCCGTCACCTGGGGATTTCTTTCCCGCGTCTTTCTCTCCTCCTTTCTCGTCGGCGCTACTGCTGCCTTTTCTGTCCTCGCCTTTATTACTCCCATCATCATCATCATCGTCGTCGTCGTCATCGTCGTCGTCGTCGTCGTCGTCGTCGTTGTCACCTTCTTCAACAGTGGGTTGCTTGGGGTGTGAAGGGAGCTCTTTTTGATCTTGCTCCCCCGACAGCGCCTTGTACCCGGGCTCCGCATCGTTCTCCTCATCCTTTCCATCATCCCCCTCCTGGTCTTCTTCGCCATCACTGGAGCCAGACTCAATACCACCTCCCTGTTCCTTCGCCTCCTCTCCAGAGGGCGCACCGGTCGTCGCCACGACAGGTTCAGCAGCCGGTGGCTGAGGAGGCAAATCCTTCTGCTGCTGTGGCTCAGGCTGCTTCGGCACCGGGCTCGGCGCCGTCGCCGAGAGGGGCGTCTCGTAACTCCCCGGCCCAACCCTCGCGGCATCCAAATAAAACTTGGTCACCCCCAAAATCCTCCCTCCTCTCTCGCAAGCATCCACCCACTCGGGCCTCACGACCGGGATATTCATCTCGTTGGCCTTCTCCCACTGTATTCCCCTGCCCTCCGTGGTAACAAAGTGCGTGGTGTCTATCCTAACCCCATCCACAATCTTGGCCCCGATCCTTTCCACCGCCGCCGTCAACCCCTCCTTCACCACCGCGGGGAGGATGCCCAAAGTGATGGTGATACCGCTCAAATCAGTCATCTTATGCGTCCGGACCGTCACGCGCTGACTGGCAGACGTCCCGGCCGTGGTGCGAAGGACGAGGTGGAAGGTGTACTCGGTGTCGACCGCCAGGCCGCTGATCTTGGTAGAATGCATTTCGAGGGGCTTGGGGATGTTGCCGGCTTTCTGACCGTTCCGGTAGAGAGCCAGCGAGATTAAATCGGCAGTAGCGAGGTGGATAGGATCCCATTCTAGAACAACACTGGTCTGGGTCGCGTTGCGGCAGCGGAGGACGGGTGGGGAGGGCGCGTCGGCGCCGAAGGAGGAGAGGATCGAGTCTTGGAGGGAACGGAAGGCGCGCTCGGCGTGGGCTTCGGAGGCCTTGTTGCGCGCAACGTTGATGTCGACTATGGAGCCGGAGGAGATGTCGGGAGGAAGAAGAATGGAGGGGAATTCGATCTTGGGGTAAGGGTCAGCTCGGGAACTGGGGAGTAGGAGGGTTGTAGAAGGCGTTGTAAGTACCAGTCGCTTGTCAGGGGTCAGAAGGACAGTGACGCCGGCGTCGACCTTGCCGACTGTGAGAGAGACGAGCATGATTGCGGCCTGTGAGTTACTTGCACGCGGGGAGATAATAGACTGGCGTAGTGTTGTATCTGGAGCTATACGGGCTTCCAATCGCGGGCGGCTTGTAATGCTGGGATGCCCCGGACGACGATGTTGCGATTGAGGTTTGGGGAAGCTCTGGAAGCTCCAGGCGGACTTGCATAAGTGTCGTCGAGTTCCACCTTTTGACGTACATATGGACGCTAAGCCCCAAAAGCTCACCTTGTGGCTTGGCATCTCGAGCTCTAACTTTCAGCTATAATACACTTGTGTACACATCTACACGATGGTGAATCCCTCTGGCTTTCTACCCCTGGGCCTTTGAGAATTAGGCCTCTGAGTTTGTGGTTTCGGGACCTGTGTCTGTGGTCTTTGAGAATCCATGCGCGGGTATCCAGGCATCTTGACATAGCTTGGCAGAATCTGAGTCTTGACCAACCCGGCCAGATACTCGACCAAGTCGTTCCATTCGAAGTTCAGTAGTGTCTTTGGTGACCATATTACCAGATTTATGGTACCGTAGAGAACTCTGCCGCTCCCGTCCAACGCTGTCCCATCTGAATCAAAGCCATTGGCTTTGATAACAGCCTTGATGGCGGCCAGTGTCCTGCACTCGGCTTGGCGGCGCATCACCACAGTACTACCATCATTAGTAGTTGCTGTTGCGTAAAGCCAGAGAGGCCTATTGAGCTTCCACTCATAACAGCGCCAGAGGATCTTCTTGGTCAGAGGATGTTCTTGGGGCTGCAGGTATGGTTCATGCTGATGGTCAAAAGCATGCCTTCGGCAAGCTTGAACACGCAGGATGGTGAGTCTGGTTTGCTTAGGGATGGTCTTCACGGCCTCGCTAGATTCGATCTTGTGTGCCGCGGCGAAATCTTTGACTGGTTGGCTTGGGTCCCAGCTGAGTGCCATGGGCAGGTTTGCCTGCTTGAAGACTGATGGTTTCCATGATTTTGCGCCTGGTCGTGTGTTGTAAGCTTTAGACAGCAATGGTGGGATGAGAGCCTTGTGAGTCGAGGCGGCGCGGCACATTGCCCGCTCCATGCTGAGAGAGCGATGGATGAGGAGTCGAGTCCCTAGTGGCTGTGGCTGACTTTCCCACAGGAAGCGAAGAGACTCTGGGAGGGGCAGATATTGCTCCGCTCACAAAGGGCATTCACCTCCGGCTCAGTGGCTGTCCCCAAGCTACACAGCGCTCGTGCCGGTAAGCATTGTCGGTAGGTATTGTCTGGAGCGGATGGTTTGGGAGGCCCTTGTGTTTCAAAATGGTCCAAAAAGAAGAGATGGGAGCCACAATTGGCAACAATTTACTACAAGCGCCACTGTTGGCCCCCACTTATTACAGTGCACACACCCAATCAGCGGCAAACTGAAAAACAAGGTCTATTGGTATAAACCGCCTGCCACTGCCCCTCTCTCCTACCTACCCAGCGCTTCCCTTCACACCCAAAAGCATCCCAAAAACAACCAGAAAGTTCTTGCATCGCCGAGAACTCGACCGCAACACCCAATACCCCCATCCCATATCGAGTCGTCCAGCCTAAGCGCTTAAAACAGCCAACATGCCCAAGAACAAGGGAAAGGGAGGCAAAAACAGACGTAGAGGAAAGAACGAGAACGAGTGCGTGTTTACCCCTCCATCTTTTTCCTTGTTGCGCGCGCCCATCAAGCAGCCCACTGACATCTTAATCGCGTCGCAGCAATGAGAAGCGCGAACTCACATTCAAGGAGGACGGGCAAGAATACGCCCAGGTCCTGAAGATGTTGGGCAACGGCAGACTCGAGGCCATGGTAAGCAACTACTAACACCAGTTCACCCCCACATCTCGCTTTCCCATTTCCCGCCATCCCCCTCTTGGCTCGGATCCGAATCCAGCCAGCCCGCTCGACCGGCCGAGTTGTAGAAGCAGCAAAACTGACTCTTGCGACAGTGCTTCGACGGTGTCAAGCGTCTCGGTCTCATCCGCGGCAAGCTCAGGAAAAAGATCTGGATCAACAACGGCGACATCATCCTCGTCTCGCTCCGCGAGTACCAGGATGAGAAGGGTGACGTTATCCTCAAGTACTCCGCTGACGAGGCTCGTTCTCTGTACGTTTTCTCCCCCCTTGTCCGCTCGCTCTCGATCACCCGCAGCCTACTAACAACCCCCCAGCAAGGCCTACGGCGAGCTCCCAGACACCGCCAAGATCAACGAGACCGACACCTTCGGCCCCGGCGAGGATGGCGACTGCGGCTTCGAGTTCGACGAGGACCGTGACAGCGACGACGAGGGCGGCGCTGCGGGCGCCAGCAAGGATATCGAGATTGATGACATTTGAGAAACCTCAGCCGAGAAATCTCGCCAGATATCAGCGCAAACGTCACGTAGCATTTCACACTCTGCGGCGGGGCGCACCCTTTCCTACTTTTTGGTCTCAAAAGGGTCGGGGAAGCACAAAACTGTCTTCTCTCTCAAACCTTGGTTCGTTGGTAACGCAAGCCAAGGTCCCCGACAGTTGGTGTTAGTCCTGTTGCAAAGTGTGGAAAAGTTGTTGATAGCGGAGGAGAGGGGTGGGAGGGGAGATGGCTCCGTGATGGGAGAGACGTCATGGGCTGGATCCTTCTCGAGTAATGGATTTGATGATAAAGAAACCTTTTTGTGCCTTGTGTTGTTTTTGCTTACACTTTTGTGTTGATTTTTTTTGTTTTTTGCATCGGTCAAAAGCGTGGGAAATAGACTGCCTGGGCTGGCAAAATAGTTCTGAATCAACATACCATCGTTTTCAGGTCCATTTTATTTAATGTACCAGTGATATTTTGCTTGGGAGGGGGCCAAAGGATACATGCCCGAAGCGTTCGCAAGAGTGGCATGTAATGCTCTTTTCAAACTACGAATTCAGAATGACTCTTTTCTTATCTTGCCTATTTCCCCTAACTCTACATACCCCTTCCCTTTTCTTCGCTTTTGTGAACATCCTTGGACCTCGTGATGCCATCTCAAAGTACCCTCTCTTTCTCAAACTCCCGACCCCTTTCTCCTACTCCTTACGAAACTCGCTTGAACCAGCCATACAAACTTCTCCGTCTACCCTTTCCCTTCATGTCAAACTACCCTTCTCACCAAACTCTCAACGCAGCCTCTTCTTCCACAAATCCTCACACTTAATCCCAGTCATCCCCGTCATCCTCATCATCTACTCACATGGTCAGCAACCGCCCGAAACATAAACATTTCATGATCAAGGGAAACTTACCACTCTTGCTAACTTTGTTCTTCCTCTTTTCCAATGCTAGCGCCAAAGCATCAGCCATCCCACCACCTGCCGCACCCCCAGCAGCAGCAGCCCCGACTCCCGCAGGCGGAAGACCACTCCCATGAGGGCCCGTATCATTCCCGGGAACTTGGGCTCCAGATCGATCCCGAATCTGGCTCCGGTCCACTTTTTTGAGTGCCTTAATACCGCCAGCACCACGAATACCATCCAACAAGGCGCCACGTCCTGGATCGCCAGAGGAAAGGGCGGGTGCGGCGGGCACGCTGGACGAGTACCCCGAGTCTCGGTTGGGGGGGGGAGGAGGAGGAGGAGGAGGGGGGATGCCTCCTGCTGGAGGAGGCGGAGGGGAGGTGGGGGGAATACCGCTCATTCCTGGTCCTGGAGGGGGAGGAGGAGGTGGTGGTGGGGGAGGAGCACCGCCCGATGGGGGGAGTGGTGGTGCCGGGGGTGCGCTGGATGCCGGAAGAGGAGGGGGAGGGGGTGCGTGTGACGAAGGCAAGGGTGGAGGGGGAGGTGCGTGTGAGGAAGGTAGAGGAGGAGGCGGGGGCGCATTCGAAGCTGGAAGCGGTGGTGGAGGAGGCGCATTGGATGATGGCAGAGGGGGAGCTGGGCTTCTAACCGGCAATGAAGGAGGTGGTCGAGAGTTCATCGGTGGAAGAGGAGGCGCGCTCGAAGCCGGGGCCTTGGGAGGCAGAGGTGGAGGCGGGGCGTGCACTGGTGCCGCATTTCTCGACGGTGGAGCGGGAGGCACAGTGCCGCGACTCGGGGGAGGAGGAGGAACGCTCCGCTGTCCAGCAAAGGGTGGAGGGACGGCATGTCGGTGCGATGGTTCGCCATCTTCGATCGGTGTCTTTGGTGGCCGAGGCGGCGGTGGGGGTCCGGGAGCTGGAGGTGCCGGCACAGATCGAACCGGCTCGATACGCGCAAACTTGCCAGCGTCCGCGATGGGCGGGGGAACAGCAAATTTTGGTCGGGAGGGAAGAGGGGGGGTGTCTTCTCGCGGTGGTGTTGGCTCGCGCTCGGCTGGCGCATCCAGTTTATTGGCTGATCTTCTCGGAGCCGGCGGGGGAGGTGGCGCTGCTCCTCTTCTCGGGGCCGGGGGCGCTGGTGGTGCCGACGGGGCCTCCGGGCGCCCTGCCGGAGGAGGTGGCGGAGGAGGCGCCCTCAGTCCTGCCCCTGATCCATTGACTGGAGGTGGTGGGGGAGGAGGTGCCGAGACTGGTTGACTGGCCTGGCTTGCCTGCTGTTCCTTGAGGAAGTCAATGATGAAGTCCTGATTGTCCTGGATAAAGTCGTCGGTAAGACCCTGTGCCTTCAAATCGTCTCCGAAATGTTCTCTCCATAGCGGGTCGAAGGCGTCCAGGGTAGCAAAGGCAGAGGGGGCCGGTGCCAAAACAGGCGGCGCATTGTACCCGTTGACGCTCCCGGATCTGTTATCTCGTGTCGAAGCGGCAGGGGCACGTGGCGATTCGGGCGGAGTGGGAGCGGACGAGTGACGGTGACCGAAGAGACCCCCAAGCAGACCATGGTGATGCTTGTGCGGGGCAGCTTGCGCCGAGCCTCCAAACGGTGTCTTCAGCGTGGCCTTGCTCGCGTTCTTCTCCCGGTCATTCATCTTCTTCAAGAACTGTTTGGCCTCCTTCTCGTCCACAAAGGACAGCCCCGCCAAACACTCTTCCAACTCAAACGTATGAAAAAAGACACGGTCTTGGTTGTAACTCCATGTGTCGAATATCTCTTGGTCCCAAATGACACCTCGGTTTCCAGGCTGTCCAGCCGTTAGCAAGGTGTACCAGCAATACCATTGTGCCACAAGTCCCAAGAATTGCCTACCGAGATGTCCACCATCTTCAACCAGTACGTGTTGCCGACCAGGTCATTCGCCAGCACCACAGCACCCTGTAACCCCGTGTATGTCCATTTCGACCGATTGGGATACGCTACGTAGAGGCGAGCAATGGCAACGGCGTGGATTTTGTTGGTTTGCTTGGGCACATGGCGCTTGACGGTCTCCTTGTCGTCGTCATTCAAGATTGAGGGCATCGCGGGGGAAAAGGGGGAAGGTCGGGCGGCGGTGGTGGTCGGTGATTCCGTGCGGCCTTCGGCTTGGAGGTAGTTTGAAAAGATAGCCCAGAGATTATTGTCCCTGTAGGCTCAACATCAACAGTTTGTGAATCTTGCAGGCAGCGGTCGTTGTTGTCCAGTGGGTGGTTTGGCTGGTGACTGATAGCCTGATAGACGCAGCGAGGCGCTAATAAGGCACATAGAAACTCGGCGCTACCGTCCTTGTGCGCAGCAGCAAAAGGGCCGTTGTCGTCAGCGAGTGCGCGGCTGAGAGCGAGGTGCCCGGTGCGGTGCGGGTGCAGTAGCTGCTTGCTGGTAGGAACGGTACCCAGAGCGTTCAGAACAATGGCAAGACGGAGGGCGGATACGTCGGGTTCGTGATGATGATTCTGGAAAGGCTGCTGCTGACTGGGGAGTTTCATTAAACGGTTGCTTGCATCACCAGGCTGCTGATTCAGGGAACCCTTGCAGATATCCAGCGGTCTCCTCTCTGGCATGGCATGGCACTACGGGTCAGCCACAATGAGGGGAGCAGGGATAAGATTAAACACCGCCACAGCTCACCAACGACTCGTCGACTCCTAGGCGAGGTCTCTTTGGCATCTTTGAGCGCCGCCTTTATGCATTTGAGAAAAAAAGAGCTCAAAGTCATCAGTTTTTGTATTTTCTGGCATCTGAAGCGCGATCCCAGCCGTTCTCTGTACATGACCTGCCAAACGGTAGCTTGAGAACTCACATGCTGGTTGGCTCATGGCTTCAAGTGATCGGTGAACGGCCGTTACCAAGAAGCTGGTTGAGTGAGTTCCTTGTCAGCTATACATACATATCTGAAGAGGTCACATTTAGGAACGATATTCCGACGGAATCATAAGCACACATATTGGACAATTCATAGTTATTGTAGCTTCGTCAGGTTCGTCATTAAAACTAATACACGCATAGTAATACAGCCCGGTCAGGGATCCGTCCAAGACTCGGCCATGGAAAAATGAAAACTAGGAAGATGATGGTCTAGTCCATTCAGTTGTTGAGGTCCTTTGCCTTCTCATGACGCTCCTCCTTGGTCCCCTCCTCCTGAGCATTGAAGTTATCACTGATGACAGGTCCAGGGTTGGCGGAGTGAGCTTCTAGGACTTTCTTGGTCTCCTCGCTGAGCTTCTGGAAGGTGCCCTTTTCACACAATGTCAGTCCCATGCCATATCGAGATGGTGGAAGGCCGCGGTCTGCCTACCTTATCTTGCTCCTGCTCATCGATGGGCTGGATGGAGAACTTCTTGTTGGACTCAGACATGGTGATTGTTTGTTTGGCGCGGTGACGTGCAGTTGGTTGGTGATGTTGCAGTGGCAGGGGTGTGTAGGTGGGGCAGAGGGTTCTTGAGGGTTGAGAATGATATCTTTCGTGGAATCGTTAGGTTTTTGTGTGACTTGATGAAGAAAAGAAAGAGGAGAGTTGCGAGTAGAAGGAGGAGAGCCTTTGCTTGCCTTTTTAAGGAGATTTCCCTGAACTGGTACGTATCATCACACTTAGGATCTTGCTGGGGGACAATGACGTCGAGGGTCACGGGTTGGAGCGGCCTTCGGCGGGCGTCTTTGGGGCGCGGTCCGCTAATGGGTTAGTGCCCAGTTGAGCGATACGGGGGTTCCTGTACTAACAAACGGTCCAGGGTTGTGTGCCTGCCTTTGTGTTGCCAACCACATCGAACTCACCATTCCTCTCATCCACACAACCCTGATGCATGACAGCTCACCTTGTGGTACCATCTTATGGTCACGACGATGTTGTTTGAAGCGGTGTGAGAAGAACTCCAGACTGAACACAGCAAGCCAGTGAAGGCGCCCCGCATGTCTTCTGCCAGCACCCCCCAGCCTGTGCAGCCTGTGCAGCCTGTGAAGCTCTCACTGCCCTTGGTGCGTCTCTCTTGAGTTGCGTCCACAGTCGTTTGCTAACTCCCATCTCCATGTGTTAGGTATACCAGCAGAAGCTGTTTGAGGAGCTCCGCAAAGAAGATGAACTGGTGGTTCTGGCCCGAGGTCTCGGCCTCATGCGCCTTATCACGAACCTCCTTCACTCCTATGATGCCGCAGGAAACAACCTGATTGTCATCGTCAATGCCGAAGACAGGGAAAATGCCTGGATTGGTGAAGCGCTCGCCGAGCATGCCGCCATCAGTATGTCACCAAAGGCCAGAGGCCTCACCGTGGTCAACACCGACTACACGAGCGTGGGTGCTCGAGAGAAGATGTATGCTGGTGGTGGTATTTTCAGCGTCACATCACGTATCTTGGTCGTCGATATGTTGACCGGTCTCCTTAATGCGGAAACCATCACTGGCATGCTCGTTCTTCACGCCGACAAGGCTGTTGCAACTTCGTTAGAGGCCTTCATCATCAGGATATACCGCCAAAAGAACAAGGTCGGCTTTCTGAAGGCGTTCTCCGACAACCCAGACCCGTTCACGACCGGCTTTTCGCCCTTGGCTACCATGATGAGGAACTTGTTTTTACGAAAAGCATCTTTGTGGCCACGATTTCATGTCCACGTCGCGCAGGCACTCGAGGGGAAGAAGAAAGCCGAGGTCATCGAGTTGGAGGTGCCAATGACCAACGCAATGCGTGAGATTCAGGTGGCCATCATGGAATGTGTCGAAGTCAGTATTCATGAGCTGAAGAAGGGCAACACGGGGCTTGAGATGGAAGACTGGAACCTCGACAGCGCTCTTCTCAAGAACTTTGATGTTCTTGTCCGCAGACAGCTCGATCCTAACTGGCACCGGGTCAGCTGGAAAACAAAGCAGATTGTGGGCGATTTGACTGTACTCAGGGGTATGCTGCACTCAGTCTTGGCCCTCGATGCGGTCTCTTTTCTTCAGCAACTCGATACCATTCATGCTGCTCACTCGCCACCCCCTGGGTCGACAAGACAGACCCAGTCTCCGTGGCTCTTTCTCGATGCAGCCCAGACCATCTTTGACACTGCCAAGAAGAGGGTTTATGCCAGCACCCAGAAAGCGAAGGCAGACTCCAGCATCGATTCTCTGCAACCTGTACTCGAAGAACAGCCAAAGTGGTCAGTATTGGCCGATGTGCTAGAAGAGATAGACCGTGACCTTTTCTTTGAGCAGCAAGCCCGTGACGATTCCAACGGCACCATTCTAATCATGTGCTCGGACACGAACACATGCCGCCAGCTCCGCGACTATCTTCAGACCATGCACGTCAAGCCGAGGACTGAGAAGCGCATTGAGGAGGTCTACGATCCAGAAGAGGACAAGCCTTCAGCCGCCTACATGATGCGCAAGAAGCTGCGCAACTATCTCAAGTGGAAGAGGGAGTTTGCCCAGGTCAGCGCCACGCTGTTCGCGGAGAATCAAAAGGCGCTTAGTGGTGCCGTTGACCCCCGTCTTGCGCAGTCCAAAAGCCGGGCACCATCTCACAAGAGACGTCGGGTCCGCGGTGGTGGAGCGGTAGGCTCTGGCTCGAGCCGTCTAGAGAATGGCAGCATCCCGCAGTGCTTTGAGAAGCCTAATGAGGTCGCCGAGCTGATGGGGCAGATTGACATTACCGAAGCGGAAGCCAACCAGAAAGATGACCTCGTCATGGCTGACCCGTTGGAAGACATGGACGACTACTATCAGCTCTATGACATGCAAGATCTCGTCGTCATCCACGCCTACGACGGCGATCAGGACGAGCACGTGCTGGAAGAAGTCAAACCCAAGTACATCATCATGTACGAACCCGACGCCTCCTTCATCCGCCGAGTGGAAGTCTACCGCTCCAGCCACAACGATCGAAATGTCAGGGTCTACTTCCTCTACTACGGCGGCTCGGTCGAAGAACAACGCTACCTCTCCACCGTCCGCCGAGAGAAAGACAACTTCACCAAACTCATCAAAGAGCGCGCCTCCATGTCCCTGGTAATGACAGTCGACTCCTCCACCGAAGACCCCCAAGAAGCCTTCCTCCGCACAATCAACACCCGCATCGCCGGCGGCGGGAAGCTCTCCACCGCCACCGCTGAGCCGCCCCGAGTGGTGGTCGACGTTCGTGAATTCCGCTCTTCTTTGCCGTCCCTCCTCCACGGCCGGTCGATGGTCATCGTGCCGTGCATGTTGACAGTAGGAGATTACATCCTCTCCCCCAACATCTGCATAGAACGAAAATCCGTCTCGGATCTCATCTCCTCCTTCTCCAACGGAAGGCTCTACTCGCAATGCGAGACCATGTTCCAACACTACCAAAACCCTATGCTGCTCATCGAATTCGACCAAAACAAATCCTTCACCCTCGAACCATTCGCCGACCTGTCAGGAAGCATCTCCTCCCTCAACTCGGCGAACGCAGGCGAGAAGGACCTCCAGTCCAAGATTGTGTTGTTGACGTTGGCCTTCCCCAAGCTAAGAATAATCTGGAGCTCAAGCCCGTACGAAACAGCAGAGATTTTCGAACGGCTAAAGAGTCAAGAGAAGGAGCCTGATCCGATTGCCGCGGTGAGGGCAGGGTTGAATGACGGGGAAGATGTCGAGGGGAGCCAGCAGGGGCAAGGGGCGGCTTTCAACCCGGAGCCGGGGGAGATGCTGGCCGCTGTGCCCGGGGTCACGCCGAAGAATATTGGGAGTATTACGGCCAAGATGGAGAATATAAAGGAGGTTGCGAACGCGACGGTTGAGGAGCTGAGTGCGCTTGTTGGGAAGGAGGCGGGCAGGCAGATAGAGAGGTTCTTTGGGAGGGATTTGTTGGAGGATAGTTGAGTGAGTGAGAGGAGGGTGTAGATGTGTCGATATGTGGTATGAGGTGGGAGGTAGATGCATAAAAAAAATAAAAATAAAAATATGTTTGTTGGCCATGTAACTTGCACAATGTGTGGCTTGAACCTGTGCGCCTTTCCCAGCGCCTCTGCGTCATTCGCTTTCCAGCCAGAGGGGGCTTACCCTCGGGGGTGACCTGAAGCGCAGCAGCTTCTGAGGCTCCCCCCCCACCCCCAGTTACCACTTTGCGCCAATCCCTCCCACGAATCGCATTAGGAAGTAGGTTGAGAAGTTGCTCTTGTGTATAGTGTTCAACTCTTCCATATTTGAGAACTGAACACTATAGTCGCCAAACAATGTGATTTGGTTGTCGGTTTGACATTCAACATATCCAGTAACACAAACACAAAAATCATTCCAAGAGGATGCTGTATGAAAGATGTATTTATCTAGTAGGTAACCTCCATCAAAACGCAATGCCCTTCTTCCTCCCCTTCTCCTCGCCTCCCCTCCTGACTGCTCCCGCGTAAGAAACGCAGTCTGGGTATTTGGGTATCTTTATTCATTATCCTCCACTCCGTCGCTTTGCAAAAGAGAAAAACACCAGTTCATATCCCATTCATCGATAACAAAAGAAATCCTCCCCTTTCCCGTCAATCATGAGCTGTGGCTGTGTTGATGGGACTTAAATGGCAGCAGTAGTCCCATGTCTCCTCCTTCCAAACCCTCTGCTCTTGCGGGTGGTGGTGCCACCGTGGCGACGGCGACCGCCGCAGGTGTTGCAGGTGAGGAAGCCGACGATGATGCCGAGGAAGTTGATGATGCCGTTGACGATGGCCATGATGATGTTGCCGATGCCGTTGATGATGGCCATGATTGTGCGGCCGATGGTGCGGAGAGCACTCTGGATCTGTTTCAATCGGTTAGTTATCAGTCGCTAGTGATGAAAGGTGGTGGTGGTGGTGGTGGTGGTGGTGGTGGAGGAGGAGGAGGGGACATACGCAAGAGACAACGGCGCCCATTTTGACTGGTTGGCTTGGTTTGGTTTGATTTGTGATTGTTTGTATTTGTGTATTGTTGTGTTGTGTTGTGTTGTGTTTGTTGATGCTGATGAAAGAAAGAAAAAAACAAAATCAAACTCTGGTGGTGGGATGGGAAGATAATATACCAAACTTTCCCCACGACTTGGTTCCTTTTCTTTGAACACAGTTTTCTAGCAGCCACTACCACATACGTCTCCGTCAATAACCTGTTCCTGTCCTGTTCTGTTTGCTCCTGCTGGCTGGGCTGGCTGAACTGGCGCACCCCCGTCATCGTCACTGGTCAACTGGTCTGTCTGGTGGTCGTCTCTGGCCGAATGTGACGTCACTTGGCATTGTCTGCTTTTTTTTGTTTTCTACCCGACCGACCACTAACACACCCCTGTTGTCGATCAATCAGCTTGCGAAAATGACCTCTCTTTTCAATTATGTACAACAGCCCGCAAGAGTACCACCTTTCGTACCGGCCGCCTCCCGAACTGTGGCTTGATCCGCATTCTGATTCGACAGTCCTCAAAGGCGACGCTTGCGCACCACGCGCGTGGCCTGTCTCCGCCAAAGTGGATATTGACGTCATTGACATTTGTCTCTCAAGTGGTCTGTGCCCTTCTCGTCCGCTCTTGGCGCTGCCTGCTTCTGTCAGTTCATCTTGGCGGGTTCCATCGGCTGGATTTTCAGGGTCTTCTGGTGGGACATCAAGCAGTTGTTGTTTGCGGCTGGGCAATGATATCACAGGGAACCCCCAGGGTCTTCACGTGCGAAGCGGTTTCGTAGAAATCTGGAAATATCGGTTCCCTGACAGCTCCATGCAATGAACGAATAGCTTGAGCAAAAGCAAGCGTGTTAGGTAAACATTTCCATGTTCTAATTGTATGCCCACGATGTGGCTGGGGCACGACATCATCAAACGGCTAGATTTCCATTCTTTCCAACTGGCTGTCGACATGATGTGAATATCGTCATGCCCTAAAGCAACGCTTGCAACTGATGTCCCCGGCCCCCATTTCCTCAGCATATGGTATCATCACAACCTCCCTGCCTGTGCCTTCAGCCTCTTCTGTATCTGTACAAACTTGCCGAAGTTCATCTTCGTCGTGCTCGTCTCATCCACCCGCTCTCCACTGACAATGACATGAACCATCATCCTAGGATCGTACCGGAGCTCCGACAACAGCTTGGGTGTGATGAGGAAATACTGACTTGTATGCTCTCGGCACGCAACCTCCACCATCCTCTCGTGAACCATACGCTCGTTGCGCGGGTCCATACCCTGGTTGATCTCGTCCACCACCCGGAATGGCGCCTGAGCCAGAGCCTGTAAAGCCATCAGGTAGAAAATGGTTGACACGGCACGCTCACCACCAGACTGTCTGTGCTGGTCGAGCCGCTGAAGTGTCTCCCCCTGACGGAATCTGACCTTGATATCGATAGCCCACTTGTCAAAATCCGCGTCTTTGTGGACACCAACTTCGCCGGCACAGCTGATTTGCTCAAAGTTATAGCTAAAAGCATCATTAATCTGTCCGACGAGCTCGTCCAGGCGGGGCTCCCATTGGCTCTGGATCTCCTCGATTCTGGCGTTGAGCTGGGCCAGCCTTGTCTCCTGGTTTTCCGCAGCATGGCGAATCTGTTCGATCTTTTGGGCGTAAAGCTCGTACTCTTCCAGCGCCTGGGGGTTACCCGCTTCGATCATCTCCAGCTTCGCCTGCTCTGCCGTGATTAATCCCTCAAACTCGGCCACTGTCCTGTCCCGAGCAGCTGCCAGAAGGGCCACCCTGTTCTCATCGTTCAAGAACTCGCTGACCTTGTCTTGAGCTTCTCCGGCAGTTTGTCTAAACTCCTCGACATCCTTCTTAGCCTGTTCCACCTTTGCTTTCTCGTCTTCTAGTCTGGCTGTGATCTCGGCGTTCTTATCTTTGAGGCACTTGACATCCGATTCGGCCTCCAGCTCCCAGACTTGGGCTTCGAGGAGTTTTTGTCGCATTTTACGGATAGCACCAAGCGTTTCGAAGTGTTTGATGACGGCCTTGGACATGTCCACGGTGGCATCGTCGAGTTGCCTCATAAGATCCACCCTGCGAGCTTTGGCCTCGTCAAGCTCCTTCTGGGTGCGTTCTTGGACCTTTTCTTTGGCATCTGGGAGCGGCTCTGTTAATACACCACAATCGGGTCCACTGCCAGGGGTCTGTCATACCTATCTTGTCCGGCAGGCCGTTCCACTGCGTAAACTCGGCTTGCAATTGGTTCTTCTGCGCCATTAAATCGCTCTGATAGTTGGTTAGTTATATCCAGGTATGCGACAGGAAAAGATACATACCTTCTTCTCCTCAAGTTCCTTGATCTCCGCTGTGAGTGTTTTGTGCTTCTCGGCCACCTCTTTCAACTTTGTCAGCAACTCATCAGTCTTGCCATCGATCTCTTCGATCTTGCGTCTGATTTCGAGCTTTTCAGAACCGTCAACCGGCTGGTCTGTCCAGAACCGGCCCTCGCTGAACCCAGTGACGCGCGTAGAGACCGCCCCCGGCCCATACTCTCTCCGGCGCATGATACGATAAAACTTGCGACCAGCAGAAAAGTAGTTGATGAGCTCGTCCTTTTGGATTTGCTCGAACTGGTCATCGGAAATCTCCTTCAAGCTAAGGGCAGACTGATGTAGTCTTTTCTCTGCGCAAAGCATGGCCAGCACGGGAGCGGGTCCGTCGAGGAAATCGAGAACATAGCCATCGAAGCCATACCGTGAAAGCTGCTCCTGAGGCATAGGTGGCTTGAAGGAATCCAATGAGCTAAAGCAAGTCCGAACAGTAACGGAAAGGCCCAAAGTCCCATACAGCTGGTCGCTCAGCTTTTTGTGGTCCGCTCTGGTCTGTGTCGTGAAACAAAAGAAATCAGATCCCTGGAGCATGGACTGGACCAAGTCCTTGTAGCGCTTGTCTTTAACGGAGCACGTTAGCATGGGAGGCCCAAAGACTTCCTTTTCGAACCCTCCTTGGTTGTCTTTGAGCCAGGCCCAGCCCGCTGCTGCATCAGGGTTCATGTTCTTGAGCTGGTTGAGAAGTTGGCCCTCTTGCGAGTCCAGGGCCTCCAGTTCCTGCACCAATGCCATCTTCTGTTGCCTCAAACCATATCCCTCCGTCTTGATAGCGTCACGTTCTGGGACAAGATCCAAGGCCTTCTGCTGCTTCTCGCGCTTCTGGTGGTCTAGCTCTCGCTGTCAAAACTGTCAGTGACACAAACCTTTCGAGTGTACATAACTGCTCAAACTACCCACAATCTGGAGGTTCCATTCACCAGCCTTGAATTCCTTGGGCTCTTGTGCATACTTTGCCTTCAGATCGGTGATCTCCTTCCTCAAAGCACCCATCCGCTTCCTCTTGTCCTTGAAATTTTCTTCCTCCGTCCGAATCGCGTTTTCGATCTGCGTCATTTTCCCACTTGCTGATTCCACCGGACCCAGCGCTTTGTCGGCCTCGGCTACAGCCTGCTCCAATTCTCGTCGCCGAAGAGTTACGACGCCTCTAACTTTGCGAGAATAATCCTGCTTTCTATTGACGGCTTCGAGGGCTGGCGCGACGCTTCTTTCGAGCCTCTTATAGGCGCGCTGTGACTCTTTCTTGCGCATTCTGGCATCGTTAAAGTGTTCCCTGGCCTCCTGATATTGAGCGATCAGTCGAAGTTGCTTCAGTTTGATCAGCGCTTCCTGGATAGCCTTTCTCTCGCGAAGTTTGTCGACATCCGCCTGCAGAAGCCGCTGTTTGTCCTCCATCCTCTTGACGTCCTCGCGAGTCTTGTCCGTGATGGATTGCACTTCCTTTTGCTCCTTGAATCCCTGTTTCAATTCCTGCTGCCACACAATCATATCCTGTGGCGCGGCGGCATGCAGAGTCTTCTCCAACAGCTCTACCGGAGTCAACCCAGCAAACTCCGCCACCTTGTCCTGTGGTAGGAACTGACATAGGTTGTCGATCTGGATACGAAGGCTCCGCATAAGCTTCTGAACATCCTTGAGGGTGGAACGGCTTCCATTGATAGTGAACTTCCGACTATTATCCTCGCGCCTGATGACAAGCCCAATGACATAGTTCTCGGCATCTTCAGCCTTCCGCTGTAGCTCAACCTCGAGTTCCGCCTCATCGTTGCCGTGCTTGACGAAGTCGCCAAAAGCACTCGCCCTCCCCAGTACGTTCGGTGGATAACCAAGTCCCAAGCAAATGGCACAGACCAGCGAACTTTTCCCTGTGCCGTTTGGCCCAATAACCATATTCAAGTTAGGCCCGAGAGAGAATTCGGCTTCGGAATAGGTAACGAAGTTGCGTAATTTCACTCGCACAATTGCACCCGGTTGAAATGTACTTGCTGATTCGTTCGCGGTAGTGTCATTATCGTGATAAGCCCGTGGCCCATCTCCCCCTCTTCGTCGTAGGAAGCTGTAGTCGTCAGCATCATCTGGGGCAGCTCTTTTCAGCGAGGTCGTGGGCGCCATTTCGCCCAAGCCAAGGTGTAAATGGACTGGGTAAATCGCTTTCCGTCAAAGATTCTTCTGAGAAAGAGGGTGATTTGAAAGACCAAAATCCACAAGGAATATGCACGCCTTTTCGTCGTTACAGCGGGACCTTCAAGAGGTTGAGAACGCGTCGCGTTCGCTGCAGCGCGTGGTGGGGTTGGGGTTAATTGGTAAACTCAAAGGTGGAACTGCAATCCATACCCAAGTCCGTGCACTGCGAACAAGAGGCTGTCAGTGTCGTCCAAGCTCGCCCAATGCAACTGCTGTTGCTTAGGTAAGATATTATATTTGGCTGTTCCCAAGTTCAACATCACAGCTGCTATCAACGAAGGAGAACGACAAGGTGGGCGGATTTTCGAGTACGAGTGGCCATGAAATTTCGATCTGTTACAGTACAACTGTTCGGGACAGTACAAAATATGGGTGTATCATTTTGAATCTCATGATGACAAGTGTAGGCTCGAAAGAATAAAGGAGCCCCTTTGCCGGGGACCAGAGGTTCTCACCATGGGTAGATAGATATTATGTATCATGGATCAGATCAGTAGTTTTAGATGTATCGGCATGAAGAAGTGGTTCCGGGATCGTGTTTTGGGGCCAGAATACTTGGCACAACCAGTTTTGTCTGGAATTCCATCACACATAAAAACAAAACACCATGCTTCTGCTGCATTCCTCACACTCTTCCACACCAACACTGAGATATACCGGTACAGACAACACAGAGGATTCTCTCATACTGGGTACATGCGTGTTATCATCGATAAACTACTCATATGGGTAGTTGATGCCAGCACACAAGAGCGTGTACTGTTGGATCCTGGCAGAAAACACCCCAAGGGTCTTGATTTCCGAATGCCTTCAGCTCGACAACTCGAGATACCGAGCTTCCCCTTGCATAGTAGGTGACGACGAGCAAAGCCGTAAAATGCACTGTATGGTTCCATGTCATATCGCGTTTCCATCTTACTGGCCAGCCCCATTGGAGCACTGGTTTTTCAGGCCCACGCGAGCCCGGCAGCGACTCTGTTGCAGCGGGTTGTTTTGTTTAGATCACAACAAAGCTGGTTGCTATGCAAGCTTTCTCTCGCTCCTACCCTTCCCTCAGGCCCCACGCTTTTCACTCCCCGCCATTCCACTCGCTGTATCTATCAAACTCCGCCCACCGACCCCAACTCCCACTCTCCTTCTCTCTCCAGATCGTCGCCGGGCAGTGCTGACCTTCGCACCACCACCACCACCACCACCACCACCACCACAGTCGTTTAGCTTCTTACACACTCATTTTTGTGTCTCTTTCCTTCCATCGCCAGTTGGACCTCAACACCACTCGTTAATTCATTTACAGCTTCTAATTCCCGAGGTTACATCTTCCAACCGACTCCTTCACTATCAGTGCAACTTTCCAACCATCCGATCGTCGATTTGCTTCTTACAGTCCTTTCTGCATCGGACCATGTACTGATCCGCCCTCCTTCCCGTCAATCATGGATAGGCACAGCAACTCGCGACATGGCCGCCAGCCGCTCGCTGACACGACCAAGCGAGTCAACAATACAACCGTCGTCAGCACGGCGCGTTCCCATCACAAAGGCAATGATGAGAACTACGTATTGAGGTCCAAGAAGGTTGTCAGAGGCTCGTCAACATCTGTTGTCGCCGGTACAAGTCATCAAGTCGAGCGTCAGACGAAAGGCACATCAGATCGACCAGTTGCAGTAGAACGGCCTGCGCCAGTCAATCAGCATCTTTCAGCTGTTTCTCAGGAAGTCGACCTCGAAGCCGCCCGGCGCATCTCTCAGTTTTCCAATGTTTCTTCCAATGCCTCCACCACAAGACAGCTCAAGACACACATTGGACCTTGGCAGCTGGGCAAGACTTTAGGCAAGGGGACTTCGGCGCGTGTTCGTCTCGCACGTCACCGTGTTACTGGCCAATTGGTGGCCATCAAGATTTTGTCCAAAAGCACCGCCTTCATCAACCAGTCGGGTAGTCTGGCGAATCTTGACCGGCTCGAATATCGAACTCCCCAAACCGATGCGGAAGGCGGTCTTCGTCGAATGCCGATAGCTATCGAGCGCGAAATTGCCGTCCTTAAGCTCATCGAGCATCCAAACATTATCAAACTGCTTGACATATGGGAGAACAGGTCGGAGATGTAAGTCAGCATACCCCGTGCGTGCTCGAATTGTGGACTAAACTCGATGCTCCTTACTAGCTACATGGTCACCGAATTTGTTGAAAAAGGCGACATGTTCGAGTTTATCCGCTCCGTTGGTGCTCTACGTGAATGGGAGGTCGTCTTTTACTTCCGCCAGATCATGAGTGCGTTGGATTACTGCCATTCATTGAACATCTGCCACCGAGATCTCAAGCCGGAGAACATTCTGCTTCACAGCAGTGGTCAGGTCAAAATTGCAGACTTTGGGATGGCGGCTTTGCAACAAAGCCAACACCATCAGCTCACAACGGCCTGTGGAAGTCCTCACTATGCGGCTCCCGAGTTGCTTCGACACCAGGCCTACAAAGGCTCAGCGGTCGACATTTGGAGCATGGGCGTCATCCTGTTCGTCATGCTTGCTGGCTATTTGCCGTTTGATGACGACGACCTTGGTGTCATGATTCAAAAGGCCAAACGCGCCGAGTACCGCATGCCCCCGCATTTGAGCAGGGAAGCTCAGGATCTGATCCGGAGGATGCTGGTGCCCCAGCCTGCGAATCGTATCACCATGGCCCAGATGTGGCAGCACCCGCTCATCCTCAAGTACCCCGATATTCCACAATGCTTCGAGTGGGAACAGCGCCAGCAATCAGGTTTGCAGAAACGCAATGTCTCGTCCATCCCTGAGGCGGAGGTGGACATTCAGATTCTGAGACAGCTCAAGGCGCTCTGGCACGCGTACCCCGAAGCTGAGCTCAAGCTCAAGTTGGCCCAGGAAAAGTAAGTTCTCCTGCCTTTATTGCGGTGACAACGCAGGGAACTAATCATTCCGGCAGACCGAACGACCAGAAACTGTTCTATCACCTGCTCTATAATCACCGTGAAGTCCAGTTGGAAAACTACAACAACAACGTACCCATCTCGAAGAGCGATTATCATCACCTCAAGCCTCCCAACTGGGGCAAACGCATCTCCACTTGCGAGTTTACCCAGCCAGGGCGATACGGTCAGAAACGAGCAGTGTCAAAGTTCACAGTCATCTCGAATGTGCCGGGGAAAGCAGACAAGGACGAAACGGGCACAATACGCAGCTATGATCCTTACAATGCGTCCCGGGTGTTCCATTCTGTCCCGTACGCCAGTCACGCCAAGATTATAGTTCACCGCAATGGCTCTCAGGATGGCATCGGACGTTCTCCCACCACTGTCTCGCACTCGTATCGTTCATACAGGTCCAAGGGTGGTTCGGTGCGACACCAGCTTCGAAACCCTTCGCAACGGACCGCGACAACAGCCGGTCGTCTGCGAACCCCTCGGGGCTCCATGGGCTCAATTCATAGCCACCACAGCACCCCGAGAGTTCGTGTCAGCAGCAGGCTCTCCAGGCGTGGGGTTGACTTCTCAGCAGTCCGCAAAGGTCAGAAGTATCAGGGAAGCCGACATGGTTCTGTGGCTGCCCCAGCTAGCATTGCGGGCGACAACACGACATACGACCGCGATGCCTACTCACCACGGAAAGCCACCAAGACCCCAGGGCCTATGACCACCGTGTCTATGGCTGACGTCAATAACAACAAGAAGGAGGAGAGGGTGCTTTGGGGCGAAGAACTCAAACAGTTTCATACCTCGATTGCCCGAGACATTGACGAAGCCTTCGGTAGCTCACTCCTCGTGTCAGCGCCCAGCGAGACGTTACTTCAGAGCCGTGAAGGGAGCCACTTGAGCTTTTCTTTGGCTGATTCGTCTTTTGCGCAAATGTCGCAGTCGTCGCTTGCTGGTCCGCGCTCGTTTGCGAGTAACCAGCGAGAGTATAGCAGACCATTGCCTCCAGTTCCGTCCCGATCCACCGTCTCTCCTCTGTCAATCCGCAAGCAGAGTCTGGAGGTTGCGCCTGTAACGCATAAAGTCTCACTCCTTGACCCTGGCTCAAGCATTCATCTTCCTGATCGTCGGGTGGTGTCAGATCCGATTCACAACCGCTCAGTGAAGACAGTCAACCCGCTTCCATCTATTTATGAGAGCAGCCCGGAGGCTGTCCCTGCGGAAACCCCAGCTCGTGTTAAGAACAGAGGGCTGGATTATTTGTCCCGGGCTGAGAACACCATTCGGGTGGTGAACTCGCCAACGGCGGTAGAAGGTGGCGATCCGGCTGCGGTCCCGCGGCCGCTCAACGTCCGCAAGCTATCTCTCCATCCAACCAAGAACGAACGCCCTACCACTGTTCAGGAGTCACGAAGACATGCATCCTACTCGGGTCATCAACCGACCCGTTCGGTTGACAATACAGAGAATGGCGTTGGTGCGCAGCCCAAGAACAGGGTGTCATCTTGGTTCAAACGCGCCTCCAAGGATGGAAACAGCCCTGCCGTTACCCCCACCACCGGGACGTTCCCCCAGCACGGCGAGGAATACGCCGGTTCGGAGGCTAGCGGGCCCAGCAGGCCTGTCTCGTATTCCATCGACGAGCCTGCGGCATCGCGCGCTCAGAAGAAGAAGGCGTTTGGTTTGTCGTTCTGGAAGAGCAACAAGGATGGGCCGAAGATGTCTATTGGAGGTGAGAAGAAGACGCTGTGCTATGTCTTCAGCTGTGACATGCTAACTTTGCTTTGCCATGATAGATTCCGAGTTTGAAGATGTGCACGTCCACGAAGACGGCAGGTCTCAGAAGAGATCTAAGGAGAAGCACAACAGTATGGCCGCTCAAAGTGTCTGGTCTGAGAGCGATGGGGGTGGCCGTAAGATTGAGGTGCAGCAGAACTGGCTGGCACGGCTATTCAGGGTCAAGCCGGCCATGCGATATCTTTGCTTTGCCATCCCCAAGCGGCGCGCGCGTCAGGAGATGGCGATCTTGCTTCGTGACTGGCGCAAGTATGGCATCAAGGATATCGAGGTTGACAAGGAGCGCAACATCATCTTTGCCCGTGTCGCTGCCAAGAACTGTAGGTTTTCTTCCCATTGTTTGTGAGGTCCGCTTGCTGATCACCCCTCCGTCATTAGATCTCAACCTCAAGGAAGTATCTTTTGCCATCGAGCTCATGACCGTCATTGAGCACGGGAAGCGAAACCAGCTCTGCATTGCTCGGTTCACACAGGAGAAGGGCGCCGCCAGCAGCTTCCACAAGGTGGTGGAGGCCATCAGCACTGCTTTCGATAACCGGGCTCTCATGGTTACCGACAAGCGGAAGATCAGTATGATGATCAAGACGCTCAACTCCTAATATCGACGATGGCCGGACGAATATCCTCTTTGCACCTTTTTTTTTTTTTTTTTTTTTTTTTGGTTTGTTTTCTTCGGCATTCTCTCACACCTGCTATTGGCCACAATGGAAGGGAATTTAGGAGGTTTTCTTTCCACTGTCTGCATCTGGCACTTGGTCTTCGGACCTGGGTTTTTTCTTCGTCTATATATGGCGGAGTTTGGCCACCAGGGTCTGGTAATATTACTATTGGAGTGAATAGGTGCTGACGGCAGGTATACCTTGAGTTTGGGAAATAGCTTGGAGAAAAGAAGGAAGCATTGGAGATGATCGGGTCAGATGGATAAGACGGGGGCCTTGGCTGGGGGGTTACAGGGAAAGGGTGTGTTTTGGTTTCCCCATTCAGCGACAGATGGGGCTAGATGTTTTGCTAGATACCCGCGCTCGGAGGTTCGAGTTTTGTTCGAGGTTTTCCATACCTTTCGTGCATAAAATTCTAGGATTGTTAGGTAGCAGGCCAGGCAGGATGAATGTAATCAAATAATGTGTTACCATCAGTCTGTACCAAAAAGCCCCCTTTTTTGCTCTTGAGAATGAATTCAGGGGTTTGTTTTGTTAGCGATGCAGGGTTGCCGGGGGCAGCGGCGGGCGAATCGGCGATGTTCTGTTCGATTCTGCAATTCGTTAATTGCCGGTTGGCCTTCCGGGGGTGGGACATTTGGGAATTGCCCAATTATCTTGAGGTTTCTGATGTCGGGATGTGCCGGACCGGCGCGGACGGATGGGTTGACAGGCTGGGTCAGCCAAGTTGTTGGGAAAAGGTGGTCGCGGGTAGAAAAAAAAGGCGAGAGCGCGTTTTTCCATCTCAGCTTTTTGGCACATCGTTCTCCTGTCATCTAATACCCTCCTTCTCGCAGCAACTCACTCTCCCTCTGGTGTCTCTTCTTTTTTTTGGGCGCCGGAGTTATCTCATTCACAAAGTACGTAGCTGATCAGGCACCCCCGCACCTCCCCCTCCCGCAGCAACGACTGCTAACCGCCGCTCGGCGCTAGATACAGGGCTACGGTTTGTTTGTCAGGCGACTTTTTTTTTTCCCCAGCATGCTTCGATCGGTTCGCATTGCCGGGCCCGCAGCCCGCGCCAGCCTTGGGGTGCCGAGGACAGCCAGCCGGTCGCTGAGCACATGTCTCAAGGCGACGGCCGGTGCGTGCAACGCTCCCATTTCGTCACTTTCCAACAGCCAAACCGCCAACCCCGCCATCCGCCACCAGAGAACCTTCCACAGTAGTGCCGCGAGAATGTCGGCCAACACCAGAACCGAGAGCGATGCCTTTGGCGAGATCCAGGTCCCGGCCGACAAGTACTGGGGCGCTCAGACTGAGCGTTCCCTCGAGAACTTCAAGATCAACCAGCCCCAGGACCGCATGCCCGCACCTATCGTCAAGGCGTTTGGTATCCTCAAGGGTGCTGCGGCGACGGTGAACATGCGCTATGGCCTTGGTATGTATCCTCTTTTTGCGCTCTTGCAATTCGCTCTGGTATATGTCGTCCGAAGAAGAACGAGGGGCTGACCAGACGGGCAATATGTAGATCCTGAGATCGGCAAGGCCATTCAGCAGGCCGCGAAGGAGGTTGCTGACCTCAAGCTCCTCGACCACTTCCCCCTCGTCGTCTGGCAGACCGGCTCCGGCACTCAGTCCAACATGAACGCCAACGAGGTCATCAGCAACAGAGCCATCGAGATTCTGGGCGGCAAGATGGGTTCCAAGAAGCCTGTGCACCCCAACGACCACGTCAACCGCTCGGCTTCGTCCAACGACACCTTCCCCACCGTCATGCACATTGCTGCTGTGCTCGAGTTTGAGAACACCCTCCTCCCTGCGCTCAAGAGCCTTCGCGATGCGCTCCAGGCCAAGGTTGAGGAGTTCGAGGCCAAGAAGATCATCAAGATTGGCCGCACCCATCTCCAGGATGCCACTCCCCTGACCCTCGCTCAGGAGTTCGGCGGCTATGTTGCCCAGCTCGACTTCGGCATCAAGCGCGTCGAGTCTTCCCTCCCCGACCTCCGTCTCCTCGCCCAGGGCGGCACCGCCGTCGGCACCGGCATCAACACCTTCGAGGGCTTCGCCGAGGCCATCGCTGAGGAGGTTTCCAAGATGACCGGCACCGAGTTCAAGACTGCCCCCAACAAGTTCGAGGCGCTCGCTGCCCACGACGCCATCGTCCAGGCCCACGGCAGCCTCAACACCCTCGCTGCCTCGCTCAGCAAGATTGCTCAGGACATCCGCTACCTCGGCAGCGGTCCCCGTTGCGGTCTCGGCGAGCTCAACCTCCCTGAGAACGAGCCCGGTTCGTCCATCATGCCTGGCAAGGTCAACCCCACCCAGTGCGAGGCCCTCACCATGGTCTGCGCTCAGGTTATGGGTAACCAGGTTGCTTGCACCATCGGCGGCATGAACGGCCAGTTCGAGCTCAACGTGTACAAGCCCCTGATTATCCGCAACCTCCTTCACAGCATCCGCATCCTGGCCGACGGCATGAGGAGCTTTGAGAAGAACCTTGTTGTCGGCCTCTCTGCCAACGAGAAGAAGATTGCCAGCATCATGAAGGAGTCGTAAGTCTTCCTGAACCCAAACTGACTCGTGAGATATTGCATACTGACTTGACACTTTGTTAGTCTCATGTTGGTTACCTGCCTCAACCCCAAGATTGGCTACGACATGGCGAGCAAGGTCGCCAAGAACGCCCACAAGAAGGGCCTGACCCTCAAGGAGTCGGCCATGGAGCTCAACGCCCTCACCGAGGAGGAGTTTGACACCCTCGTCAGACCCGAGCTCATGGTTGGCCCTTCCCCCTACAAGGGTTAAACTGCCAGCCACCAGAAGAATGCTGGAACCCAGAGAGAGCGTAGAGGGGTCGTGTGATGTCGGCGAGCGTATCGTGTAGTCGTCTCGATAAAGCCTCCCCTTGATTGGGTAAAGGTCTTGATATGTGAGACTTGGGGTTAAAACCCAAAGGCAGCGATATGCCTGACCGCATCACCGACCACCCATCACTTTTGCGTGAAACACACCTCCGTGTAATAATATACCCCTTGTCGTCGATGACTTCCTTCACCTTACCGTTACATACCCCTTAACCTTTTCACCTCTACGAAGATGCGTTATGATTAGAAAATTAGCCATGAAGAAAATTAAATTGATACCACCACTGCTATATATATTCATTTTTGCGGGGAGAGGAGAGAAGGTTGTTTCATGATGTGTCACTGAGATAAGAGCTAGAAGGAAGCCGAGCCACGGCTATGGTGATGGGTATGTATGATGTTCCATGTGGTCTGGTCTGGCCAACGTAATGATATGCCAATTGGAATCACGGGTCTGAAGCCCTTTTTCCCCCCTTCGTATTGCGACATGTAGCATCACCGTCGACACAAACCCTGGTAAGTAAGTGTAAGAGATATCGGAAAGTATCGGGCGGACGGGGCGGCCGGTAGTAAACGGGCAAGGGCAGACAGGCGAGGTGTCATAGCACAACCAGACAACGCAGACAGAGGCGGATGCATGACGCCGATGAGGACATGGTATTGGGGGAGAGGGGGGGGCGATGACCTCGGCTCTGGGCCGGCAGATCGGAGGTTCACGGCGGTGGTGGAGAAAGGCGAGGGAAGTGGGGAGAGCTTTTGTTTTTTGGTTTTGCCAACCCCCAGCTTTTCTTGGCTTACGGGAGCTGGGGGTGATTGGCTTGGCTTATGATGTATGGAAAGGAAAGGGTTGTTGGAAGAGGAATTTCTTTATCTCGATGGGATCGAGTAATCTGTTTGGGGGGTAATCGCCGATATCGCTGGAGAGAGGGGTGATTTACTCGATGGGAATAAGAAGGAGAGATGGAGGACTTTGGGGGTTACAGAAGGAGGTTTAGAAACCACATAAAAGAATTGGATGGCGACGGAGGGGTTTTGAAAGGGTGTTTGTTTGATGGCGGGGAACGAGTAGGTGAGGTCATCGGAGCGCAAGTCATTACGCTGGTAGGGGCGTGGCACATGTCACATCACATGTGAAGAGCTACACCCGTTGTGAGCCTTGTCCAGTTTTCCCCTGATTGTGGGGTAGCTGAGTTGACCAATGGCAGCGGTGGAAGGACCCGGACGGCCGAGCGAACATGGGAATTGAATGCCATAAAGAGACCAACCACATGTTATGGATTTGCTGGGAGAGGCGATGATGGAGTCCCTTGAACCGGATTGCCGAGTGGTGAGGAAGCAGAAGGAGGCAAGAGATTGTCTTGGGGGAAGATGGGTTAGATAGATATAGGTCTAGGTTCATGTCGGGTTTTGGATGTTTTTGGAGGGACGTCATCGTTTTGACAGCACATCATCAAAACTCCAAGCGTTTGCTTTCGCCGCATGCGGGAGCGTTTTTCTCTGGTTTCTTGAACAACTTCGCGCATCTTGCTCTGATAACCTCTCTCTACCGAGGGAGACACGACAATTGGTTTATTTATCGGTGAGTCAGGTTGGTTCCTTCTCTTGACTCAATCAGCTCGTCTGAGGTCGTTGTCTGTCGGTCACGGGCATGCGTTTTGGATTCAAGGGAGAGCTTCGTTATGACAATAGCTCGAGATCTCTCCCTTTCTGGTCCTGTTCTTTTTTCCCACTTTCTCTGATACACACATCCGCGTCCCCGGCACTCATACGTCAATTGAAACTCACACTCCCCGCCTTTTTTCTTTGTTCCATTTCCCCATACAGCTCTTCCTCCACAATTTGGGTGAACCACACCCTGCCCACTCACCCCCCCCACTACCAATTGGCAGCTGTTTTACGACTAAGTACTTGACCCGCGGCTCACCTCGGCATTTTCACAACCGTTAGCGATTGTTGATTGACTCAGCTTGCTCTTTCGTCACGAGGTCCTAACGTTTTTGGTTCTGTTCTAGAATATATATCTATATCTATATATATCTCTATATATAAACAGCTTCGCCTCCCTTTTTTAGGATAACGGAGCTTTGCAAACACCACACCCACCCACATCACCCCACGCACACAACATCACAATGCCTAGCACCGAGTCCATCCTTCAGGGCGTCAACGTCCTCGGCCCCGTTTCGGAGTCACAAAAGAAGATTCTCACACCGGAAGCTCTTGCTTTCTTGGCCCTTCTCCAGCGGTCATTCAACTCTACTCGCAAGGCTCTCCTTGAGCGCCGCAAGATCCGCCAGGCCGAGCTCGACAAGGGCGCTCTGCCTGACTTCCTTCCCGAGACCAGACACATTCGCGAGAACCCAACATGGAAGGGCGCGCCGCCCGCTCCCGGGCTTGTGGACCGTCGTGTGGAGATCACGGGCCCTACTGACCGCAAGATGGTGGTGAACGCGTTGAACGCTGATGTGTGGACTTACATGGCTGATTTTGAGGGTGAGTTTTGGGAATGAGATGAGATCGAGGGAGGGGCGGTGGTTCTGACATGTTATTCACAGACTCCAGCGCTCCCACATGGGACAACATGATCAACGGCCAGGTCAACCTCTACGACGCCAACCGCCGCCAGGTCGACTTCAAGATCGGCAACAAGGAGTACAAGCTCCGCACTGATAAGAAGCTCCCCACCTTGATTGTCCGCCCCCGTGGCTGGCATCTGGAGGAGAAGCACGTTACCGTCGACGGCGAGCCCATGTCTGGCTCTCTCTTCGACTTCGGTCTGTACTTCTTCCACAATGCCTTCCAGACCGTCAAGATGGGCTTCGGCCCTTACTTCTACCTTCCCAAGATGGAGTCTCACCTTGAGGCCCGTCTCTGGAACGATGTCTTCAACCTTGCTCAGGACTACATCGGCATGCCCAGAGGCACCATTCGCGGCACCGTCCTCATCGAGACCATCCTCGCCGCCTTTGAGATGGACGAGATCATCTACGAGCTCCGCGACCACTCTTCCGGCTTGAACTGTGGCAGGTGGGATTACATCTTCTCCGTGATCAAGAAGTTCCGTCAAAACTCCAACTTTGTCCTTCCCGATCGGTCGGCCGTCACCATGACCGTTCCCTTCATGGACGCCTACGTCAAGCTCCTCATCCAGACTTGCCACAAGCGCGGTGTCCACGCCATGGGTGGCATGGCTGCCCAGATTCCCATCAAGGACGACCCCAAGGCCAATGAGGCGGCTATGGAGGGTGTCAGAGCGGACAAGCTCCGCGAGGTCAAGGCCGGCCACGACGGCACCTGGGTTGCTCACCCTGCGCTGGCGGGCATCGCGGTGGACATCTTCAACAAGCACATGCCCACTCCCAACCAGCTGTTTGTCAGACGGGAGGATGTCACGATTGGTCAGAATGACTTGTTGAACATGAACGTGCCTGGTCAGATCACCGAGGCGGGTATCAGGAAGAACCTGAACATTGGCCTGGGCTACATGGAGGCTTGGATTAGGGGTGTTGGGTGTGTTCCTATTAACTACTTGATGTGAGTATTTCTCCGCTGCATACCATGACGAAGAGACACGATGCTGACGATGAAAACAGGGAGGACGCCGCCACAGCCGAGGTTTCCCGCTCCCAGCTCTGGCAGTGGGTGCGCCACGGCGTCACCACCGCCGAGGGCAAGAAGGTTGACAAGCAGTACGCCCTCAAGCTCCTCAAGGAGCAGACCCAGGAGCTCGCCGGCAAGGCTCCTCAGGGCAACAAGTATGGTCTTGCGGCCCAGTACTTTTCCGGTCAGGTCACCGGTGAGGACTATGCTGATTTCTTGACGAGCCTGCTCTACAATGAGATCACCTCTGCTGGTCCGGCGAGAGCGGCTGCTAAGTTGTAAGTGGAGAAGGGGGGTGATGGGGGAGAAGTTAATGATGACGTGGTGGTGAGCGAAGAGAAGCAAGACTGTAAACTTTGTGCATTTGAGGCGTTGCGTTTGATATTTTTATTTTTATTTTTTTTGGTTTTACAGGATATGCAAATATGAATTGGATATTATGAGATCTCACCTACCTTAAGAGGGATGGCTTGGTGTGTTGATGGTGAAGTGCTTGGGCCATTGAAAGCCCGGTCACCCACCGTCTGGTTCATGGTGTCTCTTGAGGTTAAGTTGACTCGAGTGTAGTTGGTGTAGAGCAATCAGTCTATCTGTCAGCATGCTGCCTCCTCAATCTGGCTGTCCGTTGTTTAGTCTGTTTAGGGTATCCTATGGTCTACTGATCAGTTCCATCACCCATCAGTCCACCACCCATCAATCCACCACCCATCAGTCTATCCAAATGTCTTTGTTATCTGTATTCCGTCCCCTCTACCCAACGTGCTCAACAAGCCCCGCACAGTCCCGCCTATATGACTGCTTATTTATCTCAGCGAGAAGTCTTTTCTCGACTTCAGATCTCCACAACAACACTGCGGAACGGACGGAATCGAGAGAAGAAGAGAGAGGGGTGACCAGGGCTGTGGGCATGTACCGTCAACCGTCGTGGAGTGCTCGAAGGTGAATGGGTGGAGTAGTAGTGCTTCCCATCAGTCCCTCCTCTTCCACAGCTTTGACCCATGCGCTCACACGCATGGTTCGGTGATATATATACCTTTTCGGTCCTTGCTGCCCGACAAAAGTGAAGCCTTTGGCGTACCGAAATTGGTGGTTTTACCTTGCTGATTATCATCCAGTTGACTACCTAGTCGATTGCCCAGTCAACTACCCAGTTAACTACCCAGTTAACAACCTAGTTAACTACCTAGTAGCACTAGTAGCATCACTATTACTCGCGATACCCAGGGATGTAGGAGTCATATCAAGAGAAACTCCAGGGGCTGCTTTTTGTGCATGCGGTTTGCATGGTGTCAGACGCTAATGAGCTTGTTGATGATGGGGACATTTTACCCCCCAACCATACCACAACATACCTACCTTTCACATCACACCCATTCATTCCGGTATCATCAACACCGCAGTGTGTTCTTTTCCCTATGAATTGCAGTGTATACTTATGCTTGCAAGTGTCGTGGTTGATACACTGCCGTGGTGTTGATGCCCGATGTCCGCGCGCCAATGCAAGCCTTCAACCTCGCACCACCTCACCCAGGGCTTCAATGGATAGTACTGCAATTGAAAGATCCTGATTATACTGTGATTCGTGTGGGACCTGAGATAGCTAGGTGGCTGTGGTGTCGTTGCAAGTGGTGATATGTGCATGTGGTTGTGGTGGTGGTGGTGGTGGTGGTGGTGGTGGTGGTGGTGATGGAAATCTAATGCTGAAAGCTTGGAGCCAGGTTTTATATATATAAATATATATATATACATATATATATGGTCTTTGGGCCGGGGTACGTCGATATGATCGGGGGATAAGTGTACAAGATGAGGGCTGTTTGTGTGTGATAAAGTCTCTTTTGATACCGGAACACAGAAGAACAACAATGTCTTGTTGTTGGTTTGCTGGCCGGGTGTTTGTCCGGAGGGAGCGGGCGTTTTGTCTGTGTGGGAGGGGTCTTTCCACCGGAGGTTTGTAGAGGTCCATCCTGTTCCTGGGAACCCAATGGATCATTCTACCATTGGCTCTCGAGTTGAGAATGGGGTTCTCTTGTGACGATGTCTGAGGTGTCTTGAGGTCGGTTTGGTGGTCAACATTTGGTCCGGTCTTGCATTCGGGGGGGCTTTCGATACCTACGCTTCGTACTTTGCTTTTGCCTTTTCTCTTTTCCGGGCTGAGGTGTCTCCTTTCAACGTTGGGTGATCAACTTGAAGCTATCTTAGTGGAGAGAGTTGTTGTGAACCTGGTTATGGGTTAGCTTGGGATGCTTGGGTTTCGTGAGGTTTGATTAATTGTGTATTGGGGCTGTTGTTTGGGATGTATAAGATGCGGATGAGGATGCGTGGAGGGAGATGAGAGAAGTAGGTTGATGGACAGACCTGATGATCTAACTGCTCATGAAGAAGCGAATTCACTGCGCCGTTCAAGAACATACTCGGAAGGAGGTGTCGATGTATGTGATTGTGCTGAGGCTGAGATTAGAATGGAATTACATGAATGATAGGTCTAACTTTTTGTATTCTTGTGTGATGTCTATGAGGCTATCTGGGGTGCGTTCCTGACACCCCCAGCATCTTGGCCGTCAAGCTGGTGTTGCTGCGGTAGCAAGAGTACCTAAGGTAGGCAGTTTCTCAGCCTCAAGGACTTCAGTTGAGAATTTGTCACTTGTGAACTCTGCCGCATGAGAGCCTTGCTGGCAGTAAGAACAGAGATCCGGTCAGTCTGGGATGCATTTGATGGTCGGCACCCCGCCAGAGGTTGCCTCAGGCACTCGAGGTCCGTCCCTTGGGAGGTCTGGTTACCACTATCATCGCCGTATCCAACCCAGCCTTCGCATGTCCGACATGGTTTCCCATTAACTCTCGTTATCTCCGCAACTTACGGTCCCAAGCGGGTCGATCTGGCCCTTGATGCCCACCATGACACAATTCATCCTCGCTTCAAGTTTGTTGAGTTGACCCTCTCGTGGATCCAACCACTATTGGATTGGGCTGGCAAGGCTCATCTGCGTAATCACGCACCAGATTACGTTTGACTTTTTATTAAAAGATTATTCTGGACAGGTGTGGCTGTTCCCGCCTTCTCCCATAAGTGGAGAATCACATACAAAGTTTGGCAACCTGGAAAGCCAGTCGATAGCACCTTGACGCCCGAAAACATGTATTGACCGTGTAAGGCAAAATACCTTATGTGATAGATGCTTCGTGATGGCCCCCTATTCACCATCGGCTCCATTGGCCCCTGAACGAACAACAAACCCAAGACCCCCCCGCCCCCCTGCGTCACCAGTTCGACGAAGAGAAAACACAGACATATTCTTCTGAGACCTGAGCATAAATACCCGAAGTCAAAGGCTCGTATACACCGCCCTCCCTATCCGAGGAAAGGTCTCAAAAATGGATTACTCTACTGCTTCTCGCAATTCTTTCTGGAAAGCTGCATATCCAAGACAATGACACCACACCTTTTTGCTTTTACCTTTGCTCGCCAAACATAAGAACATCTCAAAGTTATATGTTGTCTGACGTCAGTAAACTCGTTCCAAATCAGCCCGGAGATTTAAACCCATTCTTCCATTTCCCGTGGTACTGCGTGTGTCTCATTGACGCAGGAACCCGAGCAGCTGAGCGATCTAATTTTCCTCCTTGAGAATTAGGGGGGGCCGAGGTTGGGGCTCGTGTGACGGAGACAACAAAATTGGCAAACTTTGTGGGCCTCGACGGCGGGAATTCCATGTAGCAGCGGCGAGTTGCTGGAGGCGAGAAACGGAACACCTAGTATGGGTAGTGTGGTCCGGCGTGATCTCGGTGTCGCTCGGTGTGGTTGGCAAGTGGGATGGTGAGGATTAAGCTTATCGTGAGATCGGCACCAGGGGCGCAGACCAAGTACCGGACCGTCGGTAGCGGATGCTTGGGTGGCAGGTCTGACGGCCTTCTTTAGCATCTCGTTTCGTTCGTATTCGCCCCCTTTCTTGGAGCTGTGGGGATGGTCGAGTCCGAACCAAACTGGTGGCAGGTTACCAGGACGCCTGAATACTCCCCGCTCACGTAGGTTGTCGTTGACAAGAATCTATTGCATACACGAAAGTTGGTTTTGCTCGTGATGTATGGGAGAAAGCCGGATGTCACATGAGCGCGGCGGCGAAGTTCAGATGGGGTTTGTGTAAGATGCAGGTCCCAGGAATGCTGGGTTACAGTCCAAGATGCGGCGGTTGAGATGGGTGGAGAAAGACATCCTGTTTGGGAAGGTGTGAACAAGAAGGCAGAAATCGCTTTCATTGCTGTAATACCTACATAGCTACCGACTCTGTGGTATCGAGCTGCCCGCCTCACTCCAGCCGGTCCGCCTGGCCGCTCAGCCTCTCCGCCTCTGGACATCGGCAGCAGTGTGCCGCTGTGGCTTCCATCTTGTATCTGCCGGCGCGGGAAGACGCGAGAGGCTGCTGTCAAAACGGCCACGATCTTGATCTCTTGACAGGAGGCTAGTTCTGCAGTTCAGAGCTTGTGGCGATCAACTCCCGGTTCAGATGGTTGGCGTTGCCCGCTTGTGGCGTCAAAGCTCGAGAGATCTGGCGGAGTTGCGGCTCAACACCAGCTGTCGGCTCCCCCTTTCGGGCGGAATCCGGCAGGCTGCACTGGACCAATTCTTTGTATACCAACGGTTCCCGCAAGAGTTGGAATACGGGGCACCAGTCGGGCGAGGACAGCACAGAACCTGTGCCGAGTGCTGTATGAACTGGCTCCGTAATATCGAGGGCTGCTCCTATCCCGGCCCTTGTTCCAGCTCTCTGTGAACTCCCAGCTGTTCAAATTTCCCGACAGCTTGCATCAAAGTATTGGGGATCACGTCTCGTTTTGGCTGTTGTGAATTTCGGTATTTCCCAGCCTATCAATCTCCCGCTTTTTCCACACACCCCCGGGGTTTGCGCTGTAGTGGTGTGCGGGGGTTGGTCAAATAGATCAGCACGGACCGCCTTGCTGCGGTGCGAGGTCCTCTTGCGGGGGGAGGGCGTCGAAGGCCATCGTGGCTCTTCTTCATCTGTGTGTGTGGCTTGGGTCCTTGTCGATGAAAGCCAGACGCCTTTCCGCAGCGGCCCTTCCCCCGCCGCCTTTTGTGTGCGCATTTGAGAAACCCAAGCGCCACTGTTTTCGAGCCTCATTCGACTTCGACGACACGCGACAGGAACTTCAATACAAAGCAACGCTGTCTTTGCTAACGAGATCTGTCTTGCTGAGCTGGGGCCGATCAAGGAATACGAGGTCGCACCCTGATTGGGCTCAACCCAACCTCCCGAGATATAAACAAGCACATGGACTACCCGTCACTGGTCTCAACCGTTCCCATTGCTTGTCGCACGCCACATTTGCTATCCAAATGCGTGGAGGTCGGTCGGTCTCAGCAACTGCACATTATGTGATTGTCTCCTCGATTTTGCAGCATGGGCCTGCTGTGCCAGGGCCTGGCACATCTGATCGTCAGCGGATAGATTGTCAGCCGCGGGCAACAGGACCTGCAGCAGCCAGAAAGTAGAACATTCCGTGCCTTTTCGATAGGTGAGGGAAACAGGAAGACACCATTCTACACGAAACGAAACAAACCAAAGGTGTACTGTAATGCTCAACATTGACGCCGCCGTGGTCGGTTCGTTTCTGCTGTAACATCGCCTGGGCTGCCCCCGCAAGCAAGTGCGCCGTCTGGTTGCATTGAGCAATCCCCGAGAGGATAGACGAGCAGCACATGCAATTCATACGATGTCTGTTCTGATTCTGATTCTCCAAAACCTTGCTTGACGGTACTATATTGCACTGGGGGCACTAGACCCGCTCCAGGGTGTGCCGTTGCGTTCCGCAGCCGATCATCTGTGGGAAAGCTGTAGCGGACGAGGTTTTGATGGGCACCTGGCTTGTCCTAGTTCCTCGTTAGATCTCGACAAAGCATGCCATCTTCAACATCTTCAGTGTCCTCGACACAGGTGACACAAAGAGAATGCTGTGTTACATTTCTGAAAGCAAAGGAGGCCGATCACACGAGAAAATCCTAATGGCAACAGCAAAAATAAGTTTCTGCTGGAGCCTCACTACGGTGGTTGTCTTGTCTAATAAACCACCGGCCATCAAAGAAATCTACAATGGTTGGTCACTGGAATCACAGTCTCGTCAAAAATTCCCGAATGGAGGAAAGGCTCGTCTCCGTGTTTCTCTTCATCTCCAAACCCCCGGGGCTGTTGGGGTAAACCCAAAAACCAGGTCTCCAGGAACCGGGCGCATCGCCATTTTTGATCAGGGGAAGACGACGGTGTAGAGATGCTGACTTCAGACCGCAGCAGTATTTGGTGGCGAACAACCACAGCCAAGAATGGCAAAAGAAGCATGGCGCAGGCATAGGCCCAGTCAAAGTGATATAAGAACGCTGACATTTCTCGTCGCAAGGCACACACACACAGCAGACAAGATTCTGTCATCTGTGGAAAACCGAGCGGAATGAGGAGCGGGGAAAGGCACAAGACAGCGTCCTTTTCCCCATCCCGTTCTGACGCATTCACGGCACGCAAAAGCCATACCCGCCAATCGCGGTACGGGTCGGGAGCGGTCAACCGACGGATTCGTCCATCTCGGCTCGCCCAAGGTCCTTGACAGGGACTCGCTCAGAGATTAAAATAATAATAATAATGATGTATACATGCATGCACACATACATATGTATGTACTTATGTATGTATATGTATGTATAGGTATGTATATATATGTATATGTGTATGTATATGTATATATATGTGTATGTATTTATGTATGTATATAAGTACGTATTTATGTATGTATATATGTATGTATTTATGTATGTATATATGTATGTATATATATAAAAAATGAAAAAAAAAAAAAAAAAAAAAAAAAAGGGGTGGTCTGTTCACCATGCTACGGAGCCTTTTTTTCTGTGAGGTTGCTTTCCGTGCGACAATGCCATATCATAGTACAACTGAATATGATGATCCCGTGCAGGCTGCAGAGGAACTAGTGGTTCCCAATACACCCGGCGACTGGGTTTCGATGGGGAAACGCCAGGGCGGATGCATGAGGGGATGCCTGGTCAGTGGTATCCAAAGGCCAGCCAGCTCCTCAGCTGAAAAAAAGCGATGCCTATGCAGGTCTTGGGGAAGGACACCTGCGGCAGCGGCTTCATGTGGTTGGAGAGTGGTCTGCCCGGAGAGTGGTCTGCCCGGAGAGTGGTCTGCCCAGAAAGTGCTCTGCTTTGCGTTTACATGAGCAGTCCCCCAACAACACTAGCAGAAGACGGGCTCCGAGCCTACTTTTCAACACAACAAAGATGGTGCGGCAAAGAAGAAACCCTAAGAGCCATCCCGAAAGAGCCAGGTGCCGCCCGCGTGTCCGATCTGTGTTTGAAACAACCGAATCGACTCGAATGGGTTTTGCAGATAGGAAAGCGCCACGCGCACGATGAGCGAGAAAATGGCTGCATCAGCCCAGCGCCAGTGCCGCTGGAAAGCTACCCTGAGCTAATTTACGCCTACCGCGATGTACATGCCGACATGCCTATCTCAGAGATGGTGGAAGGTGGTGATGTGGAATAATGGCCGTTTCCCCAATGCTGGGATAGGGGACCTGGTCCCCGACATTGATCACGGCGAAACATTGGTGTCTTTGTACCCGCGGAAGACATCGGGAGAAGAGAAGCCAGTTCGCCAAACCTGTTCGTTGGGCAATCCAATGTCTTTCTCAAGGCACACACAGGCCTTGTTCAATGCCAAGAGGTCTAGACGGGCTGGCCAGCCCATGGTCCACACCGGCCACTCACCCAGCAGGGAACTTGGCCCACAGTGAAGCCCACGATGCTGGAAAGGGTCTAATCCGAATCGAGACGCGAGCATCTCGTCAAAGAGGGCCGCCAAGCATGGATAGGGAGACACCGGTGACCGGGGTGCTGGCTTGGGGACTTTGCTTTGGGGAAAATCCAAGATGTCATCCCATTGCTCCATTTGCTCACCACCACCACTCACCAGCCAAGTTTCCCCAACAGGCTTTGTCAGGTGGACCGAATAGATGGGACGAACTCTGCAAAGAAGCTATCGCTTGACGTTTGGTAGGGCTAGCGGCACTTCTGGTGAAAACAGCTTGTTTTTCTTGGGGACATGCCGCTATCCTTTGCTGTCGTTCGTGGCAGACCTGAATTGGGACCAAAAGAGCGGACCGCGATGCACCAGTCCACCTGTCATCCCTGGTGCGCATCAATCATGCTCTCTTTGACATGCGGCCAAGTCCACCTACTAGGCATGTCATAATTCGGAGCGCAGGGACCAGAGACAAAAACCGCGCAACGGCAACTCAACATCAGCTGGTCGGGAGACGGGGGAGCTTGAGCCCATTCTGGCAGCTGGTTGAGGTGAGTGAGGGCTTCGCCAGATAGCTAGATAGCCAGTTGGACCAATTCGGACAGAGCACCCCCCCTCCATGCATGTACAGGACATGGAAAACTTCTCTCCCTGTTCCCTCTTGTTCTCTCTCTCTTTCTCTCTCTCTCTCACTCTCTCTCTCTTTCTCTCTCTTTCTCTCTCTCTCTCACTCTCTCTCCCTCCCCCAGGTAAGGTCTAGCGTAGGGGGGCATGCGGCATGCCGGAAGCATGGTGGTGCATGGGTGGGAGGGACGAAAGGTGAGCGTGGGAGAGGCACAGCCAAAAAGTGAGGGATCTGACCTCCCTGTCAACGACCGTCTCTTGGTGCTCGCCTCCCGCGCACCAGGGTTCTAGCTTGCCAAGAACCGAACATCCTGAGTGTTCGACAACGAGAAAGAACACACATACTGAACCCAGCATTACCAAGTCGAGTTCTGGTGGATATTCTCTCTCGGCCAGGCGTGGAAGAAACAAGCTGCCATACTTGCCCTCAACCTCTGCTTCTCCCTCACGCACCCCTCGTGTTTTCCCCCAGCCCTCAACGTGCATTTGCGCGAGTTGGTAAGAAGCAGCATCAAAAGGTTTTGGATGTTTGATGGAGCCCCGATCTTCAGGTCGGTTCGGACAGGCAAGCTATACCGCTTTTGGCTCCTCCTGCTGCGCTTGTCCACTGGGGTGTCGTTCAGCCTGGGTACAGTAGACACACGCCCAGCGTGGGTGGCCGTATTACGGCTCCCGTAATTGGGGGTGGCCATACGATACTGACAGTACACATCCATGTGTGTCGACATCAAGAAGAGTCGAGCCAGGGTCTCGGCACCAGGCTCGCAGACATTTTCCCAGCAAGCCGTGCCCTGTGCAGTCCAGTACCGCAGAGCTCTCCCAGCTGTGCATGCGGCAGGGCAGGGGGCAGGGGGTATGTCTTTCGTTAAGAAGTCTTGAATGTACCAGCCTTTCCATACACTGCTGTCTTTTCCCCAGTGCCTGAGGGGAAATACTGTTCAAAGTTGATACTCACGTCTTGAGGAGTCACGAAGGGGACTTGTTTGGGGTAGTTATTTCCTGCTTACTACACATCCATCACCGGCTTTGATATCAGCTCAACGTGGAAGCCACAACGGAGGCAAGCCTTGTCCCATCCCACGTCCATGTCTGTCTACCGACGACAACGACCACAACCACCACCACCATCACCACCACCACCACTAACACCACCACAGCAACAGGACTACCAGTTATACTTACGACAACCCAGAAGGCTCTGCTACATTGTACCTCTCTCCTCACACCTTCCACCTGCTAGCCCACTCAGCCAACAAGCGCCACAGCCTGGCCCTGAGACATCCGAGACCGTACACACGCGCTGTGCTGTGCCCATTCCTCCGGGAGCCTGCTGCTGTCATTGCATCGCAGAGTCCACAATACGCATTTTCAAGAGCACGCCAATTTCAAGTCTGTGCGAGTCCCAGGAGAAGGGTGTGGCACACTCATCTCACCAGCACATCCCCAGTTCGTGTCCTTTTCAGCCCTCCCGCGCTAGACAGGCCGGCCTGGTTCGATCCCAAATCAAAGACGCGCTTTTCCACCCCCATCTTTGAAAGTACAAAGCACAAGGGAAAGGGCACCCACACATCCGCCCCTAACACCGGCACCCACCCCGCCAGCCCGCTTCCTCTCCCGTCCCAAGTCTCCAGCCTGTCGGTATACCTCGTCCCCACTGCGTCAGACAACGGGTCCCTGATGAAGGACAACCACACGAGGGGAACCGCGCAAGAGTAGCAGCAACACGGGGCAGCAGTAACAGCCCAGCGCGGTTGGCTTGAGGTTCGTTATTCTACCCATCTCCCAGATCCTGGACCTGGAGCTGGACCTGGCCAGATTACCGACAGGGTCCCGAACCCGAAAATCACCAATTATTGGCAGTGTTCATACCGTGTATTTCGTACGGAACGCCCCTTCAGCATCGGCACTCCACCACGCCTTGTCAACGACCTCCACACATCAAAAGCTTAAGTACAAGAGGCTTTCATCCCCAGGTCACACGCATACTCGTCTTATCAGACTTTGTGGTGTTGAAGAACTTAGTTGCGCCCCCATCAAAACTTGATCTGCGCCATGTGCTAGGGCCACCGTTTTCTGGAAACCTTGCGAGCACTTGCTGTCACGTCGAACGGGTATAAAACTGATACGTGAGCCACGCCTCTCCATCCCACCGCCATCAAGCAATCGATCTTCCACCACATCTTGTAGCCTCCAGTGGCTTATCCCTCTCTCTTGTCTGTGACGACGATTTCCGCCAAACCAAGGGCAGCAAAGCAGCTTGATCAGTTAAGCATGCCTCCGCCACCACCACTACCACCACCACCACCACCACCACCAAGGATGTCGCATCCTGAGTCTGGCGACGAAGAGGATTCCCTGTCCCCTCCTCCGATCAATGCAGCAAGGAGAGAGGGAGCGCCCAATCTACCGTCAGTCAGTGGGATGTATTCTCACTCAGATCTATCAAGTACGCGAGACCCTAGACAGGCTTCTACAGCCATGACCCATCCAAGTGACCACAGTGATGATGGCCAAAGGGCGCTGCCGTTTTCTGAGCCGGCCCCTCGCAAGGCGTTCTCGGCGGCGCCCTCGGCCTCTTCTCCTCCCTCCTCTTCCCCTTATCCTTCTAGCCATACCAACATCACAATTGCCAGTAGAACAAGTATTCTGACTCCCACATCAGGGGCGGCAGTGGCGGACGGGACTAGCCCATCATCAGGAATCAACGGCAGCAGTTCGCAGCAATCACCGGCCGGCGGTTCGTCTTTTTATGGCCACGGAAGCTGGGCTACGCCGGTGCCCCCGGGCAGCTACGGTTATTCGGGCAACAATTCCACCTCCGGGGCCTTCCAACGACCTATGCCCTTCAATTTTGCCTCCCCACTCCCACAGTATCACGGGCGAACCTCATCATCCCCAGCTAACGGCGGGGCCTTGCCGAGCGTCTCAGCATACCAAGGTCATCCGCCGTTCTCCAGTTCAGCAGGCGGCGGTGGTGGTGGCGGCAGTGGTGTGAACGGAGGCGGGGGGCTAGGAACCAACGGTGCTGGCGGAAACAACGCTGGTGCGAATGGGAGTGCTGGCTCTTTGGTTCTTTACGGTTCAAGCATGCCTTCCCACTCCCAGGAATCACCATCACCGTCGGTTCTTGCTTTGCCCGAACTCGCAGGTCAGGGCCAGGCAGCACCTCAGTCGTCGACGAATCGAGGTTCACCGCCGGTCGGGTCAGAGTACCGTTCACCTTCGGCGCCTTACTACCCAACAGCGTCGTCGCCGCAGCAAGGGACGTTCCCTTATGCCTCCCAGTCCGGACCATCCCCGACCGCCACGGGTGGGCCTCTCCCTGGGAGAAACCCCCTAGGTCCTCTGATGCCAGGGATGCATTCTCCGATATATGCCGGATCCCATCGGCCTCATCACCAGCCCCCAGCCACGTATCCTCCGTATCCAAGCATGCAGGGCTCGATGATGACCAATTTGCATCAGCCAAACCAGCCCATGGTGGTGTATGGTCATGTTTCTCATCCGTATCCCATTCACAACTACGCGGGATACCACCACCCGCAAGCGCCGCTGCAAGATCGTCCTTTCAAGTGTGATCAGTGTAACCATAGCTTCAACAGAAACCATGACCTCAAGAGGCATTCAAGGATACACTTGGCCGTCAAGCCTTTTCCATGTGATAACTGCGAAAGGACCTTCTCGAGGAAGGATGCACTCAAGGTATGTGTTCGACAGTTTTCTTTTGGTTGTCTATCAGCTACATGTGCTGACTTTGTTTCCAGCGGCATATGTTGGTCAAGGGATGCCTGTCCAAGGACAAAGGCAAGGGTAAGGGCAGGGACAGGGACAAGGACAAGGACAGGGACAATGCCGCGGCTCCCAGAAATGCAAACGCTCAAGGCGAGAGCCCACCTACGAGTGACGGGGATTCCTCTAGCCCGACGGCTTTGAGGAAGAGGCAGTAGGAATGTGTTCTTGACAGGGACATCAATCCTGACGCGTCCGGACGGTGTCGAAGACGATGGCAGATGTCGATCAAGACCAACGACTGTGCGGGTATACCTTGATAATGCTGCCGGGAGTCAATGACAGGATTCAACAAGGAAGGCGAGGGAAGGGAAAGAAGAGAAAAGGAAAAAACGAAAAAAAAAGGGGGGGGGGAGGGGAAAGGGGGTTTGAAGACTGAAGACCATGAACACAAGGAATAAGGTCTGGTCCTGTTTTGGGGGAACATTGCCGCTTCGCTTCGTCTTTGTTTATATTTTTGACTTTGCACACAACACCATCCCTTGCAAGCGCGGAGGCTGGAGCTTGGGTGCTGGAGTTTGGGTACTGGAGCCAGCTGAATTGGGAGTTATTGGGTTTCCTACTGTCAAGATCATCACATGACCAAAGGGGGCTGGCTATTTTTTGGAAGGGGCGGGCAAACTGGACAACGTTTGGCTCTGTTTTCAAGCTTGATACCCATACCCGTCTTTCCGTTTGTCTATTTTTTCTGCTTCACTTTTGTATTGTTGGACACAAGACGGGTACACTTTTTTCCATCTCTTTTTTTGCACACAGCTCCTCGTCTCCGGGGAAAGCTATTGGAGTTGGGACATTTGGGCCAGGGCAAAGGGCGCACACACCTAACGACGAGGGCAAAAGTTAGGAAGACACAAGCTCTTGTTTGGGCAGGGGTTCGGCAGGATTGGTTTTTGGTTTTATCTCTGGTTCCCCTGGGAAACAAGGGGAAAGGGTTGGGTGCTAGAGGTTCTTGCTTTGCTTGGCTGTTTTATATATATTGAGATGTTTGTTTTTGGGAATGGCTTTTTTTATTTTTATTCTTTTTTAATTAAAAGATGGGGGTGGTGGATGGGTCGACTGATAGCGTTTTTGACCCAACAAGCAGCGATCGTATTCGGAATATTTTTACGAAAATCGTCACGACATTCGACGATGTCATTGCGATGGGCAGGCCGGCCAGATGAGGGACGATTCTGGGATGGGGTGGGGGAATTGACTTGGTACTGTTTGGACGGTATTGTTTTTGTTTTCAAGAGAGGGTATAATGTAAATCAAGAAAGAAACAGGAAAAGAGGAAAAAAAAACCCTCCATGGGAAAATCCCAGGCAAGCAAGATGAGCTTGACAGTGGCTCTGTCCACTGGAAAAAATGAGCAAAAGAAAAGCTTGGTCAACAGAGGGGTTAGATTGTATATACCTGTTTTCTTTTTGGTATTTTTTTTCTCTTCTTTTCCGAAGGGCTTTCTGGGGCTTATAACCCCTCCTCTTTTTCCAATGTGGAAAGGGTGAGCGAAGGAAAGAGAGAGAGGGAGAGAGAGTTATGAATCCAAAAAAAAATTAATTCTTGAGCGGGTATGGAAATTGGACGTGTCCATCCTCCTCCTCTTGATAATTGAATCATCTTGCGAAGTATTTTCTGACCATGTGAATACGTATTTGTGTGCTTTGGGTGACTATCATCACTTGCCATCCAGACAAACCTTTCAACAAGGTAGGCACTGAGAAGAACAAAACCCTCCCCCACGAGGCAAGCTGCTCTCCAGCATACACACACACACACACACACACACACCAATGGCAAATCTCATTACCAAATAAGATCCCCTCAACCAACTTCAACTTCGAAACCCACCATGGATGTTGTATAACCATCCAATTCTACCCATCCCCTCCCAGTCGAGTATGTGGAAGACACCCCCAGATCCGATCAAGATAACGACTTGCTCGGTCCGGAACAAAGCAGCCCGGGGCGTTCTTCGGTTCGCTGTTTGCTTGCTACTTACGTACATACCTGCTCATCACCATCGAGGAAGAAGAAAAAAGAAACATTGGCAGAGACAAACTGTCACATTTCGGATGCATACTGGTAAAGACCATGCACTTCCAACCAAACACTCTCCTCCACGCTTCAAGTGTGTGTATGAAAGCAACGCACGAAATGTCCAAACGCGGCAAGTGCCTTGCTGTCTGCATGTATGTATGTATCTCGGAAGCTTGGCAAGAGGAGACGGGATGGGTTCGATTGGTCTGATCGGTGTGTTGGCTAAGCTAACCAACACTCTCTTCCTGATCTCGATCACGGGTCATGAGGGAACACAAAAGTTGCCCCTATCTTTTCCAAGTAGTAGTGTGTCTATTTGATTGACCCTGTCTTACGAAAGCTCAAGAGTCGGAACCCAAGGTGTAGGACAAGAGGATTAAGTACTCGCCGGTCTGACCCTCCTTCACCGGTCCAACAGACACTCATCACAGACATGGATGCCCACATTTCCCCCAACTGCCTCCTCCCGAATATCTCTTGCGCCGAGAACCACAGGAGAAGCCGGATGGGGGGGGCCTGTTGTGGATGGGCAGAGCTGGATTGCACCATGCACACACCTTCCGTTGTGGTCCTCCTCCTATGCAAGAACGACACACTCTCACAATCGCTCTGCAATCGAATCCCTGACCCGGCCGGGCGAGGGGTCGGCGTAAGTTTGGGGGTGAGCTTACCGTTTCCATATTTTCTTTCGTTCGTTTTTCTTTTTCCTCGTCGTTCACTTCATTACGAAAGAGCCTTGCCATATGTATCATCAAGCAATAAGCAGGGGGTGTTTTGGGCCTAGTTTTGACTGTGCAGTGCGGCTGAACAGCCGAATGCTTGCCAAAGACGGATTGGTTTTCGAGTTGCCTTGTTGCAATTCCCAGTCGCGGTGGGAGCTTACTGTACCCAACTGAAGCCTTCACCTCCTGGCAGGAAGTATCGAGTGATGCGGGTACATACATATTAGCGCCTGTGTCGTGGGTGTCGAGGCAGAGAGGCGTCCGGAGTTCAACACCACTTGAGAACTGTGAGGCGCCTAGGGCAAAATGTGCCGCCCATGAACAGCAGCATGCAGGGTTTCCAGCGGGCTCAAGGGTGGTAGCCATGGTGTCCTGGGCGGCTCGAGATTCAGCCTGGCCCAGATCAGGAAATAACGGGCTAGAGTAGTCAAGACATCGTCAGCTGATCTCGGCAATGAATGGTATTCGTTCTGGTGTGCAATAAAATAACATGGTCGGATGAGTGCAAAGGCTGGACAAGGTAAGGACATAACTGTTATTACTTCCCGGTTTCACGCCGATCCATGACTCCTTCCCAGCGTTTTGGAGGCCGAAGTCGTCGGGTGACAAGTGCCGTGTACCAATCATGGATTTCCTCATGCTCTTTGCCGTCTGACAACACGGTACGACAGGCTATTTGGTATTCACGCTGCCCGCCGCGTGCCTTCCCTACCTCAGCCACCCTTCTCGCCTGTGAATCGGGTTGTGAGTGAGAGGAGAGGAACGGATGCAGCCCTGACCGCCCATCCCCCAAGCCTACCCACCGATTCGGGGTCCAACATTGCAGGGTGTGGTTACCTCATGAACACAGCAGGATACCGGTCTCGTCCCGTCCGGGAGAAGGGGTAGATGTAAAGGTTGTGCTTTTCGGTGGCAATGCCAAGGCTCGAGTATTGTTACGCGCCCAAAGGTATGATATCGGGGACTGGAGGTCCATAATCAAATTGCACCTTGAATCTTTAGGTAGTCCCGTAGCCTAAGCGCTGTGGGTTTAGAAAAAAGATCGAGTAAGCCACCATTGACTCAAGCCAAGAGATCCCTGTCTGCCTCCTCTTCTCCAATGCCGGGTGCTTGGAGGTGTGGCTGCGGGCAAAACGCCAGATCGACAGGAGGCTGAAGGGGGAGCTTAGCCTAACCAGATTGAGATGAAAGGTGAGGCTGAGACACTCAAACTGATATCTCTCTTTGCACGGCAGAGGCGTCATCTCGATCAAGATAAATCTGTATCTGTAAGTAAAGAGAACCCTATCACCCGTGTGTGTGCTCGAGGTCCTGGGGCTTACATCGAGTTTCTCAATACTGGCTCCATCGATCATGTATCACCAGCATTTTCTCCTCCCCGAGGCTACAATTGCTGGATACTAGGCCTTGAAGAAACACAGTAGAGAGGGCACATCTGTGGCAGGGGACCGTCTCCTCTATATTGGTCTGTCTCGGGATTCTAGGTGCAGCTCATCAGGCATGAGGATGATGAGCGCCTTCCAAAGGGTCTTGACCCTACGGAGAAATTGGACCTGGCCATGAGACCGTCGTACGTGAGTTGTCTGACACAATTTCGGAGGAAGATGAGCCAGACGGTGTTCATCTGGCATCCGAACTCGCATTCATACCTGATAGTACTATCCAGGTCCGGCTTGGCCTCCAGGGCTGCGTTGAATGCGGTAGCACCAGGTGGGATTTCTGATGACAAAAGAAAGTATCGAAAACGGCAAAGAACATCGATGTGATGGTTCTGCAGATTAAGATCTTGGGCTAACCGTGTGATGCAGGGTGGGATGTCGTCAAAATAGACTCGACTGGGACCATGTCTCCGGGACAGGCTCGATGCAACTGCAGCTGTCGGCTTGTCCAACGTAATATGTCTCCGGCCACGCGCCGGCGATGGGCGTTCAGATTTCCGGGTTTGGCGGGTAAACGGATGGTCGCTGTCGGTCGGTCCTGGAGAGACCCATTGCTGCAGCCCAGGGCCAAAGGGGGTGTGGTTTGTTGGGGGATGTCTTGAGTGATCATGTTCTCGGTCTGACCAAACGGAACCTGTTGCCTCTGCTCCGGGACTCGCTTGCGCCTTCCCAATATTCACCACTGCTGCAATGACTCGATCAGGCACCGAGTGGAATGACTCAAAGCATTGTGTCAACTCGCAGATTTGACCAGAGGTGGAAGGAAGCTGCGACGATGTCTGGAATATGCAAGCAGGGGAGCGGAGTCTTGTCCGGTCGTAACGTTACGTCCCAAGGCAAGCACAGCCGGCAGGAGCACTTTACCTCAGCAGCCTACCACTTGCCAGATCTGGATTGATACATCACCTCGTTCAATCAGATCATCTTCTCGAATCCCAAGACTGCGATGATTAACAAAGATAACGTCTGGGGTGAGCCTAATGACCCAGTTAGGACTGAGATACCTGGTACCTCCACATTTACCTTTGGTTTAATTGTTGCCGAGTACTTGTTCATCCCATATCGAACTGAAACGGCACAGCATTCTCCCTTACAGCAGATGCTCACAATGGCGCTCTGATAAAAGGGTGGATATCTATTCGGTAGAGCTACCGGCCTTTTCCGGGACCAAGGTCTCGTGTATCTTGATTTGGTCTACTATTCCCCAACGTTGATGACAAGCATGATGTCGAGGGCAGTTATGAATACTGGAAGAATCCCGTTTCCATTCATGAATGGTAAGATGATATTTGACTTGTTTCTTCTAAAGGTTGAATATCTAAGTTTACTTGCCGTTGGTGTCGTGGACACGGCCCCCTGGTAAGCCATCTGCGCTCCCGCCCCCACATTTCAACTGACCCCTGTCACTGCATCAACCCCCACATTTGAGCATGTTTCTTCCAAATCCAGACACCCAGATCACCATGGCATGGTGGAACATAAACCTCCCTCGCCGCTCCATGCGTGATCTTCTCTCCCATACACGTTTCATCGTCTGACAAGACAATAACTTGCTCATGCTGTTCTTCTCACTACGTATTGCAAAGGCGATAAATATATCACTCACCACTTTCTCCGCGAGCCCTCCCGTCCTTGCCATTCAATTTAACAGAAAGAATTCACCAAGCACTATACCCCACGCGACGGCTAAACGGATACAACAAATACATCAGGGCAGCGCTCTCCGATCTGATATCACAAGAATCGGGGATCTCTTCTTTATCATCTTGCAACCTCGGGTCAGCCACATCACGCAATTGAGTCAGCAACGTGACAAGCAACAACACCCCCTGAGATTCACCACCACTTAAACTCCAATTGAGATCCTCAGAGTCTCTCGCCCATCCAATATCAACACAATGGACCCATTACTCTACGCCCGCCACGGCGCCGAATCTCACTCGGGCCACACCACCACCAACACCGCCGCCGCATCGACAAGCCCAGATGGCTCGATGGGCATGGACACGCACATGTCCATGATGGCCATCTTCCAAAACTCCATGTCCACCTCCCTGTTCTCGACGAAATGGACACCGACCAACGCCGGCGCCTACGCAGGCACATGCATCTTTCTCATTATTCTTGCCGTCATCTTCAGGGGGCTGCTAGCGTTCAAGTCATGGCAGGAGCTGAGGTGGTTGGATAAGGAGATGAACAGGCGGTATGTCGTGGTCAATGGAAAAGCGCCACTGGCAGAGAATCTCAGCAGGGATTCGCTAGGCAAGGCGGCAGTGCTGAGCGAGAACGGGGTGGAGGAGAACGTGGTTATTGTGCAGAGGAGGACAGGGAGCCATGCGAGGCCGTGGAGGTTGAGTGTTGATCCGGTGAGGGCAGCGATTGATACCGTCGTGGCGGGCGTGGGTTATTTACTGTGAGTCATCACTATGACTAGATGTCACGGACGGCGATGCTAACAAATCGATATAGGATGTTGGCTGTGATGTCGATGAACGTGGGGTATTTCTTGTCCGTGTTGGGAGGCACATTCTTGGGTAGTCTGCTCGTGGGCAGATTTATTTCTTCTACGGAACACTAACATGGGGCATTTGGGTACGAAGTTTATGAGCGTGTTGGAAATAGTTTTTGGGTATATATTCTCGGATGAGAACATCAGATAAATGGCATGGCAAAGGAATGGATCCTGGCGCAGATGAAACAGCATTCCACATCTGAAGCATGGAGAAGTTCCATGGACAAGCACCAGAATCAACAACAATGCCATTGTCATGACACTTTCTGTGATGGATGTTGTACGCCTTCCCCCCTTTCATCTGATCACCATAGCGCCCCCTGGTGAGGTCTCCGCATTAGCTCCGGAATCTTGCTCAAACCTGCGCAACGCTCGCTGACAGGTTGTGCTTGCTGACGGCAGGTTTCCCCACAGTTTTAGACATAATGCCAAGGACGCTGCTATTTTTATCGAGCCTGCGACAGGTACCTTTGTACCTGTTGCGACTGCATCATGATGTTGTTGATGGCTTGAGCATGATAACTTGGGAGCCTGATAACAGAGTAGAATCGTGAGATGATTTGGACTAGACTATATCGTCACTCGGTTCCGACGTTAAACCTATGATCATCTAATAGTGCGGGCAAGAAAGAGAGGAATGTTATAAATACTATGCAGATGGTTCTTTTTTTTTTTTTAATTTATTTATCAAAAAAGATGTTGGTGATGGTATCTAGTGTGGAAATCAAGAATTGACGATGCAGTCCCACAAGTCGCAGATCGCAAGAAATGTTGCAAGGAGAGTTGCAAGCCCGAGTCCCAAAGTCAAGGGTCGCAAAGTCGACAAAACAAGAGTGGCTTGAAAGGGATTCCAGCCTAACTTTTCCATTGTCATCTGATTCAAACCTCAAAGCGCCGTCTGAGCTGCTCCTGGATGTTTTCAAGAACCACAAGTTTTGCTGACAGCCGTGAAGAAATAAAAGAGAACTGCCCGTCAGGATTCACAACGAGGTATGCCTGCGTACCTCGGAGTAAGGAGAACACCCTAAGCAGGGGAGATGGGATGCTAAGAGATGGATATCTACAGTGAAGTGGAGATCGGATAAACGATGAATAGCTGTTTAGTTCTTGTGGGTTGAGCGAGGATGATTTTGGACAACGCTCAAAGTGCTCGGTCATTGAGAAAAAGAAAGCAGGTCCTCTGTGGGCGAGCATTGTACAGCTGACATATTGGACAAAATATACTTTTCAAGCATCACACAGCCTATATAATGGTGCTCTGTTAAGTTGGTTGAGATGATGTTGTGTGGAAAGTTACGGTGGTTTGCTGAGTGCCGGCAGCTTTGTTGATCTGTGTCCTAGGGCGATTGCTACTTACTTTCTCGAGGGACTCCTTGGTGTGGTGTGCTGATGTGAGAAATAGGACGCGAAAAAGCCATATTTTGGCTTGCAGCTTGTGGTCGCCCTCACTGTATTCGTGGTTGTTGTCCTTATAGTTGCTTCGGCAGTAACATGCCGACGTCTATCTCTCACACAACTTTGGCAAGCATTCAGCCAAAGCCCCCTTTGTGGGATGCCGAGATAGGGTTGACACCCTGGTAAAATATCACCATCCAACATGTGCAAAAATAAATCTCCAATTGACAGTGTCCCGGTCCCCGAAAGCGGGAAGTGGTACCCTCCTCCTCCATCACCTCCCGACAAGTGTCATTCTTGCCAACCCCGCCACTACCTTAGCACCATGAAGCCAAGCGGAGCGTTCCTGAACTATTCCCTCCCAAGTAAAGCGCAAACTGCTTTCCCTAAAGTCAATTTTTCCAAAAAAAAACAACCATTGTTTGCTGGGACGAAGAAGAAAACCTTAAAAGTGTCTGGGAATGGCTTGTCCCAATCGGGTCAGGTGTGAGGGTGCGTGTAAGTGCGTGTAAGTCAACCTTCTGCTTTCGGCGATGGCTGTGGACCACTACTCCTTTCGCGCTGCCTTCCGACATCTCACCAATCCTCAACGACGATCACAGGGGTAAAAGTTTTGGTGTAAACTGCCCCCAAAAGCCAGTCAACTACCTATCTAACCCCCACCAGGTAATCGGGAGTTGAGGTTGGTCGGATATGTTGGGCTTAAAAGAAAGCTGATGCGTTTCCTGAGCATCTTGAAACCACCGTGGTCTGCTATTATTTTCAGGGATAACTACCGACATAACGGATAGATGAGATTGCTCTAGATTTGAACTTGCAGTTTTTAGTGTCCTGGACTTCTGAAGAGAAGAGTTGAGCTTCTAGCATGCGCTTGATCGACAGTGTCCTGGTATGGAGGTCGTCGACGACAACGGCACCCATCCCCGCCTCGCCTCACAGCCCAAGCAACAGACCACCACACAACCAAAAAAAAAAAAAAAAAAAAGAAAAAGAAAAGAAAAAAAAAAGGGCAAGTCCTTCATCGGTCAACCACCTCACAATACAAGGGCCATCCTAGTCCCCCACCCCCAAGCAGCTCTCTTTCTTCTTCCCCCGAGGGTAGCGCGTCATCGCCACACCCAGGCGACTCTGTGGATACATTACATGCACCTATAAAACCTGAACGGGACTTGCCGACCGACTCGACGCAGGCACCCGACCGGCAGGCATTGAGCCCAAGAATAAAACCGGGTAGCAAGTCCGTGTCCGTGAGTAGGTAATCGATTAATTGAGCGCCCGGTCCGGTTAGGATCGCATCATTGTTAAAAAAAAAAAAGGTCAAAAAGGGATTAGCCAGGTTCCATGTAAGCCAGCTGTACTCTCCTTCCCAGTTGGGCCAACATCATCTCATTAACCTTGTCCTCATGTTAATCCGGGAACGGTCTCAAGAAACACACGTAGCAACGCTGCCAGCAGGATTGTGAACCTCGATATATTTCAGGGTTAAAACTTTGTGCTATATCATACAGGTATAGGTACTCACTTTCTTCCGACGCCGTCCCCAGAGGTGTCCCCCCCCCCCTCCCCCTCCCTCCCCCCCCCTTCCCCCAGGCCCTCCCTCTTCCTCCCAGCGCAGCAGAAATTACATGAGAAACAACCGCCTCTCCCTCATCCACCAAGTTGTCCCCATCTCTATTTTGGGGAGAAATAGCATCATAAAGAGCAAGCGACCCGCAACAAAAAGGTCCAAGCCAAGTGATCAGTCAAAATCGCTAAACAGAGGTCTGGAAAATGAAAAGACGATTTTGCACTTGAGGTGTAAAATCGCTGTTCTTATGCTGGCCGAACCGTTCCCAATTCTTCCAAATCATAAGCCTTTTTTGCTCATATGTCGTGCCCCAAGTACGTTGCGTGTCCACCCAACCCTTCGCCAAAAAAGAACCAGAAAGAGTTTCAAGAACGACGGCAAACCACCAGGCAGAACTTGACAAGGCAAGTTGCCTTGGAAAAAAAAAAGAATAGAAAACCAAGCCGACGCCGCCATGCGCAGTCGCAACCTCCCAGGATCCCGAGTGCCAAAGACATTTTCGGTCTATAATCCCTTGTCCGCCACGCTTTTCTCTCGAACCCACCACCTTTAAAGCGCCACGCACACAGCACAAAGGGTCTGGGTCTGTCAGGCGAAACCAGAACCCAAATGTGTTCAAAAACCAAGAGCTGACCCCACCGATATCTGGACGGGTTGAGCGCACCAGATGTCCAACAAAAACAACCAGGGGGAGGTGGTGTCAGCAGAAACGAAATCCCGGCAAAACACCGCCGAAAAGCAAGAGGTATAAAATACGGAAGTAGGTAATGGACATGCTCCAATCAAACGCCGAACCAGATAAGCCTCGTCAAATGTGTGGCCTCATCGTGATGATGTCGAATGTGAAACTGGACGTTTACACAGGTGCATTAATTGCTGGGTATTGAGATACGTAAGGTAAAGTCGTGACAAAACTCGGCCGGGACGGTTATGACTGGTGACCAGCGTGCTGTTGCAGACCGGATTGCGGCATGTATTGGCCGCCGCGCTGTTGGCTCACGTAGTTCTGATAAGCCATCGCGCTGGGGTCCATCCCGCCAACGGGCATGTAGTTGGGAGGCATGGCGTGAGGCTGCGGCATTCCAGGTCGTCCCTGCTGAGGAGGAAGATGGCTGCTGGGCGGCTCCTCGGGGGAGTCGACGGCATTAGCGTCGTCGACACCATTCTCAGCGCTGCTAGAAGGCTCTGGCGCGTTCAAGCAGGCCTACAACAGCATGTCAGCAAAAATCCATGGCCATGATGCGACAGTTCACGCGACGCGTGCATCCTGCCCGGCTCCCGAGCTCATGTCTTACCTGGATCAGATTCTTGCCCTCGGACTTGGTAACCAGAGGCTGGAGCTTCGGCGTCGTGAATGTATAGACGAGGCCAGTTTCGGACACGACGAGGAGGAGCACCTGGGTGCCTGTCAAGACTGACAACTCGTAGGCCTGATATACACAGCAGTTCGGATTAGCGATTGATCTATCGTGGAGAAAAGACGCGTTGTTGCAAGGAGCGCGCTGCTCTGTCCAAACATGCGAACGAACGTACCTTCTTCATGATACCAGCCTTGCGCTTGGAAAATGTGATATGGCGGCGCGACTTGTCGCTGATGAACTTGATCTCAATCTTGCGACGCTCACGGCCGCCCTTCTCGTCGTCGTCATCGTCGTCGTCGGCAGTGCTAGGTCGGGCGCGCTTGATGCCACGAGACTCTCCGGCGACCGAGTTTCCATTGCCGACCGAGTGCACATCGTCAAGCTCGGTTGGGGTGGTTTGGTCGTGCTGGTCAGTGATGTCGGCCATTTTTACCGTTCAGGTATCACGAGATACAAAAAAGGCAAAATGGTGGAGATGCTGTTTTGAGCGGTATGCCGATGGCCTAGACTTGATCTGGCGTTCGAGCGGAGAGGTCGCCTTTTTGTCGCAGAAACCTGGTTGGGTGCTGCACTGTAGTCGAGGCTGGTCCGGCGGAAGGAAGCGAGGAATCACGTTTAATTTTTATTTGTTGCTTTGTCTGGCAGGCTGACCCAGGCAGGCAGTTCGCGTGTGTGGCATGCACCGGACGGAGCAACTCAACACACAGAATCGGATCGGTTTTTTTTGAAGAGAGATTGGGAACTGGCAGGCTGGGAGTAAGAAGAGAACACAAAAACGGATCAATCAAAAGAAGCCGCGATGCAGATTGACTGAATTGACCGCGTCAAATACGTTTTTGGACTGCTGGCTCCCTGTCCAGAAACAAGCATCAAATGTAAGTAGGCGCACCTGGACTGAACGGGTTTGGTGACAGCGGAATGATTGAAAAGAGGATAGCGAGTTGGTGGCACGCAGCCTGCGGGCCATATGAACGGACCAGACAGTTAAAAAAACGAAGGCGGGGGGGGTGGGGTGGCGGTCCTCGAGTGCACGGTGTGAGGTGGGAACGCGAGAGGGAAGGGGCCTGTCCCGAGGCCTTGCCAAAGGGAGGAAAGGGCGCTAGCTGGGTAGCGGCATCCATAAGGGCAACACCCACCTGCAGGAGGCTGCAGCAGCAAGTTTGAACTTCACATTTAACGCGAGGAGAGAAGGCTGCAAGAACACCGTGGCTGCATCTCTGACACTGCCGCTTCTGACCTGTGGTGAGTTACCTCTTTTATCACGAGTTTATCTCCATGCCTCTGAAGCTCTCTCGGTCTCTTATAGGTACCGTGGCAGTCGTGGTTGGAGCTGAGTTTGAGCTTGAATGCAACTGCTGCACCAGAAAGCTGATTTCCGTTCGCGGAAGGGCACGGCTCAAGGAGAGCTCCAGCTGGCATCAGGTGACTAGTGATTGGTTGGTGACAGGCCTGTCAGCTCCACAAACTGCCCTGTCAGGGTTCCGTCAGCACAGTGCACCGTTTGGAATGGAGACTGAGCGGCCAGGTAGCCACAGTTCGCTTGCGGAGAGATGCACTGTGGTAATCAAGCGATCCCCATCCCCCATTCCCCGGCCCTCGAGACCCAGGTTCAGGCAGACCCGACCAGATCAGACCAAACAAGTGCGAGAGGGACAAATAACGTTGGCGAAGAGACAGACCACCGAGTGCTCTGTGCCACCGGGCCTGTTCGCTGGGGCAATGGTCAATGCAGTCTGACAAGCGTGTGTGGGGGACTGAAGGCCTTGACGGCTTCCAGGTTGACTTGCATCTAAAACCCCCAGGCCCAGGCCCAGGCTCAGGCCGCTGTCATCTGCCATCCTCTCGGCCATTTTATCAGGGCTGATCTCTGGAGAAGACACGGAGAATGAAGACGGTGTTGCGGCCTTTCTCTCCACGGGGGAATGTCCGATACCCACAGATCTGGAGACACGATGGATCACTGTTTGTGATTCAACGGCAAGCGAAGGTGCCCTAGGCCGGCCAAGTGATGCTGGCGGCGAGGGACCGCCATTATTTCTTGCGCGTAACACTTCCGGCAGGGCACTTGCATCTGACATAGTAAATTTCAATGGGCTGTGTGAACCAGCACGGGAGGCGGTTCGCCGAGGATGCCCGTGGGTGTGGGGTCGACAATGGTCTTCTTTGACGCCGCAACTCCGCAGTACCAGTCCGCGTCGCCCGTCAGCCAGCACAGAGCGGCTTTCCTCTGGTTTCCTCACGCTTCACGCGTCCCTCCCTACCCCCTCTCGCCGCGAGCCTTCTGGTGCAGGCAGAACAGGGATTTTTCGCGGGTTGGAACCACTCCTTAGGACGCCGTGTCCAATGACGAGCACCGCCAACCATCTTACACTTCCCATCCTCATCAGAACGATGCAAGGTGTGTGGAGGAGCAGCTACAAACTATCGAATTCCGAAGCCTCTCGAGTTGCCTCCATCGACCCCCTTGGAACTTTTCCTTGGAATGCAACCAGTGACGCTGGTGATCGCAGCCGACAATCAGCTCAGCGTGTAACCGCAGCGGGGTATTATTTTATTTCGTTTCTGCAATATATCTATCTACCTGCAGCTCTGGGTTGTCAGTACGGGGAAGAGATGAGATTAGAAATCTTTACGTCTACCGCTGGACTCTCCAGTCTCTTGGATCGATATTGGACGGAGAGTGATGGGCTGATGACAGATGGCGCACTGCTCCTCCCCACCGACGATCGATGTGAAGGCTAGGTTGAGCTCGCCCGGGAGATGTGAGATGTACCGATGGCGGGCAATATGTTTTACTTCCCAGCCAACCGGCATCTCCGAACCAGAAAGCCGGTCTGCAGATGACGAATAGAAAAAAATCTGACAGGTCAAGCGGCTCGAACACACTTGACATCGACGACGAGCCATCATGAACATTGAAGCATCGTTCAAACAAGATATGTCATATCTTGGCGTTCAACAAACCCGACCTCAAGCTCTGGAATTGTTGCGTTGCGTGGCCCCCGCGGTGGGGTTTTAGAATTTGTTTTTATAGCGACCCGTGCCGTTTCCTCCTGTTCGAGTCGTTTGCGCGATGAAATCTTGAACGATTTGCCCGTGAGGTGAGGGTGGTCCCATGCATCAGACAAGGGGGAGGGGAAGCGGGGAGAGGCGATAGCGTGTGATTGCGCCCGTGGAGGATTTGCACACGAAAAAGGGGCCCTGGTAAGCCGTAGTCATAGCCGGGGGGGTCAAAGAGCCGCTGGTTGATGCACAAGTAGGGAGAGATTTTATTACTTGTAATGCTTCCGTTTCCAACATAGGAGAGGGGGGGGACATCGACAGCGACGAAGTACCATGGGATTGTTCAGCTCTGGGGTGCATTCATCTCACAGAAGATGGGATGAAGTGAAGTGAATGGAAAGTCGGACGAAGCCAGGGCAATTGACTTTCCGCCTCGTCTCCAAACTGTGTTAACATCTGGGGCGAGGAAACGTTGGCGCCTTTAGTTTGGAGCGTGCTTTTGAGGCGGGCCTACCTTGCTCTATTTTCTCGGCTCAAACTCCAGGTTCGACACTCCTGGTGTTTATCGATGCTCTGAGACTACAGAGATGCTTATCTGTCACTGTTTCCCACTCCGCGTCTTGAAGTGGAATCCCAACGGTGAAGTGTGGGCACTCGGCTTTGATGGTAAAATCGCTGGTGGATTGCGCCGGAGGCCGGAGTACAAAACTTCTCCTTCTGGAAGCCAGCCGTGATCTGATTGGTTGACCATATTCAACGCTCCGGGCGGGCCTCCACTTGGGGCACCGGGCTTACTAATTAATTCCTCGGAAGCGGGCTTCCAACGGCCGAAGCATCTCGTCCGGTATTTGAAGGCCTCGAACATTGTGCCTGCTGGTGAGTCTCCTGTCAGCTGGAACACTAGTCGAGAACCTGGGTTTTGCTGATCTAGAACGACATCACAGCTCACCAAACCCCCGCATGATATTTATAGAAAAAAAACTCTGTTGTCGATCATACATCAGGTGATGTTTTGTCGAAAACAGGACCGCGAATTGTTTTATATAATTTCCAGCTCACAATCTTGGGATATTCTCACACACTGCGTCGTATCTACACCGTCTACTCTTCAGCCGCTATGTCCAAAGAGCGGTGTCTTGAGAGAGAAAGCAGATTCGTCGGAAAGAACGGATGGAGAAGCCACTGGGAACTTCAGAATCCTATCTTTGTACGACACCGACCCGATTTGCCCGATTCTGAACTTCCGCCAACTCATAGTACCATGTAGTTGGGCTTGTCCCATCTGTGCAACAGAGGCGATGCTGCGATACGTTGCTCATCTTGGTCCAGCCGCCGTCAGAACGGGATCTCGAGGTTGTGTTAGCATCTGTGTCGCGCTGAGCGTGGTACTGAGGGGTAAGTGCCAATCTGTACTCCAGCTTCTCTACCTTCAATATTCCATGGGAAGCTATCGCCGAAAACCCAATCTCGCAGCAACACCATGAAAGAGAGACAACCAGACTCGAGATATACTCAAGTCCGGCCCTCCTGTTTATCAGGAACGGTGGCGCAAATTGATGGCGGGTGGGCGGAAAGACGCAATGGTTCGATCTCGACCGTCCCCAGACCCCTTGGCCTGGGGTCGGGCGACCAATCCTGTGGCTCGGGGACGTTGCACTCGGCGCCACAGAGCGCCTAATGGCCCGTGCTGGCGCGTCCGTCCCTTGTCAACCCATGTCTCCCGACGCCATCTGAAACGGCTTCTGTTAGGGACCGAGAATCTCCTACGACACTGGACAGCGTCTGCGCAAGCCCTCATACAGGCTGAAGCAGGCGGTTGACTCGCTGTGGTGGAGCAGAATCAGCTGTTTCTTGTCGCAGTCAAGCCCATTTCTCTTGGTGCATTGTCGCCCGGGCTGGGAGTTTGAAGCACAATCTGGCATTGTGGTAGGCTGAGCCCGTCTCAGTTGCGCTCCCTTTGGGGTCACCTCCTCCACTCTGCCAAGGTCCCTTCTCACCATCTCCCTCTCCTTTTGCAATCTCTCTCCTTTCCGTTTCCCATCTTCCGCTGGGGAAAGGGTGTCCTATCTTAATTTTTCGTTGTCGTTTGTTGGTTGAGGCTAGACCCTCACAGTCTCTCATTTTTTCTTGTTGCTTGTGTGTTCTGTCATTCCCTTTGGGTCCGCCTCGTGTACGTTTCGACGACAATTGCTCGCGCCGAGAGCCGGAACTCGAGAAAACCTCCATCGCTCGATGCCGAGACACGAAATCATCACCATTCAACTTCGATTCGAACCGTTATTTTAATCAACATTTTTTGGGGGGGTGCTGGGATTTGCAGGTCGATCTCGCCCGTGTACGCTCATTGCAAATATTTGAAAACCACGTATATACATATCACAAAGGACGAGACAAATCGAAAAGGGACGCTGGCCGTCAGTTATATACCGAAAATTGAAAGAAGAGACCTTGGAGGAACCGAAAACCGAGCTAGTTCCCCGAAAAATAGGTTGCTCGCGAGCAGCCAACACACAACAACAAGATGGTGAACAAAGTACAAGCAGCCTACGTGGTGGCAGACGGCCTCTTTCTTCTGATGGGCATCTTCATCATCGGCTTCTCAGTAATCGTCGGGAACATCAGGGATGAGATTCCAGAAAACGGGAGGCAGGCGGCCAGAAATCTTCTGTATCAGAGGTTTCCCCTTACAGCGGGCATCGTGAATGCGGTCTTCATTTTCCTCACATTTATGGTCACCCTACCAGGGCTGGCGACGCAGTCTCGCGGGTGGCTCAAGCTGGGTGCTTACATGACGACGTTTTGCGGGCTCTTCAGCATGATTCTTGGGTTGTTCCTGTGGATCTTGACGCTGAAGACAAGAGAGGATTTTGCGCCGCTTTATTGGGCGCAACCGGCGAATGTCCAGCAGCTTATGCAGGCGGAGGTACGTTTTGTGTTTTTGTTTTTTTTTGTGTTCATCAAACATGTGACACTGGAATTTCTCTTACTGATTATGACATAGTTCAACTGCTGCGGTTACTTCAACAGCACCTCCCCCGCGTTCGTCACTGATGCGACCTGTTCCAGCCCAGCGGCCGCGGCTCTCGTGCGCGGCTGTGCCACACCCATCACCTCGTTCGCCAACATCTTCCTCGACAACATCTTCACCGCCATGTTCGGCATGGTCGGTATCGACTTTGTGTTTGTCATGGCGACCGCTTGCCTGCTCAAGGACCGCAAGGAGAGGGAGAGGTTCAGGCATATCGATGAGAAGAGCGGGTATGGGAGGATTTGAAGCTATTTTTTCTTTCGGCAATGGGGGGCTGAGCCGCCTGGGCCGCCACGACTCGCCAGGATTGAGACGATGACGATCGAACATGGGATGGAAAAAGGGTCCGCTTCTGGGTTTGCGGCTGGTGAAAAGAAGAGAGGGAGGAGAGCGTGTGGCGAGCAGCGGCTTTTTGCACACATCACACCATTCATTCTTTGGCAGCATCATTGTTGGGCTGCAAAGTCTTACTTTTTTTTTTTTCTAGCTTTATGTTACATACCATATACCTTTTTATCTCTTTCTCATTTTTTCAGTTGTGAAATTTCGGTTCATGATCCCCCCCTGTATCGTTTATAGATGTTGTCTGGATGGTGGATGGTGCGTGTAGCTGGCTGTCTGCAGTTGTATATAATTATGTGTTTAGGCAAATTACATCTTTATGTTTGCAATGTCGACTGTCTTATCTCCTGTCCTTTGGGCTACCAAGAGTAGGCAGTAGGGAGTTACACCCTGCCCGCCCACGCCATAGACAGAATAATAGAGACTGTACGTGGAATCAAGGCCTTGAAAGATAACAGACACGTCCTCGACCATCTCTAAAGCCCTTTCAAAAGGTCATCAGACCTATCCATTATCTTGGATCGTCTCTCGACTATTTTCATGTCCCCATCACAGACATTGTTCATCATGCACGACCAACCAGGCCTTTGTCAAACATCCGCACAACAACACAACAAATCCTCTTGTTCCCCCGAAAATATCAGCATCATTCCATCCATCAGTTCCCATCAGCGTGCATCCATGTCTCTCCAACCTCCCCCCCTAGGTACCTTACTTCTCTTAACTTCCTACCCACAACTTCACCTTGACCAAGAATAGCCCCTCTTCCCACCCAAACTCACCGTATGGTGACTCATCTTGGGTTATGTCCACTCACCACACAAGTCAGCAGTTAGCTGACCTCCCCATAACCACCCTTCCTCTACCCTCAAAAGCCATGTTTACCCCATTTCCCATCCCCAAGACCTGTCTCCTCCGTCCAAACCCCGGGGCCTATGCCGGACCATGCTGGTGGATGGAGCGTCGCGGTAGGAGGGCGTGACCTGTGTATTTGTCCCGGATTTGTGACAGGTCAAGGCGGTTGGTGGAGGGGGCCGGCTGTGTTGCGCCATGCCGGCGACAGAGGGCGGGTGGTGCTTGCGGTTCTCGTTGCATCGTGCTGGCTGGTGGAGGGAGGTGGGACAGCCGTCAAGTATGTTCGGCCACTCCCATCATGAGGTTGACAGCTGACCACAACCAGGAGGAGTCTGCGAGGGACTCGGTGTAGGTTCTAGCCAACACCTGAGATCACTCGCGTTGCCTTGTAGGTTTCGACTACAAGCTTCTTCGGGGGTCCTCTCGAGGTGTCTGACCCTGATGATATCTTTTGAGTTGGCGAATTCCAAGCCAGCAACTGTTACTGACATACAGCAGACGGACTTCGTAAGTCAGCAAACAAGATAGCCAACAACGACTAATCCCGCATCGAACGATGCAACTCAAGATAATGCATTTTTGGATATACAACTGAATTTAAGCAAAACTAACTCAACCCAAAACCCCTAATCAACGCCGGCCATGAATGCTTTCCTTTACACTGGCGGTGGTGGAGGTTCATCTTGATCACCCACAAGCCTCCTTGCCCCAGACTCAGATCTACTTCTCCCAGCTCTTGGATCTCTCGAAACACTCTCCTCATCTCTATATGTTTCCACAGGGGTATCTCTATACGATTCTCCTGCCCCACCGCCCCAAGTCGCCGAATCCTCCGTCGTCGGGAGAATCGGCGTGGTACTAGCAGACCTACTGCCGCTGCCTTTCCACCACCTCATCTTCCACAGGTTCCCCACCGCGTCCTGTAATCCACCGCCGGAGGTCTTCCTCGATGAGTTTCTTCGTGCGGTAAATCCCGGAAAGCCAGTTGACTTCCTTCTTCGCCTAAAGTCCCTCCTTGGCGAGGCTGACGAGGGTAATAATGGTTCCGTATCTGCTGGTGCATCGCCCAGAATGGGAAAGTCGGTCACACCCCTCCTTATCGCTTGACGGGCAGCGATTGTCTCCCTAGCTGGCAGCGTAGTCGACCGCCGTCTGTTCAAAGCAGGGGGCATGGGCTCTGGTGACTCTCTGTCTTCGAGCTCGTCCCAGATCTCCGCTCGTTCTGTCCAGCGGTTGGAGACTGTCCTCATCGAGCGTGCCGTTGGCCTTTGTCGTTTTGGCATGACCAATGGTGATACCGGCGGTTGTTCAGTAGGGGTTTCCAAGGAAGTACGAGCTGGCTTAAAAGTTTGGTAGCTGCTGTAATGTGGTGGCGGTAGCGGCCGGGCTTCTTCCTCATCACCAAGTGCAGAGTGAAGCAGGAGCTCTTCCTCCTCTTCCTCGCCGTCCGTGTCCTCCACAAGGCCAAGACCAGGTGCGAGTGAAGACTGGCCGACACCAGGGGTATGTTGCTCGTCGCTGAGGCGCCATGACAGCGCGAGAACGCCAGATAGTAAAATAGCTGTTCCAAGGGCGATGAGACATGCGCGGAGCGGGCCTATCAGGTCTGTCTGACGGAAATAAATCAGGCCGTCCAGAATCGCGATAATGTTATAAACGCAGAAAATCAAGGGGTAAAGCACCGACGTCGAGACCAGCTTAAGCCCCCGATGAAGGTAGTAGAGTTGGCTGAGGGCCAACGTGACGAGACCCAGAACCAACATCCACGACTGCCAGTGTACAAACTGGTTGTCCCCATCGACAATTGTCCTGATGATGAGCTCCACAGCTGACTTGGCAACCAGGAGCGAGTGCGCAGATAGTATGCCACTTATGCATCCATACGCAAAACCCCTTGCCAGACGAAACCGTGTATCCTGCATCCATGTCGTAAAGTGGCTGACGAATTCTGTTGCCACCGCAATAGCAATCACTATTACCGCCTGGAACGACATCCAAATCACAAACGGCCGCCTCCCAAGCAGATCCAGCAGCTCCGTAAGCGTATGTGTCGGCGAGGGAATCGCCCCAAATATGGCAATCAAGACGGCGCCGCTGCAGACCAATAACGTCCCCCATAACGACCACCTCGTAAACGGTTCTCCGAGTATCAGGGTGGCGCAAATCGAGTTGAACACCAGTCCGGAAGCTTGTAATGTCGACAATACCGGCAGAGGAAGCATTGATATTTGGATAGAGCTCCCCAGCACGTTGGAAATGATAAACATTCCCATCCCCAGCTGCCACCTCCTCCTCCTGTAGGGCGGGCGTCTAACATCGTAAGGGCCCTTTTCGTCTTCGAGAATATGCGATTTTCGTTGGAGTGTGAGACCCAAGCTCTGAACACTGGTTGATAGAAGGCCGACTATAATGCCGAGCTGTCACCAGGGAGCTGTCAGCGACTTTCCTGCTGCCAGGTGTTTCCCATCATGTCGGAGGACAACTTACAGCAATGCTCCCGCCAGGAGACAAGCCGCCTATAAGCCCCATTGCGCCAGTAGACAACCAGTCCTCCGGCGGTTCTCGAGGGCAAGTAAACGGTGTCCTATTGTGTTTGCATGGGCAATCGTTGTGGTGCTGAAATGTTGGAATAGGCAAAAGGAAAATCGGTGGTTAGGATTCGGATGGAACTAGTCGTAAATCGTAGCTGAACTGGACAAAAAGGGAAACAAAAAGAAAGAAAAATAGACGAGGTGCCCAAAGCCTGTTTACTCGAAGAATGTATCGAAAAGGTGGTAGGCGTGGAAACTTTGAATCGTGGGCCGGCGCTTCGTCGACCGTTTGCGTTGGGAAAGAGTAAAGATGCTGCGTCTGACCGCTGCCAGGAAACGTCACTCAATGACGCTACCAGTTCCCGGGCACTCGATCAGAAGGGAGCAATGGGGTGTTTGTTGTTGCAGATGGTTTGCAGACAGCCCAGCGTATGAGTGTTTCTCGTGTCGTTCAAATCCACAGTGGCCGAGGTCGAGGCTGGCTTACGGGGGACTGCGATCTTGAGGCACGGTGTTCTGGGCCTGGGGAAGAGAAGCCACTAAAAAGGCCCGGCGCTGCTCCTGGTTGCGGTATGAGAGCTGTGAGACCACTGGGCCACCGCGGTCGGGTTCAGCAAGTTGTTTGCCGGGAACGGTCAGAGATGTGGTTCGCAAAAGCGGCGCATCGTGGATCTGGAGACAATTCGGACACGAGATGAGCGGGTGAGCAACGATTCGCAGACGAAACGCTGGCCTTTCTCCCCGTCACTTCCACCGTGGGGACATTCGGCGACAGTGGACAGGGACAGGCCAAGACACAGCTCAGCTGGGGCTGTCGGTGCGTGCCTGCATCACCAGACCTGGCATACTTTGGGCACCAGCCACATGTGCCAGCACAATGCCAACATCAGGTGGCATTGTGGCTTTCATCCAAGCTGTGGCTTGACTTCCCGGTCCTTTATCTTATCAGTCCGAGGTGGGGGATGCAACGCGTGGCTGGGCTACTCAAGCAGACCCACCATTGCGAGCTCCTTGACCGGGGGGGGGGCGGTTGCTTGTCAGCAGCTGTTGGTTCCAATGACATCGCAGGAGCCACAGCTGCGCGGCACCGCAACCTCCCATTGACTTTCTAATCGACAATACCACTGCCCAGAGACATACAGCTACATTTCCCTGTGAAGGCTCACATCATCATAAACCTCCCCGCGCAAGCCTATCGAGATCATCTACAACCGCGGCCAGGCCAGAGCATATCGCATCCTCTAAACGACTCCCCTCCCGCTTGTCCTTGCGGAACCTGTATCACATAGTTCCCTACGAGTTCCAACTACAAAACCGCCCATCATGTCAAGTATTCACGCCTTGTCCGACGACCAGGTATGTCTTCTGGTTCTAGAAGTCCCCAAAACATATCACCTATGGTGCAGCATCACCGCTGGCTGCAATGGGGTTCAACACCACCCAAAGGAGGGGAAGATGGCTGACGCCCCTCCCTCCAGGTCGGACAAGAACTCCGCAAAATGACCGCCTTCATCAAGCAAGAAGCCGAAGAAAAAGCCCGCGAAATCGAAATCAAAGCCAACGAAGAATTCTCCATGGAAAAGGGCAAGCTCGTCCTCCAGGAGACCGACGCCATCGATGCCGCCTACGCCAAAAAGTTCAAGCAGGCCACCATGTCGCAGCAAATCACCCGCTCCAAAGTCGCCAACAAGACCCGTCTCCGCGTCCTGGGTGCCCGTCAGGAGTTGCTCGACGACATCTTCCAGGCGGCCGAGAAGAGGCTTAGCGAGGGGACCGAGGACAAGGGCAGGTACGAGGGCATCCTCAAGGATTTGATTCTGGAGGGGTTCTATGCGATGAACGAGCCGGAGCTGCAGATTAGGGCGAGGAAGGCGGATTATGAGCTGGTCAAGAATGCGATTGAGAAGGCGGAGGGGGAGCATAAGGAGAAGACGGGGAGGGAGGTCAAGGCGACGATTGATGAGGAGAATGAGGTTGCTGAGGGGAGGTGAGACGCATTCCACCTTCTATGGTTTCAGGACATCTGCTGACATGATATCATTTACGCAGCGCCGGTGGTGTGATCATTGTTGGTGGCAACGGCAAGATCGACATTGACAACACTTTGGAGGCCAGGCTGGATCTGCTAAAGGAGAGCGCCCTTCCCGCCATGCGCAAGGCTCTGTTTGGCGAGAACCCCAACCGCAAGTTCTTTGACTAAGCTTCCTATTCCTGTTTATGTTTCTTTGGGGTAGGGTTCATGACTGAGTAGTAGACAAGGAGGAGGTGGCGGATAAAGTGTATTGTTGTTTCTATGATTCAACGTGCGTGTTGGTAGTGTTGAGCAAGCCAAAGTAGCATGGCGTGCGCGGGTATCAAGAGTTTGTATGTTTATATTACAGGGGGGGGGGGGCGTTCTTTTCCACGAAACCACAAGGAGGAGCAAAGCAATTCAAATACTATGCATCAACACCTACATAATTGAACTATGACCTGCAGTGACTTCCCCCTAAGGAGTCGACGGCTCAGTCTTGGCCTTATTTTTCCTCCTCAGCATCCACTCCGTCAGGGAACTCTGGTTGACTGGCTTTTTGTCCTGATCCTCCTCGTCCTCGGACCTGAAAATGTGACCCACCGGCTTTGCCCTCGTCCTGATCACTCTCAGCAACATCGCCTCAAAGTCCTTGAGCTGCGCCTTGGCCTCCCATTTAGACGAGTGAGCCGCGCTGCCATCTGGAATCTGCGAGTACATGTTCCTCACATGGCGGGCCAGCAGGTCTACTTCGGCGTTGAACTGCCTGTGAGCGGCCTCGTTTGTCCCATCCTGTGGGGGGCAACCGTCGGCTACTGCGACGGCGACCATCTCGGACATGGCACGGAGGTTGTAAAACTCTTTGCTGTGCCTGTCGATGATGAAGTGCTCCGAGTGCTCCAGGAGGTCGAGGACGGACTGGATGGAGAAGGTTTCTTCTGGTCTGGAGCGGGCGCGTTGGGGTTCGTTGAAGAGGAAGGTTAGGGCTAGGCGGCGGCGGAGTTCGTTGAGGCGTGGGTGGGTGAAGGGGAGGGAGGAGATGGCGAGGGAGCGGAGGGCTGGGGAATGGGTGTGGGAGTAGAGGGAGTCGGTTACGTCGCCGCACTGGGAGAGGGGTTAGCGAGTAGGCTGGGAGGACAGGAAAGGGGGGGAGCCTTACAAAATTGTTCCAGGCTTCCCGGGGGACGGCTTGGACTATGCGGGGAAGGCAGTCCTGAAAGTCTTGTGCCACGCCTGGGTCGTCGCGGACGATGTTGTCTATTCCTAGGCGGAGGAGGATAACCATGGCTTGGGTGAGGGAGGGGACTGAGAGGCCCTCGGCGGTTTTTGATAGAATGCGCAGGACGGTTTGCAAGGGGGTCCAGTCTCGTCCGGAATAGGGTTTCTTTCTTAGCCAGTTGCCTTGATCTTGTTGAGAAGCTGGTGCGAGGGCGTGTTTGGAGGCTCCAAGGTCTCGAAACATCTGAACGATAAGGTCGGGATCCATGACCCGCGCTGCCTGCGCTGGACAGACTCCAAGAAGTCTTAAATACTCTTCACGGAGCTTTCTAGACTTTTCGTGAAGGACTTCATCCAGAACCCAGAGGAAGATATCATCTGGTAGATCGCCCTGTTTGCTTTGGATGTAATAAGGCAGCCCATCTTCGAGTATTTCCCGTCTGCCTTTTTCCTGAGCTAAAAATGACCATGAGCCCGTAGCCCTAGCTTCTGGGAAGTTTGCCCTCGCCGTAATAGAGGTGCCGTCGTCGACCTGAGTCTCTTCCTCAAAGAAATACCACTCCGGCCTCACCTCCAGCGCTTCAGTCCTTTTAACAGCGAGAAGTCTCCTCCCTCTCTTAGCCTCATCCTCACTGCTGTCTAGATCCGGGAGAATAGCCTCCATGGCATCGCGATTGCCAGTGATCGGCCTGGCGCTGAACGAAGATCTGTCCTTCCTTGTTGGGGAGCCTTGAGCCATGGCAGCAGCAAGCCGCTGCTGGCTCTCATTCAATTTTCGATCCGCCTCTGCATGTTCAAGCAAGGCTTTGATGTCGTACCTGTGCTTTGTGTTGATTGTGAGTGGTGATGAGCAGACCCCGACAGCAATTCTCTTTGCTTTTGGAGTTGCTAGCAGGGTAGAGGCCGGAGCTGGGGCCGAAGTAGGGAGAGAGGTGAAAATGTCAGGAAATGCATCAGCGTCTGAGTCGTCCGAATCATCCTCTTCATCATCTGAGCCTTTGATCACTTCATTCCTGTCTCTAGGTTTCCTGACCGGTGACAGTGACGAAGAAAATGAGCGCAGTGTTGAAGAAGGCGGTAGCGGTGAGGAAGAGGGTGAGCGTAGGGCTGAGGGTGGTGCTGGTGGGGGCGGGGATGGTGATTGTGGTGGTGGTGGTGGTGGTGGTGATGATGGTTTTTCGATTTGGGGTTGTTGGGGAGGGCTCGATGGATCCTCCACTTTTGGCTTAAAGAAGCTTGTGATAAAGGTATTACTCGACATGATGAATTATGAAGTCGCTCTGTTACTTGATTGGCTGAGTTCTTTTCCAGTGTCTCGAGATAATCTGAAGCATCGCTTTGAAAGGGTGCCTTGGCGAGGCGCGTTCAGTGGACGCGTTCACAGCATATTTCGCGCCTTCCACTATAAACTATGGGTAAACCCCCCTTGGTCTGTGCTCGGCTTCTACACAATATGGAACAAAGACAAGAAAGCCTAAACCCCCATATGTGCATACCGTATTCCTTATCTCATCCTGACGGTGAGAAAGCCCTGCAGAACACGGTGCGATACACGAGGGGCTGAAACTCAAACAACACTGCCTCGGGATACTCTCACGGAGTTTCTCAGAGAATGTCTGCCTTTCGGGCTTTCACCGTGTTCGGGGATAGAAAGGGGGGCTGGGCCGCCATCTGGCATGATGCCAGCCCGCTCGGTTAACTCCGTGTCTGTTCCTTGGAGACCGCGTTTCGAAACAATGGGATTGTGTCTTCTGGGATAGCTACCGTTCCAAGTCTATTTTCTGGTAAAGCAGTTGAGCAAACCTCACCATCCAGGTAAAAGACCCCTATTGATCCACATTTAGGGCGGTTAAGTGAGCAGGAGGTTGCGGAAGGCCACGCATAAGTTTCGGTGCTGACTTCCTGGATTGCGATGAAACCCCATCCAGAAATCATCGACAACGGAACCTTGAGGTGCCCCATGAACTGATTGGGCTGAAGACTTCTGACCCCTGGGGCACAGTTTGAAAGGGGTTGATGTCTCACCAGTCCTGTCCCATCATGATGACATCGTCGGGAGCTTGTGATACACAAGGCAACGGTTTTTCTCACTTGCGACGACCCTTGGGGCCGAGGGTTCCCAGAGAAAGTGGCTGAGGGTAGGGTCCCGGTGCCGAGCATGCCGCCAGGTGGTGATCGATCTGATGGGTGAGGTGAGTGCGCAAACTATTTAGATATTCTGGTAGGCGTGGCGGTGCTGACGAAAGCCCGCCATGTGCCATTCATAGGCAGCGTGGCGCTGCCAACAGTCTGATGCCCAGTTTCGGTCCGTGTCGTGATCTGAAGCACACACTGTTCGGTGTATTCATCAAGGCCGCAACAATATCTGCGCTCTTGGTGTCGGATGCGATGGTTTCCCAAAAGGCCGATTTTCGAAGTCCGCTAAGCCGTCGGAGAGCAAAGAGTTGGATAAAAACCGCTAGGCGAGTTGTGCACGCCTTCTAGGCCAGCCGGGCTGCGTATGTAGCGTCGTTTTTTTATGCTTCGATGCTTCCAATCGTCCAATAGCTATTCTTCGCCGATCTAAGTTGCAACGATGTCGGCACCCCGGGTTAAAGTCAAACTCCGAGATGGCGTACTGTGCGGAGACCAAAGCAAGCAGGCCCAGTAGTCTAGAAACAAATTCGAGATAGTTGTAGAACTACAAAACAGAAGGCTGAGAAGAAGGTTAGGATCTTGTACGTGCCACTATGTGCTGGAATGCCCATGGCTCTTTGGCTTCTTGTTCGACTGGCGCGGACACACTTTTCGTGTATTTGCAAACGTCTGAAGGGCGCTCATACGGTCCATGTCTTGCAGAGGATCGTCGACCGCTTCGAGGCCCCAAATTGGAAGTTTCCTATGAGTCTCCGCTGCCCCACATTGAATTTACTAATCCACATGGACGTTGCAGCACATGGAAGGCGGTGTTCACTGCCGAGCCCTTGTGCGAGATGTCTGTTGGTGAATGGTTCATTGTGATTATTGTCCCTGTCTCTGGTTGAGAAAGGCGCATGGAGGCACTTGGACTCGATGGACATTTGACAGTGATGTACAGCGTAGCACAGGCATCTGCACCCCGTGGATTCATGCCGACAAAGAGTCCTCCAAAAGTCCCTCGAGATGAAATCATAGAACCGTCCCTACGGGCTGGCAGTTACACGTTGGACAGCAGCCGGGCGGCTGGGGTGGGCTGGAGTGTGCTGGGTGCCCCACACCTTGTGCCGCGACGCCGTAAAATGAGAGCTTACGGACAGGGTTGCTGACCAATTCAGGGACCCGAAGTTAACGAAGTCCAGCGGGAGCCCCCGTTTTGCAGTTGTGGCCTTCTGGGCTGGGAAGAACGCAGCGTGCAGCACTGCAATCCACAGCCATCTCCATCCTGGAGCGTGTCCCCTTTTGGAGAACGTCCAGTTTCGCAGAAGTTTTTTCTCCTTCTTTTCCCTCCCGTTCATGCAGACCTCCCAGCAGCACATCCAGGCTTTTCCTTGCGAGCCCGTCTCCGCTGGATCATGAGGTGCTTGACGGTCTATCGCTGACTGCAACAACCCCGGCTCATCCGGTCCGCCACGTTTCTACTGCCCGTTTCGTCCTCGCGCATCAAAATCTCTCCCTGCTACATACACCCTGACACCCGCGAGCCATCCCATCCCATCACGAGCACCACCAATTTCTGCCACCGGTCCCAATCTCGGCCACGCTTCCCGACGACCCCGATTCTTTCTGTTCGCCACCGCCGCCGTCGCAACTTGAATAGAAGATTGCAATTCTTTCACCGTACGCGCCTGGCTCGCAAGGAAGACGGACGGCTTTGCTTGGCTTTCGAAACAACAGCACGAGCCACAGCATCAAAGGCGCTTTCCCCCCAAGTCCCGCCATCCTTTTGTTGGCCCCGGACTATTTTTACTCGACGACACGTATACGATCCGAGTTGTTGCTTTGGGTAGCCTAGGCCGTATTCACTGCCCTGGTGTCGAATCGGTGACGGTATCGGACGGGGCCAGCCTGGCGAACGCAAGTGGGTTGATCGGGCGCTGCCCGGAATCCCCTCCTCGACATGGCTTCTCCACCAATGGCAGAAGAGGGGAATGATAACTTGGGGCCGGAAATATCGATGCAGAGGACACGATGGGCCACCCGGAAGATGACGGTGAAGAGTGGGACGAAGAAGCGTCTATCACTGATAGGCAGGAAACAACACAACCGGACCGCGTCGGAAAAGAAGAGGGCATCTGGAGGAGCAGGTTCGCTACAGCAGCCCGAGGAGGCTGTCCCAGAAGAAGAAGAGGTCGAAACCCAGAGCGAGAGTGCGCACGACGAGGGCGGCCCTGCTCCAAGACAACTTTATTTTGGCCAGCCGTTGCCACGCGAACTCCAGGACGAAGAAGGCAAGCCGGCTCGACAGTTTACGAGAAACAAGATCCGAACGGCCAAGTACACGCCATTATCCTTTATCCCTAAAAACCTTTTTTTTCAATTTCACAATGTCGCCAACATATTCTTCTTGTTCATAGTGATTCTAGTTGTGAGTGGCCCCTGGGTTCGATTGAACGGTCAACGCTTCAGGTGTCATCGTTAACATTGTGGCAGATTTTCCCTATTTTTGGTGGCGTTAATCCTGGACTTAACGCCGTACCCCTAATTTTTATTATCTGCGTTACCGCAGTCAAGGACGCCATCGAAGATTACCGACGGACGATCCTGGATAATGAGCTCAACAATGCCCCCGTTCATCGGCTACTCGGGGTCGAGAATGTGAATGTGGAGGAGGACAACGTTTCTCTTTGGCGGAGGATAAAGAAGGCAACTTCGCGGTTCTTTGGAGCTCTCTGGCGTGCCATCGAGGGGTTATGGAAGAAGGACGAACACGCTGCCGAGGAGAAGTCGAAGTCGGTCGATCCGCGCATGTCGATTGAGACCAGGACGACACCCTGGGAGGCGGTCGCATCACCCATGTCACGAAACTCGTTTGTTTCGGCTCGAGAAGAAATTCAAATGACGCCAGTACCATCGCCGTTGCCACGAAATCATGAAGAGGCTCCCAGCACCTCCACCGCCGTGGAAAATGAGGGCCTTCTTCTCCAAGCGCTCAAGGGTGATATGATAAACCCAGACGTTCCGATCTCTGGTAAGGCCAGGTTTCACAGGGATGCTTGGAAGAGCTTAGTTGTGGGCGATTTTGTCCGTATCTACAACGACGACGAACTTCCGGCCGATATCATCATTCTCGCGACTTCGGATCCCGATGGTGCATGCTACGTCGAAACCAAGAACCTGGATGGTGAAACCAACTTGAAAGTTCGGTCCGCCCTTCGATGTGGTCGTACTCTGAAGCATGCCCGTGATTGCGAACGAGCTCGGTTCGTGATTGAAAGCGAGCCGCCTCAGGCAAATCTCTACAAGTACAATGGTACAATCAAGTGGCAGCAAAAGGTCCCCTGGGATCCAAAAGGGGAGCCCAGGGAGATGTCGGAACCTATCAGCATCGACAACATGCTTCTCCGCGGATGCAATCTGCGCAATACTGAGTGGGCTCTCGGCATCGTTGTCTTCACCGGCCACGACACCAAGATCATGATGAATGCAGGTATCACGCCCAGTAAGCGGGCCCGCATCGCTCGCGAGCTGAACTTCAACGTCATCTGCAATCTGGGTATTCTCGTGGCGATCTGCTTGGTGGCTGCTTTTGTGAACGGTGTTACCTGGGCCAAGGACGATGCTTCGCTCGCTTGGTTTGAATATGGCTCCATCGGCTCAACGCCGGAACTGACGGGGTTCATCACATTCTGGGCTGCTGTCATCGTCTTCCAGAACTTGATTCCGATTTCCCTGTACATTTCGCTCGAAATTGTACGGACGCTACAGGCCTACTTCATCTACAGCGACATTGGGATGTACTATGATAAGATCGACCAGCCTTGTATCCCCAAGTCCTGGAATATCTCTGATGACGTCGGTCAAATTGAATACATTTTCTCGGACAAGACAGGCACACTCACGCAAAACGTCATGGAGTTCAAGAAAGCCACGATCAACGGTCAACCTTACGGCGAGGCCTACACAGAGGCACAGGCCGGCATGAACAAGCGTATGGGCATCGACGTTGAGAACGAGGCGAAGGTGATCCGGGCCGAGATCGCCGCAGCCAAGGTGAGGGCCCTGGAAGGCCTTCGTTCGCTCCATGAGAACCCGTACCTGCATGACGAGGACTTGACCTTCATTGCCCCTGATTTTGTGGAGGATCTCGCTGGTAAGAACGGCAGGGAACAGCAAGAGGCAAACGCGCATTTCATGCTGGCCCTTGCTCTCTGTCACACAGTAATCGCGGAGAAGGTTCCCGGCAACCCTCCTAAGATGGAATTCAAGGCTCAATCTCCAGATGAGGCTGCCCTGGTGGCAACCGCCCGCGATATGGGTTTCACAGTCCTCGGCTCCGCCAACGATGGGATCAACGTCAACGTCATGGGCGAGGACAGGCATTACCCGGTTCTCAACACCATCGAATTCAACTCTAGCAGAAAGAGGATGAGCGCAATCGTGAGGATGCCCGACGGCAAGATCATCTTGTTCTGCAAGGGTGCCGACAGCATCATTTACTCGCGTCTCAAGAAAGGAGAACAGCAGGAACTTCGCAAGGAAACCGCCAAACATCTCGAGATGTTCGCCATCGAGGGTCTCCGTACTTTGTGCATTGCACAAAAGGAGCTCTCCGAGGAAGAATACCGCGAGTGGCGAAAGGAGCACGACCTTGCCGCCACCGCGCTGGAAAACCGCGAGGACAGGCTCGAGGAGGTTGCTGATAAGATCGAGCGTGACTTGACCCTGCTGGGCGGCACGGCTATTGAAGACAGACTTCAGGACGGTGTCCCTGACACCATCGCTCTTCTCGGCGATGCCGGCATCAAGCTCTGGGTCCTGACTGGCGACAAGGTCGAAACGGCCATCAACATCGGTTTCTCTTGCAACCTCTTGCACAACGACATGGACCTTCTTCGCATCCAGGTTAACGAGGATGAAAGTGGCATGTCTTCGGAAGAGGATTATCTGACGCACGCTGAAGAACAACTCGACAACGGTTTGGCCAAGTTTCAGATGACTGGCAGTGACGAAGAGCTTAAGATGGCTAAGAAGGACCACGAACCCCCGGCCGCTACTCACGGTCTCGTTATCGACGGTTTCACCCTCCGCTGGGTGCTCAGCGATGCTCTGAAGCAGAAGTTCTTGCTCTTGTGCAAGCAGTGCAAGTCAGTTCTCTGCTGCCGTGTCAGTCCCGCCCAAAAAGCCGCCGTGGTTGCCATGGTCAAGAATGGTCTCGATGTCATGACCCTGTCGATTGGTGATGGTGCCAACGATGTGGCCATGATTCAGGAAGCCGACGTTGGTGTCGGTATTGCTGGTGTCGAAGGTCGTCAAGCCGTCATGTCTTCGGATTATGCCATTGGACAGTTCCGCTTCTTGCAGAGGCTTGTTCTTGTTCACGGTCGATGGTCCTACCGGCGCTTGGCAGAGTCGATTAGCAACTTCTTCTACAAGAACATGATTTGGACCTTTGCCATTTTCTGGTTCCAAATCTACTGCAACTTCGACATCGCTTACATCTACGAGTATACCTATATCCTAATGTTCAACCTCTTCTTCACCTCGGTGCCGGTCATCCTCATGGGTGTGTTGGACCAGGATGTGTCGGACACTGTGTCGTTGGTGGTGCCCCAGCTCTATCGACGTGGCATTGAGCGCAAGGAATGGACACAGACCAAGTTCTGGTAAGTAACATTCCCCTTTCCGCAGATGTAGTGGAGGCTCAAGCTAACGTTCACACCAGGGCATATATGGCTGATGGTGTCTACCAGTCCGCCGCTTGTTTCTTCATCCCATTCGTGTTCGTCACCTTGACGGCCACAGCAGCCGGCAACGGATTGGACATCGCAGAGCGCACACGTCTTGGGTGCTACATTGCCCACCCGGCCGTCTTCACGATCAATGCCTACATTCTCATCAACACCTACCGATGGGATTGGCTGACATTGCTCGCCATAGTAATCAGCGACATCTTCATCTTCTTCTGGACTGGAGTGTACACGGCTAGTACCTACGCTGTCACGTTCTACCAAGCCGCCCCCCAGGTTTACCAGGAGTTGACCTTTTGGATGTGTTTCATTGTCACGCCGGCTATTTGCTTGCTTCCGCGTCTCGTGGTCAAATGCATTCAGAAGCAGACGTTCCCTTACGATGTGGACATCATTCGGGAGCAGGCCAAGCAGGGCTTGTTCGATGATCCGCAGGCTGTGGCCGCTGCAGCTGCCGCGTCCGAGGGTCTCGAGGGTACCTCTACGGGCTCTTCAGCCTCTTCGGGCAAGATGTCGGGCAGAAGCCGCAAGTCTAAGCACGCTCAATATGCGAGCGTGGACGAAGACAGGCGGCCTATCTATCCTCCCTCCATCGCAGCCACGCACAACACACGCGCACAGAACGGCAGCGATGGTACCAACTACATCATGCAAAACCGGCAGTCCATGGATCTCCCTGAGGCCGAGCCGGTTGACAGCATTCAAAGAGAAATTACCGGACCTGGCCGGCCCTCGATAGACCGTGCCAGGCCGTCGTATGACCGAGTGAGGCGATCCATAGATCGGGTCCGTCCCAGCTTCGAGGCCAGTAACGACTTCACCTCGGCGGCGCGGCTCAGTAGGATTGAGTCGAGCCATTCGGCTCAAGGACTGCCGGGGCAGCGAAGGTTCAACCTGACCACGGTCAGGAAACGGGGGTTATCGGCATTCTCCAAGCAAAGCATTGAATGATTTGGTGTTGTGGAGGCGTGTTTGCTCTTGGAGGTTGAAAACTCGACTGTATATTATATTGGTTCCGGGACGACACACGCGTTGTTGCAGGGCAGCATCGCTGCTCTTTCTCTCTCCGCTGTTCCTCGATTTACCTCTGTGGTGTCTTTGAATCTTTCTCTTTTTCCTTTTTTGTTCTTGATATCCCGGGTGTTTCTGCCACGTAGAGCTGTGTGGCGCACCCATCGCGCCGTTTAGAGCTTGAAGATGGTGAGGGTGGGGATGGAAAAGAGAGGAAGGGGCTGATTGGGAGGAAGGTTGTTTTTGGAGGTTGTAACTCAGACAAGACTTGGCCTTTTGGTGGTGGTGGTGGTGGTGGTGGTGGTGGTGGGTGGTCAAGACAGAATACTCTCCTTTTTTTGCGAGACACAGGTCGTTTCTGTTGTTTACTGTTTTCTGAGATTAATGAAGCCGGCGTTTGGATGGTGCATTTGCAATATTTTGGAGTTTGAACTTGCTGGGGAGGGGGGGGGGCGGGTGGGTGGTGGTGGTAGTACTTGTGTTTGGGGAAGAAGGGGGCAGGGTGGGCTCAAAAACGACACAAACAAACACACACACCCACACATACAACAATTCAACTGCGCTGTATAGAGTTAGTCGGAGAGTCAATTTTGCATACATCCCTTATTATCAATGTTAGTGAGAGCTTCCTCTCTATCGAATATTTTGTATGTCTTGCCACTTGTGGTTATGAGAAACTGTAGAATCTGATGTTGGTTGTCAGGGGGCCATCGCCAAGCCCGGCCCCTGCCAAGATGGCACGACCCGCAAAAAAGTGGTGTGAGGAAGGGAACAACCAAGCATCGCGTCCCACGCCAAAGCTGTGTGCCCATAGCTTCCTCTCGCAACAAACCCAGTCGCGTCACCACCAAAGCTTCCAGACAGTGTCGTGAATAGGTCAATTGCAGTTGAAAAATCAGCAGCAATGGCGGAGACACTGATGGAGGCTCCCAGGAGCTTGCTCATCCAGCTGCGCCTGGCGATACAGGAGAAAACGTAGGCAACGAGGATTGATGATGGCGCGAAGATTGGTTGCTAATTACTTTCAGGTCTCTTGATATCTCCGAGTCCGCATGGTCGATTGTCTGGTCTGGGATTGCTTTGTTTGCTGTTTGGTATATGGCTGTTCGGGAGAACGACAAGCCCATCCTCTATCGAGTCCCGTCGCCGAAGGTTCCTGAGAACGCCGAGATTCTCGAGGAGCCAGCTATCAAGGTGCGCAGGCGGTCACTGCATCATATTAGAATATACCAGGAGACTAATTGCTTGTACTCAACAGGTCTCTGGATCTACCGCTGTTCAATGCTATGCGCCGGCTACAGGCCAGTTCCTCGGCTTCGCCAACCCTTCCTCCTCGAACGCTATCGACCGTGCCATTGAGCAAGCAAAGGCCGCCCAGGAGCAATGGGCCACCACCTCGTTTCGCGAACGCCGGGCGGTTCTTAGAACCTTGCTTCAACATGTACTTGACAACCAAGAGGAGATCTGCCGCGTCGCCTGTCTCGACAGCGGTAAATCCATGGTCGACGCCCAGCTCGGCGAGATCCTCGTCACGGCCGAAAAGCTCGAATGGACCATCAAGCACGGTGAAAAGGCCCTCCGCCCCTCCCGCCGCCCTACCAACCTTCTCATGAGCTACAAGCGCAACACGGTCTACCACGAACCCCTCGGTGTTGTTGCGGCCTTGGTCAGCTGGAACTACCCCTTCCACAACTTCATCGGCCCCGTCATCTCGGCTCTCTTCTCCGGCAACGGCATCGTCGTCAAGGTCTCTGAGCAAACCGCCTGGTCATCCGGTTACTTCACCTCGATCGCGCGAGGTGCTCTCGTCGCACACGGGCACAACCCCTCCCTGATCCAAACGGTAGTCTGCTGGCCCCAAACCGCCTCCCATCTCACCTCCCACCCTGGAATCTCCCACATAACCTTCATCGGCTCCCGCCCCGTCTGCCACAAGGTCGCCGCCTCTGCCGCGAAGGCCCTCATCCCCGTGGTGGCTGAACTCGGAGGGAAAGACGCCTCCATCATCCTCGATTCCTTGCCCGACCGTGACGTCCCCCGCGTGGTTGAAACCCTGCTGCGAGGCTCCTTCCAGGCAGCGGGACAAAACTGCATCGGCATCGAGCGCATCATCGCCACCCCGGGCATCTACGACAGACTTGTTTCCCTCCTCGAACCTCGCGTCAAATCCCTCCGCCTAGGCCAAGACAAGGACGTGGGCGCCATGATCTCGGACAGCTCCTTCTCCCGCCTCGAATCGCTCATCTCGGAAGCCGTCTCCAAGGGGGCGAGACTGCTGGCCGGCGGGAGGAGGTACACCCACCCTGACCACCCCAAGGGTCACTACTTTACTCCCACTTTGCTGGTCGACGTGACTCCCGACATGGCCATCGCCAACGAGGAGTGTTTTGCCCCTGTGATGACGGTGATGAAGACGCCCTCCGACAGGGTGGAGGATATCCTCTCGGTAGCCAACGCTCCCGATTTCGGGCTGGGAAGTTCTGTTTTTGGAGGGGAGACGGACCCGAGAATACCGGTGATTGTGAAGAAGATCAAGGCGGGAATGATCGCGGTCAACGACTTTGGGGCTACGTACGCGGTGCAGCTACCTTTTGGCGGGGTGGCGGGCAGTGGGTACGGGAGGTTTGCCGGGGAGGAAGGGTTGAGGGGGTTGTGCAATGTCAAGTCGGTGTGTGAAGATCGGTTTGGGGCTTGGTGGTGGTTTGGGGGGGTGAGGACGAGTATCCCGCCTGCGATGAGGTATCCTGTGAACGACCAAGAAAGGAGCTCGAGGTTTGCTAGGGGGGTGGTGGAGATGGGGTACGCTCCGGGGTGGGGGAGGAAGCTGGCGAAGGGGTTGGGAAATATTATGGGGAACATGTGAGAAGGTGACGGGTGAGGCAAAAGGGAGGGCAAGGTGTGAGATAGGAGTGGTATATATAATGAATGGGTGTTGAGGTGTCTGAATAATAATGATATTTCAAGTTAAGTGTCAAACGAGTAGCTCGTTTCGGGTGATGGCATTCCCCAGCCACATCAGGCATCACACACTGGCCAAGACCTTTTGTATTCACGTGTGCCAATTGTATGCATATATATATATATATATATGTATATATCAAACCATTTGCTATACCTGTTGCTATACTTTGCTACAACACGCTTTCCTCTCCCTGCTAGTCGGAAATTAGGTATCCCTTTCATTGCCAATCTTCCCTTCAAAAAGGTCGGCAAAGAAACCTAACCCTGCGTGGACAACGCAAAGAGATTCATCATCATGCCCTCTCCTGCTATTCTGACCCGCTGTCATCCATCATCGTCATTGTTGTGGCCTCCCATACATCCATCTCGTGTGTGTCTGGGCGTGCAACCTTCTTCCTACCCCGAGAAGAAAACGAAGGATTCCAGCAAAACATTGTCTCTTCTCTCTCTCTCGCGCTCCCCATCCCGCCCATCTCATCTCGAACTAGGGTATCCCGGATTGTCTAACAAGAATCTGTAAGAAAGGAAAAAGATGATGAAAAAGAATCCCGCTGCCCACTTCGCCCATCATCAGCAAAGAGGCCCACGTTGATGCCCATTACCACACCGGGAGACAAAAGAAGGAAAGCGTCAACCAAAATCTAACATATGCCAGCCAGTTGTAGTTTCGCTGCAAAGGAAACAGTCCCATGGGCACTTGATCGAGTGTAATAAAAACCGCTGAAGCCCCACCATCAGAAAGACAAAGTACCCAAAAAGACCAGAAAACGCGGGCCGGACGAAGCCATGCCGCAAAAACATAACATCACGGCTAGCCTTCTTCCCGCAGTCAACTTCGCCCCTCTCTCCTCACCCATCTCCGCAACGCCTGATCGATCTATTCAATGTAACCCAGGGACTCCCACCACACCAATCGCCTTGCTCCCGAAATTAAAGAGCGTTGCGACGCTTTACCATCGAGGCTGTTTCGTAGCGAACGCGCCAGCGTCATCGACCACGCCATCCCCGTTGTCTGCCCAGCACCAGGTCAAAATCATCGTGGTATCAGAGAAAAGCCCTATACAAAAAGAAATACACCAAAAAGAAGCCACGACAAACGTAAATAAAAGAAAGACAAAGCATGGTTATAAATCCATGCTTTGATATTGATTCCGATAGTCCTGTAGAGTCTGCCGCGTGCCAAAGCTCAAAAGTCCGATTCAGACCGAACTCGGAGGCTGGCCAATAACCAATTACCAAGGCTCGAGGTTGATCGGAGACTGAGAAGGGTTCCAATGCCCAAGTAAGAATTCCCTGCGCCTGAAGAAACGCACGGCTTTTTAGAGACTCATAGTCAACCACTCCCACTCTTGGGGCTGGCCGCCTGTACCGCTACCGCTCAACATGGTAGAGGACTGGTTGCCGGGCGCGCCTCTGGAGCCCGATCCGCCGGTAGGGCGTTGAGACACGCCGAAACTGCTACCGTTGGTAAAGCCCATACTGTTGGTGGCATGGGCTGAGGAGTAGCCGCTGCTAGATCCAACTGATCGGGCGGCTTCGTTCGAACCTGTCGAATTCTCGGGGCTATCAATGTCCATGCTGCTCGAAGGCTGGTCGGCAGCAGATCTGCTGTGGCGACGTTGGCGTTTCGAACCAAGAGTCGCGGCTCTGGTCAAGGATACAGCGCCAGGACCAGGCGTGTTCTTGGGTGGTGCTGCGGCAATCGGAATAACACCCTTGCCACCAACCACGCCGCTGGTAGAGCCAGCGCTACCATGATAGCTAGTAGGGGTGCTCCCAGCCGTGTTGCCCCCCGAGGCGGGGCCGCTCGCGGGACTTTCGCCATCATGAACGCTGTTCGATCGGTGTTGGGCAGCCGGAGGTGTGCTCACTTGTGTGGGCGGAGGGTTGGCATTGGAAGTGATGGAAAGAGTAGAGTTCTTCCGGCCGGTCGCGCCCGACAGGTTGCTAGAAGAGCTGGAAGCGGCATTCTTCTTCGATCGAGTGCTGGTTCCGCTGACTGGCAAACTGGACCCTGATCCACGATTGCGTTTCTTGATTACGTCAGTCTTCAGACTGAGCGGACGGACTACTCCATGAAGCTTCAAGAACAGGCCGCAGGCGTTGCAAAGAGGCTGGCCCTCGGGGTTCCGGCGCCAGAGAGGTGTTGTGGTTGTAGCGCAGTTCGTGCACATGGTGGGAGCACTGCTGTCCCCTTGGTTGCCACCGGCGCCCTGGAGGTTCGTGGTAGAACCGTGCATTGATCCCGGCGGAGGTGAAGAAGGCCGGCTGGCTGCTACGGATGAGAGGCCAGCAGTGAACATGGCATCACCCGGCGGCGAGTTGGGGTTCGATTGTCCGAAGGAATGAGCCATGTTGGCCAATCCTGGTGTCGATGCCGTCCGGGGCATCTTGATTTGGCGTCCATTGGTCGTGCGGAACGACTGAGAGTGAGATCTAGCCAGACCGTAATCCCCATTCGCATCGACAAACTCGGTCGTCGTGCCCCCGATCGCGACATGTTTACGGGGTGGCCCGGCGGGATATCTCGCAGCTTGCGTGCTAAAGTTACCGGGCAATGTGGGATCCCACGCCAACGACGAGCTTGAGCTTTCGAAGCTGTCTTCTATGGTCATCGACAGGTTTCTGTCAGCAAACACTCCGCCCTCCTCATCATCCGACTCGGCGCCCCCAAAAAACATGGGCGGATCCTGGCCCAAGCCAACGCCGGGGGAGCGAGCAGCATGATCCTGTCCGAACACCGTTGACGGATCGATGTGACCAAAGCTACTCGGCGCAGTGAAAGCAGAGGTGGGGTCGGCGCTCGAGGTCGTCGCGGCGAACATCATGTTGCCGCTGTTCGGATAACTGAACTGCTGGCTGAGGGTGTTGTTCATACCGGACGGGCCCGGCCGATATGGCTGCTGGCGCTGGCGCATATCCATGGAAGCAAAGTAAAACCCCTCGCCGCCCTCGCCCAGTGGGTGAGGGGTGGAGACTGCAGATTGATATGCAGAGCCAGGAGGCGAGTAAAAGTCTGCGCCAGCAAGCGAGCTTGGTTGCATCGTGTTGCCGTTGTAAACAGAGAAGTGATCATGAGCAACCATAGGCGAAGTCGATGGCGAGAAGGTAAAGTTGGGCTGGAAAGGACCAGCAGAGGTGATAATAGGGTCATTGTCGAGCTGGAAGGTGTCCAGGGGAAATGGAACACCTGGCTGATTGTTCGCTTGTGCCATGGTGTTTTGTTGCGAATTGTTGTTATCGAGTGAGTATTGATCAGCGTCCAGTCCGCCGGTTCCAAAGCCACTGTTCATGGCCGAGACGTGCGGAGAGAAGTTGGCAGGTCGTTTCCGGTTCTACAGACACATTGACAAGGTCAGATCACCTGATCCTCAACGCGGATGCCTTGACACAATCACAAGTTGATACGCGGGAGGGGGGTCGGCCCGTAGACTTACACTTCTGCTTGTCTCATCGATGCTCGTTTTCCTAACTTGCCGGGGGAGATAGCCGAACTCCTCTGGCACGCGCTGATGTGCGGCCACAGGAACAGATTGCGGAATCATGGGCTGTGCTGCGTCCCTGCGCGACTTGATGGGGATTGCAGAGGCCGTGGCGTAGCTGGAGCGTTCATCGGCTTGCCTGGCGCTCTCCGATCCAGGGGTAAGTGCCATGCCAGATGGGGTCCCTACAAATTCATGGTTGATGTACTCGTCCAAGTTCATGGCGTCATGATCCGATGACTGGCGCAACTGCTGAGCGATTCCGCTGGGCGCATTGAGTGCCGCAGCACGCGAACGCTCCCGTCTTGAGGGGGGTCCGGAGAGTCAGCGGAGCTCACCAACAATGGCGTATTCCCAGAATTCCATGTGGGAAAGTCGAAAAACTTACTTGGCTTCCTCGGCCTGCTTGGCCTTTTGCAGTTTGATATGCATCGCCCTCCACGTTAAATTTTCCATCCTGTCCCGGTTGGGGAGGAGCTGCTTCGTCCTCGCGAACAGCTTCCAGATCTGTGTAGCCAAGGGGTCTTCCCTCTGCATCTCATCAAAGCCCTGGACGACATTGGGGCTGGTGCGCTCAAAAGGGGGGAAGGCGGCAGTTTGGAGCAATCCATGGTAAGGGCCATTGTATGGAACAGGAGCGTCAAAGGGCAGAGCAGGATACCTCGGACGGGCGGAGGAAGTTGCGGTGGTGGCTATCCTCTGGCCGGTGGTCGGCTGGCCTGGGTGTGCATTTGCGGTGACTCGATCAGCTTTGGATCTTTGGTTGTGGGCAGCGTCCTGAGGTCTCCGGGGGAAGCGCCAGTCGTGCTCTGTGGATGTGGGATTCATGGAAGAAAGAGGGCTCATGGTAGAGAACGGCATCGCCGTGCTCGCAGCCATTGCGTCGTACAATGGATGAGACCTTCTCGACAGTATGTGGTGAGGTGTGGTCTGGATGAAGGAACCTGGCGCAAAGAAGTTCGCAAGTCTGCTGTTTTGGCTATGGCTGGTTCCCCACGTTTGGAGAGCCACCTAACCGCACAGGCCTTTGTGTGCAGGCGGGCAAGTGCTGGGGGGGGTGGTGGTGGTGGTGTGGGGTGGATTCTGGGCAGCGGCCCAGTTAGCAGCTGCTCCCGCTGGACTGCGCTGCGTCGACGAAATGCGAGATTGCGGCAACAAGCTTTGCAGCTTGAAGAGAGAAAAACCGTCGGAGTGGCTTTTCTCTTCGGAAATAGTTCTGCGAAGAACGCACACAAAGAAGCAGAAAAAAGAATATCACTTGTTCCGTGTGACACTTGCTCCGTATGTATAGGCCTGTGCTCAGGAAGAAACCGACGAGGAAAAGGAGGAGGGAGGGTTGCGCAAGACCTTGGGAGGATGGTGAAGCAAGGAAGGGGGGAGCTGCTGCACTTGGCCTGGCAGTCAGTCGGCAGGGTCCTCGGCGGCTTTTCCTTCAGATGTTGTGGTGTTGATGAATGGCCCCGCCGGAGTGGTGCGAGAAGGAGAGAAAGATGTGACAGAGTGACAGGGCGCGCCTGAGTACAAAAAAGATCATATGAATTGTCTCGACGAGGTCCCGGGTTGGGGATGGGTGGATGCTGGCCACCGCAAGCACAGCAATAACACACACAGAGACGGGACTATACGGAAACGAAGGAGGAGGAGGAGGAGGAGGAGCACCTGGAGAGGGAGAGTGGGAATGGAGCTTGGAGGTGGAGAGATCGTGTGCAAGCCACCCTCCCTGGTCCGTCGACATGCCCATAGGTGCCGGCGCGGACTGCCTGTTCATAGGGAGCAGGCCACTACAAGCAGCTGGGTATCCATCCACCGCGCGCCGCCCGCCCACGTCGCGCTGTGCAAGAATCGGGAGCCCGGTTGGGACAGGGGGTCATCTTGTTCTGCCATCTCGCTGTGGGACCGCTAGATGGATCGCCGGCCTCTCGCTCCTCAGACAAGCATGCTAATTCTCACACTAGTCAAATCCCTAGGAAGCCAAGTTCTGCATACAACGGCAAATCCTACCTGCTGAGGTGTCTCGCCGTTGCAGGACTGTGGATTGTGCCTCCGTGTTCACATTTCCGTAAAACGGAGTGGCAAGGTAAGACATCTTTTAAGCTTATTCCTTCTCAAACTGCTAGAAACCCGCAAAAATGCTGAGTCTCCGAGGACTACAAGATGCAGAGTTGACAGGTGGATAGAAGTGGTCCTGAACAGGTCGACAGGAGACAAAGCCAGGTCTGCTCTCACCGGGGTCAGGGTCTCCGCTCTCTGTTTGTCTCGAAGCTGCGGGAGCTCGCACACTTCGCCAGGGAACTCTTTTGCGGCCGGATAATATGGGGCCATAAGAGGAAGAAAAGGCCGGGTCCTTACGGTCACCTTTCGGTCAGTCTATGACAGGTCTGACCATGGCTGACATGGTGGATGCCAAGATATTCAGAATAGTGCGAGTTTCGATCCCTGCCTGTCCATGCTCAAGAGAAACAGATTGCGCAGATGCATATCATAGTGATATTATCTCCACGGGGGTATTGAGTATTAGGATCCGTCGTGATCAGGGAAACCGCAACTTTGTAGAAAGAAAACATGGAATAAAACCAGTCCATGTCAACAGGGTCGGAGAGGGTCTTCTCGGAAGCCGCACTGGTGGCCGCAGAACAAAGTCTGGTGGGATTGCAAGTAACGGACCGAAGTCGCTGGTACTTCATGGGCCGCAGTGCAACCCCACTCCTCTTGGCGGAACGCATCCAAGTGGGCTGGTGTGGGGTTTCTTGGCACGCAGTCGGTCTGCTAAACCTTTCACCTGAGCCTATGACAGCGTGGGTGATGAGAGCCAAACACACCAAGGCTGGAAGGGGAGCTTCTCCTCAGAGCATAGGAGACGGCCCTATTGGGACAAAATGCCGGTTATTGGCCAACGCCGCAGCGCATGGATGTCCCGGGTAGTGTACCAGGACGGCCCAGCAATAGCCCATGGCGGGGGGGCTTCGAGACAGAGCCATGGTGACAGAGACAGATGCCATATGTAAGAGGTTGAGGTCGGACAAGAATATGTCACTGCTCGTGCACTGTACGGCTTGAACGCTGCCGAAAATCTTGTGAAGCCGATCGGTCTGCTCGGCTCTGTGAGACGAGCGATGTCCATGTCGTCCCACATGGATGGGTGGCATGAGTTTAGAGCTTCGCGGCCGAGCGTGTCGTCGTGCTGTGGCGGGCAGCCTCTGAAGCGGAGAGCCCATTCCAGCGTCCTGTCATGTGCAGGTGTCATGATTCCCAGTTCGGATTATCCTGGACACCACCCACCCACTCCGCCCTCCGCCCTCCGCAACGCGGGACAGGATGGGTAGAAATGGGTGTGGCATTTCCAGACGCGTGGCTTTGGTGGTGAGACTGCTCGTCTGCGTGAGGGGGTCTCGACCTGCGTGGGGTGATGGAGGTGGGAGAACGGCATGGTTTTCTCGCCGGCCATCGTGGCAGTGTTTGGCTGCTCTTCCATCAGCGAAGGGCTTCTAGGTATGCTGTCTACACTGTTGCGGTGAGCATGGGCTTTGCAGACTGAGAAAGGAGGGTATACCCAGCAAGTTTGTATTGCAAACACAATATCGTAATATTGAGAAGGCAAAAGGAAGGAAACGAAAGCGATGGGGAACGGTTCCCAACATGGTTACAGCGAGGATCAGAAATGGATTCAGAGGGCAAGTACCGAGTACCTGACAGGGGTCTAGAAGGCCTAAGCACCTTTCCAGGATTCCCGTCATGGTGGTACCCCCACACCTACCGGGCGGGAACAGACGACAAGCCATCGTCAGCTTCCTTCTGTCGACTTCCTGGTCGACTCAAACTCGTAGGTCCTGGCGGTAGCATTGTTGTCGAGGCGGTCAAAACAAACGGTTTCCAAAACAGAGAGATCATTCCTCTTCCTCACAGAACACCACGAGTTACACGCTGAAACTGGTGCCGTGCGTCTTACCCTGGACTCTGAGGTAGGCCTTGACCACGGGTCCACAGGACCCTTAAAATACAGTGGGCCAACAGCCGAGGCAGGGCCGTCCTTTTTCTGTCAACGGCTCCGTGTAAGACCTTGGATGTCAGTGGATGTCAGAGTAAGAATGGGAACCATTATCATGCCAGGTAAAACCGTGTTGATCAGGATGATTCGATTGCTCACATGCTCTTTGCTGTATGTCTTGTTCATGGCTGAAGACTACAAACTCAATAGGTAGCCAAACCTCGACTTTTGTAACCCTTCTGCATGAACTACCTACCTAGTATTTCACACCACCATTCTCCTACAAACACCACCTTCGAAAAGCGCATCATCAATCTGCCGATCCAATCTATCGACGAGAACGCACTTGCAATGACGACAGACGGACACAATGCCCAATACGGTCCAAGCTTCTGGAGCATGGAGGGCCATGAGGCTAGCCCCGGAGCGGTGGCCAAGGGTTGCTTGCTGAAAGCGATATCCCACCCAACATTGGCGGCCCGTCTTCCATTTGCGTTTTCGGCGACACCACAGACACAGACAGCAAACAATCTATCGTTGTCCCTATCGCCATCAACCTCATGTCATCATCATCGTCAACCAAAACAACGTGTCCTGACAACTGTCCACTCTGGCGGCGGAGATTCAGACCGAATCTCCACACACAAAGCCCACCTGTCCTGCACGTCACGCAGGTGCTTCGAAGCATTGGGGCGCTGGAGACAATGGAGACAATGGAGACCGCTGGAGACTCTGATCAACGGAGACACGCAAGAGAGGCACTACGATACCCGACTGCAACCGGGCTTGGGACAAGCTCTCTGGGCAGAGGCCCTCCCCTGACCGCCACAACAGAAACCAAACGTGGTGTTTAGCCTTCTTTCTGTTCCTTTATTTTCCGATCTGTGGATCTCCAATACCCCCTCCGTGCACCGGACGCCTTCGCCCACGTACGCTAACAGAATCACCAAGGACAGCCGTTGGGGCTGCCCAGAGCGCCCAGAAATGCGTTCCGACGAGGCCGGGTTCAGCAGTTGCTCGCGGCAAAACAACGACGGTCTTCCGACCAGCAGCCACAGACGCTGCCGCACCATCAACCGGCACAAATCTCTCATTTTGTAGCCATCCATATTGCCGAACACGCAGAAATCCACCACCAAGAAACGACGAAAACGGTCCTACAAGGCAATGCCTACGGAAGCTCGAATCACAGACCTGGTATGAGGTGTGGTGATGACATTGGTGGTGTCGTCGTCTCCAGCCGCCTCCATCATCCAGAGAAGTGACCCAGCCCTTCCTCCCCGGAACCGGCCTCGTACCAAGAGGGCAGACATCAGAGAAGACATGCGACCCAATCAACCTGTCGTGGTGGTTGGCCGATCTCGCTCTTTTCTTGCCAAGCTTGAAGAGCTACATAACAGCCACTTTGCGGTCAAACAAACCACAGATGCGATATGACGGTAGTGGTGCTGATGGCTTAGCACACCTACAGTACCACCCAGCACCATCAGTGACATGTGAAAGCTGGGCGGTGGTGGATATGTGCTCTCAAACGTCCAAAGACCGTGCGTGCCCCTCACCGAGGAGCTTGTCTTGTCGCCGTCGTTGCCAAGAAGCTTGCTGTCCTTTCCTGTTTGAGGTTACTCCCGAGAAACTGAGCTTCCGACCACCCGAAACCCTCGGGCAAAGCCATCTTCCCCCCTCGTCCTCTGTATTGCCGGGCGGAACTGGGCTCCTCAACCGATGTGCCCAACGCCTTTTAGGTGCATTGGAACATTTCCCATATTGAGACATTCGGTTGGATGGTCCAGCCGCCCAACCCCCTTCGCTTCCGATCACACACTGGTGTCTCGTGCGGGATTAAATCCATTGAACGCCGTCTGGTGGTTAAGAACGAGACGTAGGCTGATGACCGAACGTGGAGGCGTGGCCAATGAGCTCCCTGTGAACCCGTGGGGGCTTCGGGGGATGGAGTCTCACCCCGCAACCTTGCGCCCGAGCGCGGAATCGACGTGGGGGTTGATTCATGCGAAGGGCGAGGCTGTACAAGTTCAAAACGTCAGAATCCAGAAGCCGGTTGTTGGATGGAGTGGTGTGGGTGTCATGTTGGCCTTCGTTCTCTGTCTCTGGAAGGGTGGGAATTGCCATTCATCACAGGAAGCGTCGATCATGATGGTCATTGACATATTGTCCTCTGCCTCCGATTTGCTGGCAGTTCAAGGGTCGTCCGTTTTCTCGGGCTGAATACCTGGGTGATTATGGGCATGGAAGTGGGAGGGTTTCGTCTTCTTTATAGCCCGCAAGCTCTGCTGACCTTCCGGTGATCTTCCACGCGTCTTATCTGTGTGTGATAGGAAACCACACCGACCGTCCATTGAGAGTCTGTAGATCTGGCGAGCGACCATTCGCAGTCCTCGTCAAACATGAGCACCAGCCCTAACTGTCAGGTATCTAGGCGCCTTTGGTAAGCCTAGAGATAGCCGGCATTCCAAGCTGAGGCGAGGCACTGCGAATCACACCTGCTGTTCAGGTACCATCCAGTCTGTTGCTTCTGCTCACATGGCTAACCTTATCGCGGCTATTCGCCCACACCTACAGAATCACTGCACATCATGCCGGCATCCCTCTGTGCCATATGTGCTGCCGTAGGCATGAGCCCGGCAGGGTCCTGAGATTTGCATCTCCGGCTGCTGGACCCGAATCAGACCAGACATTATGTTGATCAGGATGGTTCCATGGACTCGGTGAACTGAATCTCTAGCGAGACTGTTCGGCAAGCTAGAAGCTCGACGGCTTTGCCAAGTTGGCTTCCCAAGCCAAGACGGTAGCCGGCAGCCATTATCAGATGCCATCGGTCGGGATGGTCCTTGGTGACGAGGCGGATTGCGCTATCGCACATCATCGAGTTTTCCCCAGCCCCGGGGCCTTTGGAAACGATTATCAAACAAGTTTGGTGAGTTGCGGCACGTGTCACACGCGCCGCCCGTTTCCTGCTGTCTCGGATGGAACACTGCATATACAACGGCGCGTCTTCCATCTTCACGGCCCGGGAAAAGGGGCGCTATCTTTTCTTTCTATGCCACGTGGTAACAAGGTTACAACGTTGGGAGGGGGTGACCAACACGTTGGGCTGGTATAAGTTCGGCCTGTTCTGCTGAATGGCTGCTCTACGCTCCCGTTATGTTGACTTTTTGCTTCTCTTTCGCCTCGACGAGCTGCGAGGGCCTGGGAAGGGTATCTGGGAGAAGATGGAGGCTTATTCGACTCGGCGGTTGACTCTGGGAACACCATTGGAGGCATGGTCCTGGGAAAGCTTGAAAATGGCTGAGCTGATGACTATCTCAACACCCCAAAGTTGCCTTTATGTTTATCATGAGTTTCCAGGGCTTGATACTTGTCACCACGGAGCAAAGCGATCCCTGAACGGCCTATACAACACAGAACGATCTACCGAACGGATCTAGTACACAGCTTCTGGTGTGACGATGGGTGAAGACCTCGAAGGGACCAGTCAAAGACGGGCTTGTCGGTATCGATTTCTGAGAAAACAAGCCCGTAGGGCAGTATATCAGTATCCGTTACAAATATTAATGGCTTGATTATCTGCTTGCCATAACCTGCTTGAGATCCCCTCCTTAGTCCAGTGACTAAAATCGAATATCGTCCCCTGATAAGAGCCTTTGGGGTTTGGGACGGCTAAATATAACATCGCAGGTCAGCTACGCCTCTTTGCTGACTACAGACGTCTAGGATCAAGTCGCATCAAAACCGATTCTCCAGTAATAACTGAGAGCTTGTCAAAATGTTACTCTGAAAGTATCTACATCTCGCCTCCCAAAAACGATATCACCCACACACGAGGAAAGTGACCACCAAGTATATCCTCGAAAGAAGTCAACAGGCACATCCTTCCCCAATCACCAATCGACAAAAGAAACCGCCGGATTCTCCAAGCAGAAACCACCCTCCAACCCCTCTTCGTTCACTCACCCATAACAATGTTAACCCAAGAAATTAGAGCATCTTCACAAGAAAAAAGATAACACAGCAAACAGGTCATCTTCTTGTCAAAGCAACCCAGCCACAGCAACCACGCCACCCAAAACCGCACCCATGATCCTGACCCCGCTATCAACCTTACTCCCCTCCGCGGCGGCATTCCCCGTCGCCTGCGCCAAAAAGCTCGTAGTGGTGCTGTCCCCGCTCACCGCCAACGCCACCGTCGCCAACCCAATGGAGGTGCTGAAGCTGGTGACTCCATTATCAACCCCCGTGAACACTCTCGTCACCGTCTGAGTCTCGGTGCTCCACCTCCACCCCTTACCCCAAGGACCCCAAGGGCTACCACCCGCCTCGCCTCCCGGTCCCCAGCCGCCCGGGCCGCCAGCCCAAGGGTTGCCGTTCCATTCGCACCCGGTAACGGTGTAGACACCACCAGGCCAGGTCTTTGTCCACTCCCCGTCCCCGCCCCAGGCGTTGGAGCCGCGGCCGGAACCCCAGGCGCCGGTGAAGGCGGGAGCGGAGACGGTCAGGACGCCGGTGGAGCCGGCGGCGGAGCAGGAGGCCCACTGGGCGCAGAGGGAGGCGGAGAGGGAGGAGTAGGAGGTTACCGCCGTGGGGGAGGCGGAGCAGGCGGTGGAGATGCAGGAGATCAAGGGGGCGGCCTGGGTTGGCTCGGCGCAGTAGGAGGTTGGTGCTGGCCAGGTGGAGTCTGCGTCCCAGAGGGAGGACATGCAGGATTGCTTTTTTTGGGGGGGTGGGGGGGTTAGTTGGAGGTATTGTTGATGGAGAATTGGAAGGGGGGGCTTACAGCGCACTCGGGGGCACCGCCGTACCACTGGGCGTTGGCGGCCGCCGGGGCAAGGAAGGCCGTCATGGTTGAGGGTCTCATTTTGATGGTCAAGGAAGGGACAATAAAAGAGCAGTAGCGTTGACGATGAGGTTGAAGGAGAGGAGGATAACAAGGTGAGGTGGGAGGTGGGGGAGAGAAGTGAAGAGGTTGGGATGAGACAACACAAGACAGGAAAACAAGGGATGGTGGGAGGGGGGTTTATATAACCCCCTACGTTATACCGATCAACAAGTACCTCAGCGAGGTTGATACAACGAGAAAACAACAAATAACATATCTCACCCGGGCGATACGGCAGACGGCAGAGGTGGAGGTGCGGGATCTTCAAGCGGACCAACTAGTGCTGAGTCCAAGCAGTCCAATCTTTCGGTCTGCCCAACGTTAAGACGACAACGGAAGGCTATGGGCGCCGAGCTATGACGGACGCTGCAGGTCTGGCTTTAGCCCCGAGGTCGCTAGCTCCTCGACCGAGCAAAGTTGAGTTGGGATGATCAGAGCAAGAATGAAAGAAAAAAAGCTCGGATTATCGTCAGGCATCTGGCTGTTGGGTTCCTGTTGAGCAACAACATCGTCCAACTGCTGTGTTCGAGACTAGAGACGCCACTGGGACTGATAGGCCGCGCGTCCATTTGATAATCCATACCTTTTCTTTGCCGTGTACGGCACCTACATTATCTAGATACCTGTGGTTGAAAATAGCAACCCTATGGGAATGATGTCCTGCTTGCGGCTCTACCAAAAGAATGGCCCGATCTCGTACCGCCAAGACGGCCACGCAATAATACATCAGCGGGACCGGGCCGAAAAACACCGAGTGTGTTGAGCCTTTCCTTCTCGAATACCATCTCATCTATTCAGCTCCAGATCCTTGAAAGAAATCCTGAAACTCACTCTCGGGACCGAGAGGTAAGGCGGCAGGGCTGGGGTGGGGAATGCATTCGTACTGTTTTCGGGGAGCAAAGCCAAAAGTCAGAAGCGATTGGGCGTCGGTCTTGCTACCTGCCACTGCCTGCCGTGTAGCTACATGTAAGCAGCAGCCCGTCTGTCTGTGATGGACGACATGTTAGACAGAGCCCGCATGTGTCGGCTGCGCATGCCAGATGCCAAATCCAAGGGCGTTTGTTGGGGGCAGAATCAGTCCCAAACACACCGGCCGGCAAGTTCCATCTCAACTTCCACCCGCCACCTTGAAGCGTCGTCACTTACTTCTTTATTTACCTTTCCCCCCTGGCTCTTTCCATCCAATGACGTCTTTGGTGGATATCTTTTTTTTCTCTTTTCATACCCAAAATCCCCATCTTTAGGGCTGCGAGGGTGCCCTGAATCTGTTACAAATGCCAAGCCATCGTGACAAACATGATCGCCCTCAGGGATTATAATAAGTTATCGATTCCATCAAACTGGGCCCAGAGTGGAGATCACATTTCCAGATTAGATCCCGGTGTTGGATTGGCCAATCGTTTACATCCAGGCTGACGACGACAATGTGGTGTAATGCTGTTACTTGTCACTTGTCACCAAGGCATCAGATATTTCTCTTGTCTACCATCTCCAATGTCTCGAATTACGCGTCTGCAACACAGCATCCCAGACCCGGCAGCCTGAGGCGGCAGCATACTATCTGCAAAGATGATCACTTGACAACTAATTTCCCTTGCTTTGCTGACATACCCACAGCCTGTTGTTCTACAAAAGTACAAGTTCATACTACGGTAAACTAACACAATTATCCTGCTTGCCTTTCTTGCCTTTCTTGCCTTGCCTTCCCGCCATCTATCCCCTTCCCTGTCAAAACGCATCAACGACGCCGCGGCTCTCGAAAAGCAATGCAAACACTAAACCAAGTACTCAAGGCTAGTAAGGTAATCAAATACAAGCACAAACATGATTGAACAGAACCTCCCTCACATCAACTTAAACTCCCTCCTTCTCCTCTCCACCTCTTCCTGTGCCACCCTCAGCTCCTTCATCCAGTCCCTCGGCTTCCCAGGCGAGGACTGCAAATGCGCCCCCTTGGACCTCCTCTGCTGAGCCTACAGCATGGTGCCAAAAGAAGGGGCCGCGTCCTCCTCAAACGGAATCTTCTTTCTTGGGCTGCTGCCATCCTCATTCGCCGGCTTGCGGTGCCGGAAGGTAAACCCGACAAACAAGCTCTTGCTCATCTCATCATCCCTGTCGGCCATGCCCTCAAGTGCCTGCTGCTTGTCGTGCACTTCCTTGTACTTTGCCATATCTGCCTCGTTGGAAAAGTCGTCAAAGTAGCCGGCGTCCGTCTCGGAGTCGAGCTCGGGGACGAACGGCGCCTTGGTCTCTCTGAGTATTTCCCAGTCCACTTCGGCAAAGTAAGGGTGGTTCTGGATATCCTTGATGTTGGAGAAGCGCTTGGATCGGGAGTTGATGCAACTTCGAACTGTGTCAGTTTTCTGATCCCCGACAACGTTGCCTTTATGGTGGGTGGTACTCACGTTGTGATAAAGTTCCATGTCCGGTTGCTCAAAAAGTAGCTCGGATCTTCCCACACCGGCCTCTTCAGCACCTCCCGCCAGTGCTTCAGGTTCCTCCACGTCTCATCCGCGTTGCTGCCGGCAAACGGGGGGAACCCCGTCAACGCCTCAAACAACATGCACCCCAAACTCCAGTAATCAACCGTAAAGTCATACTCCTCTCCCCTGAGCACCTCGGGAGCCATGTAATCTGGCGAGCCGACAATCGACTTGGCGTAGTTCACATCCTTGTCCCTCATGGACCGATATCCCTCCCGACGCTCTGCCACCGTACGCTGGTCCATTGGCTTACCGAACGGAACCGACGTCTCGGACGCCTTCTCCAGCCGGATCCTCATCGACTCGATCTTAGCGGGTGCGAGGAAACCGGCCGCCAGGCCAAAATCAGTGAGCTTCACATGGCCGGTGGAGTCGACCAGGAAGTTTTCCGGCTTGAGATCGCGATGAATGTAGCCCAGCTGGTGCAAGGCATCAACCGAGCAGAACATTTCCGCGATGTAGAACCGTGCATGCCTGTTGGACAACACCCCAGTGTTGTTGAGAAGCGTCCGGAAGTCACCGCCTGGTACGTATTCCATGGCAAGATAGATATTCTTGTCATCCTGGAACGAGTACAGCAGGCGGACCAGCCACTCGCTCTTGGCCGTTGTCAGAATGTCTCTCTCCGTCAAGACATGTCTAATCTCGTCGAGCTTGAACAGCAGCTTTTTGCTCATCACCTTGAGCGCGCACACCTCCTTGGTATCCTTCTTTTGCGCGAGGAAGACTTGTCCGTAACCGCCCTGGCCAACTTGGGTGAGAATCTGGAAATCACCTTGCCTCAACCGGACTCGCCTCTTGCGGAGATTGGCGCGTTCTCGACCGGCGTACTTTGACCACATTTGCTTGTACGTCTCTGGGTCGGTCTCGGGCGGCTCGGGATATTCCGCCTTGAATGCATTGAGGCGGTTCTGTCTTTGACCGACATAGGTCAGGAGATCAAAGTAGTAATCGAGGAAGTCTATCCGTCGTATGTATCAGCAGGGATGCTCATCATGAGTACTGAAACTAGACTTACACAACTGAGTGACATTGACCAAGCGCTTAACGTTTGGCTTTGACAAGATCTCTCGCTCCTCGGCGGTGAGACCCCGTGTCGTGTTGAACTTCTTGACAGTCCCTTGCGGTCTCTCTCGCTCTCGTGGCTGGTAGAGCTCTTGACGAGAGAGGGCGGCATGACTTGGCTGATATGTCGGCTCTTGGAAAGGGTCGCGCAGCGAGATGGGTGGTGTGTTTTCTTGCATGTGGCTTCTCAGGGGACTGCCACCCTGCGTGGCGTTCTTGTGGACAAGACTATGCTCAACGGCCGATGGCCCCTCCTCGAAATGCTGCACGTTGCTCTTGCCAGGAGATAATGGGGCCGCAACACTTTGTGGACGACCCAGCTTGACGGGACTGTCGAGGATACCCATGCCGGGCGGTGCTGCGAGCTTCAGACCATCAAAGGCGGCGGTAGGAAGATCATGGGCGCCGGGAGGTACTGTTCGCTTGCTGGGGCTGCCCTGTGGAGTGCAGACTGGGGTTGTGAAGTTGGTTTTGATCGGTGTGGAGGGGCGATTGTCCTGTTTCCCACCGGGGAATAGATTGGCCATGAAGCTCGCCATGGCGGTGTCAGGGGTGCGCCGAAGCGATGTGTGGAGATGTGATGACTTGACCTTGTCTCTGCAAGTCGATAAATAACCTAATAGTAAGGTATGCTGATGTCTGCCGACTACCCTGCGGCCTGTCCGTTGTCTGTTCCAGCAGTAGGGGTTAAGAGATGGGATGCCGGTACATAACAAAGCTCAGGAGAAGACCGGAAGATGATGTCAAGCGTCTCTGGTGTGCCTCCACGCAGGAGACCAAGCAGTCGCGCGCAGATGGAGACAAGCTTAAATCATGACGACCCAACTCGTTCTCTCCCGCACTGATTGGGCAGCTTGCGCCAGAGGGGCTGCGTCAACAATTGTTGGAGGGGTAACGGCTCCTGCGAGTGCTCAAACCGGCCGGCCAGATGGCGGGGTGTGGTCTGTGCTTTCATGTCTTGGCACCGCTAAGTCCAGCTGCTAGGTCGCGTCACTGCAAGATCACCGAAGCAGCTGTTGAAAAGGAACGAGATTGTAGACTCAGCTATCACTACATCGGCACGTCAACAAGGCAACCGGGACAATATCGAGAACACGCGGGCTCCTGAGTTTAGCAGCGGACTTGCAGCATGGCAAAAGAAAAGAAGTACAACCCAGTACAGGCCCAGCACAAGGCTGACAAGGCCAAGGCTGTCAAGAAAGGTGCGTTTTCTCTTCCCAATGACTGTGCTGAGGCCGATGACTAACATGCTGCGCGTCCACAGGCAAAGCAGAGCAGCAAGCAAGAAGAAACGAGAAGCTCGCCCAGAGGAATCCGGCCAGAATAGAACAGCAAATCAACGATCTTAAGGCTATAAAAGAAGGCGGCGGGAAGCTTACCGCTCTCGAAGAGCAATCACTCGAGGCGTTGGAGAAGGACTTGAAGGCAGTCAAGAAAGCTCGTGAAGCTCTCGGAGACCGAGCGCCCCAGTTTGGTCGTGGGGGTCCGTCAAAGCCAGGCCAGAGAAACGACGGAGTACTTGGGAAGCGGAGAAGAGACGAGGACGAGTCGAGTGACGACAGTGATGTTCCCGAGGACGTGAGAAGAATACCTATGCCGCGAGACACACCGCCGCCCATCCCCAAAGAGATCATGGACGAATGGTACGCCAAGCGTCGGGCCAAAAGAAACGCAAACCAGGAGCCAGTGGCAGAAAGGGCTCAGTCAGAAAATTCTGCCACGCCAGCACCAGTTGTGGAGTCCAAGACAGTGTACGAGGCCAAGCCGGTGGTGAGAGACTTGCGGAAGGAGGCGGTCAGCGCATTCGTTCCCACACATGTGCGTATGAAGATTGAAAAGGGCAAGGGACAAGGCGGCCTCCTCGAGCCTGAAGAAGCTGATCAATTGGAACGGGAAGGCTACCTTCGGGCGCCTGACACCCAGCAATCTGCCCCAAGCAAGGTTCCTCATGGGGTGACGCTTGAGGAAGTGGAAGACGAAGACAACTAATCTGACAACCCCAACCCACCGGTTTATCTGAGAAATGTCTCACAACGCTCAGAGTCCGCCGAGTGCGGCCAATGTCTCATGGGAAGCCTCTTCGCAGCATTCCACACTGACGCCCGACATTTGCTTGGCATCAATGCTGGGAGAGTGTTTGGTGAGGTTGATAGCCAAACCAGGTGTCACTGGGCACCCTGCAATCTCCAGTCTGACAACCCCACAGTGATACGATATGGCTGCAGAGATCTTGTCAAGGTCTTGGTCGCAGAATGGTTGTACCTGTCAAACTGCTTTCAATATGTCATGCTCACTCTGGTTGGATAGGAGTGACCGATACAAATGCCACTGCACAGCGCATTGGTGTCGTCCCAGCTTTTTTTAAGGTTCCTGCATCAGATGGACCCTGATCCTGAATGCGATCAGATTGATAACTGCAAAGGGCAAGGATGCGCAACATTCCTCCCAAGCAACTGGATGAGAACATGGAGGAATATAAGACTGGCGGAAGCGACTGGAAGATGGTGCACTGGAAATTTATCTTCCACACAACTTACCGATCCCAACCACATCACACACGCCTGACACCGGAATGTTGGACCTTGTGCAAACCGCTTACGGCCACAAAACAGCGCACGTGCATGGATATAGCATCGTGGTGGCATCTGCAATGGCATTTCGTCAACATTTGATGACCGCTGCTCAATAGGTAGCTTCTTGTTCCTGTTCTTTGCGATGAGCTTTGACGCATAGTACGGCGTGATCTGATTCGATAGGTACCCAGAGCGGCAGATATCATCACCCAGTTTCATCGCATCGGAAGACCATCATGGAAATAAAAGTGCTCGAGAATTCTGGATGTGCGTGTACTCATAATAAAACTTGCGTTTCCTCTTCTTCTTACGTCTTCATAGATCCCGACTACCCTGTTTTGAACTACCTCCAACAAGCCCTATCACACCCCCTTCCCTCCCAAATGTTGAAACTGACATGGCAACAGCAGCAAGAAGCACAAAGGAATGAACGCAAAGGGTCCAACAACATAAAGAAACAATGAAGAAAACCATGTGCTCGATAACTCGCCTTCTCTTCAACCAAAGCAAATGCTATGCATAGCAATGCTCGACCTTCAAGACAAAAGTCCACCGCAAGTAGCAAAAGTAAAAGCAACCAATAGAGACTACAACAAGCAAAGAAAAGAAAACACGCTTGATATCCCCCCTTTCCCACTGCATCCATGCCCAATCAATGTCGCTTCAATTGTTTCCTTTAGGGTTCGAATCCCGCCCATTTGCCAACCACCATACCAAAAGTCTCCTGGCATAAACCACAAACCGATAGAGATAATAGAAGTAAAGCTGGAAGACGACGCTATGGTTCGCAGGGTCTCGCGTCACGCCGCATCACCCGCCGCCATTACAAGAACGTGTCCCACCCCCAACTTGCCTGCAGAGTCTCCTGGCTACAGCTGGACTCCTACAACTTTCCATGCCTAGCCTTGAAGATAGCAACCTTGTCATCATAGAACAAGATCTCCCTCAGCCGTAGCTTCACCGAATTAGCCCCTGGCTCGACCCAGCCGTCGTCATACTCATCGACCAAGTCCGCACTGTTGTTGTTGTTGTTGTTGTTGTTGTTGTTGTTGTTGTTGGCGTTATTGCTGTTCGTCCCAGCCGTGGTGCCTCCTATCCCAGTCCCTGTGGTCTGGTCATCATCCTCATCCCCGTCATCCTCACTTTGTGTCTCCTCGGGATCGCTAGTCGCCGTGGTAGGAGTGTTGTCGTCGTCTTCATCTTCTTCCTCGAGCTCCCCTTCGTCTTCGTCATTCTCAGAGTGCTCATCCGAGTTGTCCGACTGGTGGTCATTCTCGTCTTCCGATGTATCCTCCGCATCCCCCAAATCAACCCCATTGGCTGACGTTGCACCGGCGTTGATGTTGTTGAAGCCATTATTGGAAAATATGCCGTTCATCTGCCCAGTGAAGGGATTCGCTGTTGCTGGAGGAGCCGAAACATCCGGCGTGGTTGTTCCACCACTGGAGTCTGCTGCGCTTGATGAACCTGTGTCGCGGGATTCAAGCATTTCAAAGCATTTACTACCGATACCAACGTAGCAAAGCCGAATTTCGAGTCTCAGGGTAATAATGTCTGCAATCTGATGGGCGAGCTCTCGCGGTTCGAGTTTCCCCCCTGGGTAGTCTGCCACGTGAGCAATGTTAAGAGAACGCAGCTGCTGAAGGTTGAAGAGGCGTTGTAGGAAGGTGTGCTATATAGTCTGTTAGCTTGGTCCCTTTTAAGGGAAAGACAAAGTATTTGCTTACCCAGTCCTTGTATTCCAACGACACGGCCAACTCCCTCAGATTGACCATGCGTCCGCTGGTGAGGTACTGTACAACCTCCGTACTTAGAGCCCAACTCCTCCACCTGGTGTTGTCGTTATTAGCAGCATTGGGGTTGGCAGGGGGGTTGGCAGAGCTATCCAGCAGGAGTTTCCGCAGGCTTTGTGGATGTCTTCTCAGACAACCTTTGAAGACTTCAGCCAGCGGAATTGGGGGGCTGGAACTTCGTCTGCGATCTTGCAAGAACAAGACTTCAAGGGTGTTAGGCGCAAGGGTCTCTCTGATGAAGTTGACCAGAGCCAAGGTAGTAGCGTCTGTATGAATAGACTTGAGGGCGAGATGGTACTGCAAGGGTGCGTTTGATGCTGCAATCCTGGACCCGTTGGGAGAGAGGCTGATTCCGTTGTTGAGAGATGTCGGCTGAAAATTCTTGCGTAGCATCTTCCATAGGTTCTCGTGCTGGGCACAGTCGAGGAGCGTCAGATTTGTCAACACCGTCCAATCTAACGCCTGCCTGCAGACATGCAGTGATAGTGTCACTCGCTCGAGCTCAAGGGTCTGTAGTTTGAGTTTGCCGTCCAGAACCTTCTTAGGGACAGCTATCGGCTTACTACCCCTGCCACCTTTCAACCCATCTTTCTTCTTGTCAGAGGCATTTGGCTGTCCTTTGTCCGCAGCAGTATCGTCTTCGAACTGCTGAGTCTGCGATGGCCCGGAAGCGCTATTGGGTGAGGAGTTCCCAGTTAATGGTGACTGTGAGGAGGCTGTCGAGACTGGTGTGGTTGGCGAAGCGCTGTTCTCTGTGGCAGAACCAGCAACGGCTACGAGCTTCATCTTGCCTCTTAAAGAGCGGTGTTGCCTGATGTCGTAGATCTTCCCAACCAGGACACCGATAACGCCCCCTAGACGCCTCTCGCCAATTGTGCTGCCTCCTGGAAACTGGGCTTTGTGGTCCACTTGTCGTAAGCCAGGCCCATCCCAAGCCTGAGCAAAGTCCTTGTGTACCGCATTTACTGAGATACCCACGCGGAGTTCTTGAAGCGTATCCTTGGAGCGCTCTATAAGTATGGCCATCTCGTCCAGGTAGGCCACTTCGTCAATGTCCAGCACGGTCAAGCTCGTGAGTGGAGGCAAGACGCTAAAAGTTGGGTATTCACAGTGGTAATTCGCGTAAGAGACTGGAGGCCGAGGTGAAGGGTGGGCGGCGTTCTCTGGAAGCATTATTCCCACAGTTGTGACATGGCTCCCTTGGGGAACAAGTGCAGTTGTAGCTGCCACTGGATTTCCGTTCTGAGAAGCAGAGTTGCCGGACTGCTCCGAGTTGTCATGCCAGCGGACCCAGACCCTGCTGAGCTTACAGTCTCTGTCGGGCTGCTCAGCCAAGGATGCCAGCGCCATGAAGATGTCGGACAGCACACCGGTGGGCATGTCCCATATGAACGTCTCGAGGTTTTTCATTTTGGCGATCGCGAGTGCCACCATGGTCCCAAGCATTGTTCCACTCTCTTTACTGATCATGTACTCAGAAACCCAGTCGGCCGGCCCGTTGCCCAGCGAGAACTTCTTGATGTATTGTGCATACTCGTTACCCTTGAACTTAGCAAGTTGACGCACATTTCGTGGAAATTCTCTGCGCATGGTGCGAGCAAAAGCGCTTCCGAGACACAACGTCTTGAGTCCGTAGGTCAAGGCGTCCACGCTCTTGGATTCTGTTGCCGTGATGTGTCCATCTGGCCAAACAATGTCGAACCGTGAGTATATCAGAGGTGTAGCAAGCCCGTGTAGAGCCGAGTTCGTCAAGGCAAGTGCTGTCAGATCGTTTGTATGAGTGATCTGGAGGGCACCATGTCAGTACGGCACTCGCATGAAGGCTTGATAGGAACAAAGATACCTCCTTAACGATCAGCTGCAAAATATCGACTGGAAGTTCGAGCAAGGTGAGGGGTCTATCCTGTCTGGGGGTAACATTGCGCTCTTGGTCCTTCTCTCTAATATAGTTGGTAACAACTTGAGTAGAATTTCCTTGAGGTGTTCCGCTGGGTGCTTCGATTGGGGTGTCCATGGCTGACGGAGCCTCCTTCAGGCCAAGCGAGCAACTCTCATCGCCCGGCAGGATACCCCTGCTGGTATCCTCTCGTTTGGAGATGCCCCGCCAACAGCCCGAAGTTGTGAAGTTGACTGAACGGAAACACAAATATTTCTCGACGAGTGTATCGGTGGCTCGCGTTGTCGATGGGACTGGCTGGGGCCTGGCTTTCTATGCGCCGTTTGTAATTGAGTTTCGGGAAGCTTGAATAGCCCGGTGCACTAATACAAGTTTTGATGCTGCTGATGGCGCCTATTACTTAAAGTAACAACTCAGGAGGGACAACGATGATGGACGGATGATTCAAACGATGGCAGGAGGCGTGCCAAAGTGCCCGTTCTCGACGCGAACGTATCAATACAGTGTTGTCGTGTCGTGGGCAGGTGAATGCGTACCGTTCCCCTGTGTGGAGAGATCCACCCGCCCCCGAGCGCACAGGGCAACGGGCACGAGCGGAGCAGCGGCCAAGCCAAGCTGGTCCAGACGGCAAACAAGGCCAAATTGGGAATAGCGCTTCCAACCCCAGATTTCGACTTGAGCTGTTCTCGATCTCGAATGGCTTGGAATGTGTGACTGGACAGCTGATAATGGAATTTGTGACATTCCTGCAGAAGACCAAATGTGTACACTGAACCCTACGGCGGACACTTTCAGTCTCTGTGGCCCTCTTCACCTCGGGGCTCTCTAGGCTGTACTGTGCACAGCATACACCCACCCATACACCACGAATACACGTCTTGGCGCTCTTACACATCCTGGTCGGCACATGTTCTCTGGCGTTGGTCCGGTCCGTCTTGGCTCGGCTTGTCACTTGAACTCAACCCCACCATGTCCACATGCCCCTCGTGCTGAGGTCAGTGGTTTGTTCTGCCTGATCAGCTCTCGCGTTCCCGATGTTGGATTCAGAGTGTGACCCAAGCCAGAGAGGAATTGTTCGACGGGAGAAGGCTATTTTCAGATGCAGCCCTCGCCGGTTGATGCCGATGCGGAAGGTGGAAGTCCATAGATGGAAGCCATCGCTGACGCCAGAGGACCCCTCCTTGCATGCGCAATCCCGCCGTCACATTGGTTTATTGCCGCTGTAGAGCAGCACAGCGCTCAACAACGGCGCCCGAAGCGTTTTCAGTTTATGGACATCTGCGCCCAGTATTAATTGCTCGGTCCTCCTGGTCTTTGATGCCCTTTTTTTGCTTCTTGGGTTGTGTTGTTCCTGTTTGTCCCCGCTCTTTCTCGGTGCTTGTGGGAAACCGTTGCTCCAGTGAGTGTGGACGCTTGGCACGGCTGTGGACTACGGCTTTCAGTTTTCTGTCCCTTGAACGGCGTTGTCGCGGTTCGTCATCTCTGCCCAACCACGACCACATCCTGCATCACCCCGCGACTCGACGCGCTGTCTTGGGACTCGAAGTGACAGATCAGCTGTTCATCTCTTCGAGATCACTGTATGTATGTGGCCTCTTTTGCCCGTTCCTGCCACCGTGGCATGCGACGATTGCCAGGCTGCTACTGCCAGGTTTTGGACACTCTTTCGGGGCTGGGCTTCGGCAGGCCGTCTCATTATTAAATGTCACTTTACCCACTGCTTGATTGCTGACAATCCTGTACTCAGTCTTCCGTAACAATTGCCAGTATTTGCGACGACATCGAAACCCCGCCTGTAGACCACCACGCCAGCCGGTCCCTGCGCAAAACATCAAGACCTCAACATCATACCTTTTCAACTCCAGTCGACAAATCCGAACCCATAATCATGGCCTCGTTTTTCCAGAACCTTTGGGAGTCCATCTTCACCCCAGGACCGACGCCAACGCTCCTTGTAGCCACGAATGTCACCTTTGCCGCCCTGCAGGTGGTGTTGGCCTCCATGTTGCTTGCCACATACAGTATTCACTTTATTATCCTCTCGGGTATCTGTGCCGGCCTGTGGATGTCTATCAATTGGTTCGCGGGCGAGTTGATCATTCATCAAATACAGGAGGAAGAGAAGGCGCGAAAGGCCAAGGCGGCTCAGATCCCAACATCCTCCGACGACAGCGAGACCGAGGTGGAAGCATCGAAGTCAACGGCGAGCTTAGGCAAAGGGAAGAAGCCAACACCGGAAGCAGCGGCGGTCAGCACCGTTGTCGAGCCAGCAGAAAACCAGGGCGAGTTGAAGCTGAGGGTACCAGCCGAGGAGCCAGGATCTAGCCAGGGACTTAAAAGCGGCGTCAGCACTGAGGATGAATGGGAGAAGGTCTCTGAGAATGAGAACGAGAAGGAGAAATAAATGTGCGAGCCGCCAATGTACCATAAGCTAAACCAGCTTAGAGAAACACCAATCAAGGCGCATAGCGAGAAGTAGTTGTACATAGTCGAAGTTTGGTCTGGGGGTGGTCTCTCATCTTAGTCTAGATCTGCGCTTACAACATTACCCATGATAGCTTCAGGACCTATTTTGGCTATACATCAATGCATACTGGAGGAGAATTCAAAAGCATATGATGTGGAACGGCAGGAGATAATACTCCTTAATAGAGCAGTGTTGGTAAAGCAGTTGACAACACTGCAAACAACCCTAACCCGGAATGGGGGCACGTGCACGGCCCCGTGCTCCAAATTTCGCGTCGCGCTGCCATCAACCTTGAGAGCTCCACTGTTCACCATCTCCAGCAAGACCAACGATTGCGATCCAACAAAGACGATAAACAACGGCGAAAATCAGCCCTCAAGCTTCCCACGAGCCCTCTATCTTAATACTTCGACAATACTCAGAGACCGCCAAGATGAAGCTCGTCAGGTACGCATAGGCCCTCCAGCCAGCAGTAGCCTTGCGCAATGCCCAAAGCTAACGATTACTCTCGCCGTCAGATTTCTTATGAAATGCCAGAACGAGTCGGTGACGATTGAACTGAAGGGGTACGACAAATAATCTCTTACAAGGAATACTGTCAGCGGAAGGCTAATAGGAAAGGTATATAGTGGCACCATCATCTCTGGAACTATCGCCTCCGTCTCCCCACAAATGAACACGGCGCTCCGAAATGTCAAGATGACGCCTCGCGGGCAAGAAATGATTCAGCTGGAGACTCTTAACGTTGTACGTATTGCTCTTGAAATCAAAACGCCGTCAAAGAACAAGCCACTGACTGTTCCGGTTCTGTAGCGCGGAAGCACCATTCGTTGTGAGTAGTTGGCGGTCCAATACAAAATTCAAAGGACGAATTACTAACATCAAGCTCGAAAGATTACATCCTCCCCGATTCGCTTCCCCTCGACTCGCTCTTGATCGACGACTCTTCCAAGCCCAAGAACAAGGCCCGCAAGGAGGTGGATCGTGGTGGTGCCAGAGGCGGCGGTCGCGGTGGCCGTGGTATGCGTGGAGGAAGAGGCGGTCGCGGTGGCCGTGGCAGAGGAAGGGGTTAAGCTGGGAAACTTGGGGACATCAGGTTGGACTACGGACCTGGCCGCTGGTTGGGGTGCTGCCAAACGATGCGCCCAAGGTGTCTCTACCTGCACTTTTCATCGGCAACGTATGGGCGATTCGATGGCGACAAACAGAAGCAGCTCGACTAGGCGCGCACAAATCAACCGGAGGAGGACGAGGAGACACGAGAGATCACACAACATATGTGCGTCAGCACTCTTTGCGTTTTGACCATCAACAAAACATAGCGGAGACCTGAAAAGCGGCAGGGAATTCTGAATTTGGCGTTACTGGATGGATGATTTGATACTGCAAAAAGACTGCCAAGGGGTACGTTCTTGATTTTCTGATATATGGGGGAGGAGACAAAACGGCCTGTATTCATAGTGTTCTTACTCACCGAGGGTAGGACGGACCCGTTAACAATGACACCTCGATATTCGGACTCATATATATTTGCCATACGATCAAACACATATATGCCATATATTGATCATGGAATATGACGATATGTCAAGAATTCAACCTCCCGTATTTTTTACGACTCTTATCCACAGCATTACGCTTTCAAGAGCAACCCATCCATTTCCTGATTTCACAAACCTCAACATCTCACTCCCTCCATATCCTCACAATCTGCAACTTCTCCCACCCCGCCTGCCGTCCACTCGTTCCTACTGTCTCCGCCTTCCACCGTCTCCCCTCCCCAGCATTGTCCATCTCCCTAATCCTTTGCTTCACCACCTCGGGCTTATTCCCCGCACACAACAGCAAGTAGGCGACCCCCCGCTCGCTGAGGACATCCCCCAAACTGTCGATAACCCTATCCGTCGTCTCCATCCCGTCCTTCCCACCTGCATAAGACAGCTCCAAGAGTTTAGACTCCTCCTCAAACGTCACTTTGCCCTCCTTCTTTTCCCTCAGCCTCTCAGGCAGGGCTGGTAAATCTTCAGTGGGAACATAAGGGGGGTTGAAGACCAGGACGTCGACTTGTCTCCCTCTCAAGCAAGAAGTGAGATCGCCTTGGACGGCGGAGAGAAATTCCCCTGATGTTGTGGGGTGGTCTTGGGAGGCGAGGGAGACGGTTTTGGCGGTGGAGGCGCAGGCGAAGGAGTTGATGTCGATGCCGAGGGTTAGGATGTCGGGGCGGGAGAAGATGTGGTTGGCGTGGGCGGTGAGGAAGGCCAGGACCACGCCGGAGCCGGGACCGATTTCGAGGACCAGAGGGGTGGGGGATGAGGGGGGAAAGTGGGAGGTGTGGAAGGTGAGGGAGGTGGGGGAGGAGAGGGTGTCAAGGAGGAGGAAGGAGTCTTCTGCTGGTTCGTAGACAAGGGTGTAGGGGACGTGGGAGGTGGAGGGGGTGGGGAGCATTTTGATGGTGTGTGTGTAAAATGTGTGTTGATAGGTACGGGATTATTGCTGTGGGGGGCGGTCTGGTGTTTCCGTGCTTGGCTGAGAAAGAAAGAGAAGAAGCTAGTTGTGGATAGCTTCGCTTTTGGGCCGGATTTGGTAAGTGGTTGATGTGTGTGAAAAGAGTGAGCACCAAGCGGGAATTTTGACAAGGACTTTTCAGCGGGTGGGGCACGTGATGAGCATGAGACAAATATGAGTTTCTTGATCATACTTCTCACATGAGCAGCACCAGGTCAACAAGATTTCACAAAATGCAAGCAAAAACAGGAGACATGCCATCGGTGATAGCGTCGTTGGTTTCCCAAAGTTGAACTACGTGCCTTGAACATGTAGAAGGCCGCACCAAGGATGGGCTCTACCTATTATATGTCATGAGTCTGTATGAAGAAGAGAAAATGTACAAAATATCAACCGATATCATCTTTGCCTTCCGCTGTCCCTCTTAGATGATGCCAATATATCTCACGAATAACACAAGTAAAATCCCTCCCCCGGTCCTGCCTACTCGGCCCCAACCCCCAGCGAAATCCATGCCGATTCTTCACCAGCATTCTCGTGTAATTTCTATCGTATTGTCCCCTAAGGTCGCTAATTTCACCCACGACATCGTCAGCAAACTACCTCATACTTCCTAACTGTTCCTCGTTGTAGGGAAAACCTACCAGGTGGGATGTAGATGCTCCTGCGCCACTACTATCTGCGGAATGGCTTTGCCTATCTATTGAACAGATAGGGGCAGTTGTCGAAGCCGTAGCCTGGGTGGCAAGAGACCGTGACGACTGCCCAGCGGTGGTGGCAGTGGAAGTCTTTATAGTGGCCTGTTTGGCACATTTTCTTTCTCAGTGTTTTGTCAATGTGTGGCGAGGGTGGTAGCTGTACACTGCTGTAAAGAGGACAAGTGATATAGTTATGAGTTGTGGGCTGCTTGGCCAGATGTCATGAGTGTAATAGAGAGGAGTATGTCAGTCGGCAACTGAGAAGTGCCAGAAGCGCGTTGTGACACAGGCAATAGTCTTGGGATGCAGTTGTTGCCTGTTTGCTCCTCCTGCTTAGACAAAATGGAAGTGTAAATGGCAGAGGATCAGATGAATCGGACAAGTTATTCACTCATCTTGATATGATAAACTAACCCTAAAGACAACGCTGCCACCAAGTCTCTAAACTACTACCCAATACATAAGCATATTCCCATAGCTCCAACGCCATGCTTCCATAAGTCTTTCAACACGCAATGGGTAGTACTTTTATATCCATGGACTCTCGCCAGGATCATGCTCTGACGAAACCGCAACCGACTCTTTCCTCGACCCAGACGGCGATCCCGCTTCTGAAACACCATCATCCTCTTGCTCTATCCTCGGACTCTTCCCCTGTTTCACACCAACTAACCTCTCCAACAACTCCTCTATTCTCTGCGTGCTCTCCTCCAACGCCTCCAACCTCGCGGTAATATTGCTCATTTCATCACTCTCACTAAGCACCTCCTGGAGCTCTGCTCTCAACCCAGGAAACGGCGCGATGCTATCACGTCTGCTCAAAGGTTTGGGGCCTCCCGGCGCCGCACCTCCCGCAGCCGTTGCCACAGCCGTCGTTGCCGCCGCCGTCTGGGCAGCTTGCTTCCTCGCTTCTGATGCCACTGAGTCTATGTGGCTGTTTCCTCTGGCGAACTGCCTCCGGATCAAGTGCCGCGTTAGGTCGTCATCGGTGGTTATTTGTTCGAGGACCGACTCCGGTGGTGGTACTTCGAACACAGTCGAGATATCGCTATGGGAGGTGATTCTCCATCTTTCCCAGAAGTGAAGCCCGGATTTCTTTTGGGCTTTGACGAAAGATGTGAGTTGGGTAGGTGGACCTCCTGGGGTACCGGGCCAGAGTGCTCTACGCTCGGCGACGGCGATGAACAGGAGGAGGGGGAGGTTGAGCAGACGGACACTCGCGACGTGGATTTTGTGGAACCATCTCGGCGAGGCGAGGAATTTCAGGGGTACGAGGATGAAGATGGCGATGAGGTTAAATGGTGGTTGATAGGCGAAAATGGCATCGCCTTTGACACCCTCAAGGGTAAGTACGGCCCGGCGGAACTGAATCTCGGCTGGGGCGTTGGTGACGATGGTGCCAAATGTGGTTGAGAGCATCGATACGAGGATGGTGAGGAAGAGGGTGTTGCCCAAGAAAGCGAAAGCTACCATAAGAGCTGGTCCCAATATCTTGTGAAACTCAATCTGGTCTGTTTTTAGTACCATGACAACTAACCAAGACGAAGACAACAAACCGAGTGATGGATCCCTGATCCGTCCAGTCCAAACCAGATGTATATCATCCACTTGCTGATAACACTGGAGAATAGTTAGCTAGCGGCAGGTTAGGATCTAGGTATGTTGTTACTTACAAAGGCGAGTATGCGTCGTTTCCGAGCCACATAAGCGACAGTAAGAACCCGAAAAAGCACCAAATGGCCAACGCAGTCACCAGCGCAAAGTCAGACATCATGGACCGTAGACATAAGAATACAATATTGTCAGAGAGAAGGTTGAACGCCAACCGCGGCACAAGGACCGGTGCCCCCATGGCAAGGACGTCAAGAGCTTGCTGATCAGCTTCAGCATTTCCAGTCTTCCAGCCATATATGCGGAGGAACACGTAGATCCAGTAAATGAAGGCAAAACCGACGTCGAGAAACGACCAAAGATTTTGGGCGTATACGTGCCTGGATTAGACTGTCAGCCAGGACACTGACAAAGTAGCAATAGACTCGGTCTAGACATACCATCCGTGCTCTAGTAAGGTGGCAAACTGATCCAGAACCCACCCCATGGCGTACACCGTAAAACAGATCTCGAGCTTGCTGAACTGTGTGGGATCTCTCTCGGCCATAAACACGACGTATAACGCCAACAAAATAAAGAACTGCATAATCTCGAGGTAATTTCTGGTCCGTGGAACCAAAAGACGATACTGGTTCAATAATGGCGCTTCTCGGGGATTGTACAAGGAGATAGGCCGCTGTTTGTATCTGTCTGCAATCAAGTCCATGTAACTCGAAGGCGTGTAAATCACGCGGCCGTCATAGATGGCATCAACCCTGATTTCAGTCAGCACAGTTTCTCTGACCTTGACAGATGGGAGAGACTGACACTTTTTGGCAACTAGTACTGGCAAGAAATATTCTGGCCTCACTTAGGATAGCCACTTCCAAAGCCGGAAGTGTCTTATGCCATGCTGTACTAGCCTGCACCTCCCTCCTGATCTCTTCGGGGGCATTCTGGAATGGCTCAAACCCAGCAATCAAGATGTGCGCCAGAACAAGCAGGTTATCTGGCCCGTCATTGTCCTCATTGAACCGTCTGAGAATACGGGTGGCAATGAGCTCGCACAGCATGGCGCGTGTTGAGTTGACATTTTGTCTGTTGCTGAGATGTTTCTGTTCGTTCAGAAACTGGGCTCTGTTGACCAATAAACAGTAGACGATGGAGATATCGTCCTGTTCGTACAGCTTGTCCACCAAAGGCCGGATAACGCTGATGTTGATGCGCACATCACGGAGCTGATCGAGACTGAGATAGTCTTCCACTACTGAGATAATGTCGCGTCTGATTCGATGAATGTTGTTATAAACGGGAAGATGCTTGTGAGTGCTTGTGTTATAGCTGAAGCAACTGAAGACCTGCTCGTCGGTCCGGTGCGGGAAGGTGGCGCGATGAGGGAGCAAGGGCCGCCGTTCAGGGGGCTCCTGGATTTGAATGTGAACTCCGGCTGCGGACCCGGCACCAGTCGTGGCACCCGGGCGCCGGCGGTCGCCCATGTTTTGGAGTTTCGTTAGGTAGTTGCCTGTAAATGTGCTCTACTGAAGTTGAATGATCCGAGCAAGTGACTTATCAGAAGGTGGGGTGTTGTCAATCTGGAGATGACAACATACGCTCCAGGTTGTCGTTGGGAATCGAAGTTTGAGTGTCCTTCAGCGTGCTGGCTCGTGGAACAGTGAGAGTGTGGTAAGAAAAAGACCTAGAAAGAGTTTGTGTACCCTCTGGAATGTGAATAAGCCCAAACCAAGTTTAATTTTGTATAATCACGCCGTGTGAAAATATCAAGTTACGAGAGAAAGAAGGTAGCTTTTGATACATGATCTCATCATTTATGAATGGATGTATCAGATGGTTGACTGCCCTGTTGGATCTTCTAGATGAGCGGCCAGCGGCTTATCGAGCTGTGCCCCACGCTGGTTTCAGCTGCAGACTGCAGTGCATAAAGGCACTGATAAGATAAGCGATGCCAGGCACGCCGTTTAGCCTTCCCCACGCCAACTCCCAGCGGCTTGGGCCGAGAACAAACACCCCTGTCGATATTTTTGCAGTGTGGATCACTTTCAAACGACGCCTTTCAGCAAAAACAGACGGTACATCTAAACTTCAACGACTTCGTTCATCAAACCACACTCGACAACTTATTGAGCTCAAGTCTCGATCTAATACAGACAGACATTAGTAGTTTTCGTGTTAAGCTCACCCGAATCGCATCCACGATGGACGTCAGCGACGTGACACCAGAGTTGGAACAGTTGGAGCTGGATCTCAACACACTCCAAGAAGTACTTCAACCACTTTTGAGTGATGTCGGCGATGTTTCGTCCAAGATGCCACTTCTCGACAAGGCCAAGCTTTATGTCTTGGTGTGCTATGCGATTGAATCACTCATATTTTGTAAGATACATCTACCATACTTGAGACTTCACCGGTCACTTACTGACATTCACTTCAGCGTCGTTGCGCCTAAATGGAGCTGATGCAAAAAGCCACCCCGTTTTCACAGAGTTAACCCGCGTCAGGCAATACTTTGAGAAGATCCAGAAACTCGAGTCACCCCCAGAAGAGCGTGAAAACACGGTCAACACCGAGGCGGTGGCTCGCTTTGTCAGGAATGATTTGGTATGCTCGGCGTTTTCATGTCCACTACTTATAAGTACCGACCATGACTAACACGCTTCATAGGCCGACAACAAGGACATCAAGAACAAGCTGACGGAGCTGATTGCCAAAGAAAAAGCCAAGGCCGAAGCCAAAGCCGCCACGGCTGCTGCGGAAAAAAAGCGGCCTGCAGAGGACTCAACATCAGAAGTTCGTCCTGAAGAAGCTGGGAATAAGATTGCCAAACGGCCGAAGCGTGATGGATCCAAGAAGAAGAAATGAATGCTCCCCAAGGGGTTCAACATCAACATACTGCTAAGTCCAAGTGGACAGCAAAATCAGAGCTTGCCCCCAAGCACTTCTACGGCGGACCATGAGCATCGAGGTGACACAGCCTCAGCCTGAGTCTCATCGTGAAAAACTTGGGTCAATGAGGCATAGCGAGGCAATTTCTGGAGCCTCACACCCGCTCAAGTCACACAACACAAGATACCCAACGGCAATCCACGGAAGTTGGGTCAGCTGCGCGTCCATTCTGATTATTTGGTTAAGAGATGGAGCATTGAAGCTTTAAGTTGGCGGAGGGATTAGGGGTGTGGACGACCGTAATAGACTACATATCAGGTCTTGACCAAGACCAAATACGTGCATTCAAATCATATTTCTCTCTTTTAACCCTCCGTAATACCAGCACAGCTATCTAAACCCTAACCCCCGGCCTTCTTTCTTTGCCCCGCCACCGGCAGGGACCAACAAATCCTTAACATTCTATTGGCTTCTAGGCTCAGCGCCGCCTCTGAGTGGCCAATGGCAAAATCCCATACCGTCCTCGTGGCCGCCCGGCGCGTTCATCTAGACTTTATACCGACGATCCGAACTGCCGCTATTTCTTTTCCCGCCGACAACGCCTCTCAACCTCAAACCTCACCACCTCAACACCACAAACCACGCATACACATTCAACTCGTTGAATCACCCCCCCCTTCCAAACCAAAAACCAAAATGCCTCGCCAATCCCGTGGTCCCGCTCGTGCCCCCGCGCGCCCTACCGTTCCCGCTCGCTCTGCCCCCGCCCCAACCCAGCAGCAGCAAACCCGCCCAGCAACCACCTACGCCGGTCCCCAAACTGGTGCCCCTAATGCCGCTGCTCCCACCGCTGGTGCCCCTACCTCTCAGGGCCCAGGGCTGATGGCGCAGATGGCTTCTACTGCTGCGTATGCTCCCCCTCTTCCCCCTCCCCTCCTTTGACATCCGTGATACTAACAGTATGTCTAGTGGTGTCGCCATCGGCTCTTCCGTAGGCCACGTAATCGGAGGCGGCATCTCCTCCCTCTTCGGCGGCGGCTCCTCCGCTGCCGCTGCCGACCCCGTCGACCAGGCCAACTCGGCCGCCAGCCAGCAAAACCAGACCTGGGGCGACAACTGCAAGGGCGCGACGACCCAGTTCACAAAGTGCATGGATGACAACCAGGGGAACATGCAGATTTGCGGGTGGTACCTCGAGCAGCTTAAGGCTTGCCAGCAGGCTGCTTCTCAGTACTAAGTTTTTGGTCTCGGTGCTGGGGAGTCAAGGGATGAGAGAGAGGGGCTTTGATGGTTGAAAAACTACGATCGTTACAAGCTTTGAAGGGGAGGATCGTTGAGTTTTGTGAGATGGTGCGGTAGCGTTCAAGGTGGAAGACTTGTCTTTACAACATGTTTGACAACCCACATGCGAGAGCCAGTCATCTCACAACTCACTTGTACATTATAACCAACTACCGCTCGGCGGCGCAAACATCAGCCTGTCTTGGACAACAACAACAAATTAATACCCCTGTGATTTGGATTTTTGCGCTTTTTCTGGAGGTTGAGCAAAAAAACAGCAGCAAGAATCCATTCGGTTGAACTGATCAACTACCTAAATCCCCCCTACCCCTGGACACCATTAAACCAAGTCAAAATCCTATTGGTTGCCAAAACAAAATATCAAACTCCTACTCTTCATCATCCGGTCTCGGTTCAAAGTTCGTCTGTGAGCTATGTTGGTAAACGTATTCTCCCTTGAAGTTTGCATGTCAAAGTCAACTTACCGAATTCCCGTTATAAAACTGCTGCTCACCCCTCCTCCTCACACTCTCCAGCCCGCCTATACGACGATCACCTCCTGCTGCTTGCCCTTGTCGTCCCCCACGATTTGGACTCTGCTGCCTAGGCGTGTCATCCCCATCCGACTCCTGCTCACCACCCACAGGACCAGAAGTACTAAACAGCGTCGAGAAAAAGCCGCCTATCAAACTGGCAACAAACAGAATGAATCCGATGAACCGCTGGAAGATACCCCCCCTTTCCCCTGCCGAAGTCGTCGAAGCGGCCGAGCTACCGCTACTACGAGAGTAAGCAGACGAGTACTTTGGCACCGGGAGCAAAATCAATGTTGCCGAGGGTGTCAGCTCCAGCTCCTGCAGCGTCTTCTCCTCCTCTGTCACATCGACCGTCTTACTAGGCAGCGGCGTGAGCAAAATCTTGAAGTTGAAGGGTTCTTTCCCGTCTTGTCGATTTTCTGTCACGAACTGCCGGACATCTTTCAAAGTATCCGTGCTAGAGAACCGGCTGCGGAGGGTAGACCCGTCGAATAGCCTGACTTGGATCGCGGCGTGGGAAGAGACTCTGTTCGTTCTCGGGAGAAGCTGGCTGGCGGGGGCAAGAGGGACAGTGGAAGCCTCTGCCGCGGCTTTCCTCTCGGCTTCGAGAGCTTCCTGGCGGGCTTTTCTCTCGGCTTTGTCGTCCTCGATTTGTTTGAGGATTCGCTGGCGTTCTTCCCTGGCTTCCTTTTGCTTCTTCTTGAGGGCTTCGGCGTAGGCGTTGTGAGCGGTGGGAGGTTTGGTTGGGTCTTCGACAGCTTTGCCCTTCTCTTCGCGGCGGCGTTTGGCTTCTTCTTCGCGGCGTTTTTTGGCTTCGGCTTCGGCCTTCTTCATGCGTTCTATTCTGGCCGCGGTTTGGGCTGCTAGGGATTGGGCGTGGGATTGTTCGTTGGAGGTGGGCGGGGTTGCTTGGCCTGAGCTGCTGGCGTTGGACTCTGTGATGGGAGCTGGTTGTGAAGCTGGGACGGGTTGGGAAGCGGTAGTCGCGACGGGGGCTGCTGGTGGAACGTTTGGGGAAGCAACGGGCTCGGGCTGGGTTGGCGGTGGTGGAGGAGCTTCAACAGGAGCGAGGGCCTTGCGAAGTCGTTCTATGAATAGTTCCTTGGGCACGCCGGCAGCAATGTACTCTTTGAGTTGTCCGCTTCTGATAGCCTGGTTAGGAATACCTCAATATACGCTCAGCACCCAACACTTACTTGATTACCACTAGTGTTGGTTTCTTGGGCAATGGGTAGAGCTGAGCGAGGAAGCCTTCCTCTTGTGATCCGGCCACCAAACGAAGTGTCACAGAAGTGGACTTCAACAATTCCACGATCTGATAAGTGTCCGGTCAGTAAACGAGCTTCCAAAAGCATTGTTCGCCAAAACAGACCTCTTCTTCCTTGAGATACTCATTCTCCCATGTTTGACTTTCATCTTGCTCATCTATGATAAGGTCAGCAACTTGAGATCAGATCTGGAATAACACCAATGACATACCGGTTACAAAACAGACAACAGACCTGGACTGCTGCAGCGCCGCGCCGATCCCCTCCTGGAGAGAGCCCTGAAAGAAAGCCATTGTAAACAGCAACCCCCGCGATATGTTGTTGGCCGATGGGGCAGTGTCAACGTGTCGATTGGATGACGTGAGGGGTCTAGAGACGAATGTACAAGACAGTCGAGGCAAGATGAGATACAGTAAACCGCAGATCTTCACCGAAAACACGTTTGAAAGCAAAACCTGGAGCAAGTTCCTAATAGAATTGATGACAGGTTCGCCGTTCTACAAAAGGGATGGAATTGATGAATGGCCGGCTCATGTGTTCACGTTGTCCACGACAGCGGCAAGCCACATCGGTCCCAGACTACCTACCCCCTGTAAGATTACGCTGCTTGCGGGGCATCCAGCTGCTCCAAACAGGGCAGCCAATCAAGTCACACAAACGGGGTCCTAAGCTTCCCCGAATTATGACGCGCGAATCCGTTTCTCTCTGCCGGCCAGTGGTCTGGGGAAAACTGGAAACTGAAATCCCATCTCAATAAACATCCCACTTCTGGAAATCCCTTTTTTTGCTTCAAATCAAGGGGGCATATATCAGGGATGACAATGACGTCGGGAAGGATACTTCCCACCCTGCTCCGGTCCCTTCAAAGGTCAAGGACACCCCTCCCCCGCCCACAGTGGCCTCAACCCACCTCCACACTCAAGCCATCAACACCAAGAAAGTTCACCACCTCCCCTCCCCGCCGCCATGGTGACCCCCGCCGCCAACCGGCCGACGACCCCGGCTTCCAATCCATAGTCGACAACCCCCCCGAGCTCGTCCGCACAGGAAAACGCCACGGCCCCGGCCTCATCATCCTAGCCATCATCCCCATAACAGCATTCTTCCTCGGCACCTGGCAAGTGAAGCGCCTCTCCTGGAAGACAGACCTGATCGCCAAATGCGAGGACCGCATCGTCCGCCCCCCTCTCCCTCTCCCACCCCGCATCGATCCCTCGGCAATCTCCGACTTTGACTTCCGCCGCGTTCTTGTGACGGGCCACTACCGACACGATCAGGAAATGCTCATCGGCCCTCGCATGCGCGACGGCGAGCAGGGATACATTGTCGTTACCCCCCTGGAACGAAAGGACGATCCTGGTGCTACTATTCTCGTGAACCGAGGGTGGATTTCCAAAAAACATCAGGACCAGAAACTGAGACCCGAGGGGTTACCCACCGGGGAGGTGACGGTGGAGGGGTTGTTGAGGGAGCCGTGGAAGAAGAATATGTTCACCCCTGAGAACAGGCCGGATAAGGGGGAGTTTTACTTTCCTGATGTGAAGCAGATGGCCGAGTTGACCGGGAGTCAGCCTGTCTGGGTTGAGCAGACTATGAGTAGGTTTAAGTCCTGATCTGGGATATATTGGGTTGGGGAGCTAGCTATGGTTTTGCTAACTCTGATATGTGTGTGTGTACAGACCCTGACTATTTCACTACTCTGGAGTATGAACAAAAGGGTGTACCCATCGGGCGACCTGCCGAGGTCAACTTGCGCAACAACCATGCGCAGTACATCTTCACCTGGTATGTATATAGCTCCTCTCCTGTCTTTCGATGCCGCGGCGGTCAGTCTATGCGTAACTGCCTTGGCGACGCGGCCTCCTCAGTGTGCTCGAATGCGTTATGAGCACTTTTATCTAACAATATCCTCAGGTATGGCCTCTCTCTGGCCACATCGATAATGTTCTGGTTGGTAGTCAAGAAGCCACCAAAGGATATCACCCGTCGTGTTCGCATGAACAAGAACTGGTGAAACAACAATATCACAAGGTCCAATGGCGGCATACAGGCCTCTCACGTCACGGATTCATCTTCTTCGCCAGTCGGAACTGCCTCTTCGCTTGCCTTGTGACGCTTTTTGGATAGGACAGGCGGTGGCATCCGAAGATCCTGTAATAACTCTCGTGGTAAATGCCGTGACGCAAGAGCAAAAGGCGTAGTCTGTGGGTTGATTTGACGCTGCCTAAGAGAGGAGCCTTGTCAGTAACCAAAAAAAAAAAAAAAAAAAAAAAAAAAAGACATGTACAACCAAAAACATTTTTGATATACAAAGATACCCCGTCACATACACATAGATTGTACAATAAGAACAAGAGAAAAGACGTACCTTCTCATCAGGGTAATGACATCACTCTCATTAATAGTATTCCGCCCAGCATGCTTGGAATACGCCTCCAGATCCTCCCCCAGCTGCTCAAAGAACCACTCGGAAGCCTGCATGATGGCGTTCATGGCGTCTGGGGTGATCCTCCCCTTGGCTCCGCTCGTCTTGGCGAAGTTTTGCGCCAGCCGTTTAACCACACCCGCTGGAAGGGAAGGGTACTGGATCCCGTGCTTGGAGATGTTGATGCGCTTTTTTCTTGCCGCCGCAGCAGCGCGTAGTTCAGCTCTTTGAGCATGGGTCCAAACTTCTGTTTCTGTTACGTTGCCAGCGGTCATGCGGGTTGTTCCGTTGAGGGTATTGTCAGGTTCTTCGTCGTCCATTTCCGTATCTGGGAGGTCTCCGAAGTCGTCAAAGTTGTGGTTGTCCATACCATCACCACCGTCGTAGCTGTCACTTCGGGCATCTTCTAATGGGGCAAAGTCTGGCTCGTCGAAGTCGGGGGGTTGACGGACGGGGGAGGATTGCACATCGGGGTTGATTACAAAGGAGGTTTGGTCGTCTAGATCGACGGGGACATGGATGCCGAAGTCGCTTTCGTGGCCGGTTTCTCGACGGCCGTCTTCTATTCTGTATAAACTTGTCAGAATCCGATCTCAATGTTTTCCATAAGGGGGATGTAGCTACCGTTCAGGAGACATGATATCCGCCATAGTAAAAGTACCCTCCTCCTCCACAACATTGATCGGCGGAAACATGCCCGACTCCCTTCCAAAATCCTCACTATGCAGCATATCATTCGCATTGAAAAAGTCGCTCATCCTCGTGCTGTTCAAGGACAGTCTGCCCCCAGGTCCCTCACTATACGCCCTACGCGGCATCTCAACCGACTGCATGGTGAAGTTGTCCTCATTGTCCAGGAGCATCGACCGATGGGGGACGAGATCGTCGCTACCGCTGTCGTCGTCCCTGTCGATCGGCAGTGACAGCCGCGGTCTCTTGGGAATATCTGCTTCGTCGTCATCATCGTAGCTCATGTGCAATGGGCCAAGGGTGGTCTCGTGGGAGTCGTCATCGTCGGAAGGGTTATGGTTGGGGGTGTCGCCGGGAGAGGAGGAGGACGTTACTATCGGCTCTGTCTTTTTGGCGAGGACCCTTCCAAGGCCGAGGAGGAGGTCACGGGGGGAGTCCCGGGCTTCGCGCACTGATTTCCGGCGGGCGCGGTGGGGGGTGAAGATTGCTGCCCGGCGGGAGTCGATGGTTCGGAAGGCGGCGCGAGCGTGGGGGGTTGCGGTTGGGGGGGCGTTTTTCCTTCCGGAGGCGGACAGGCCTTGTGGACGGCGCTGGCTGCCGGGGGTTTGGAGGAGGGAGCGGCGGAAGTTGGATACAGGGTCTGCGGATGCGGCTCTAGGTGTTGCGTCCAGTGGACGACTTTCGCGGGCCATGGTGCAGATCGGGTGGGTTATGAAAACGGGGAAAGCGTGATTGCTGTTTTTCCCATCCCAAGATATCAGACAAGCATGGTACCTGGCGCTCTTCGTCCACTCTCTCAGATCAACTACATTATCGACGCGTGTGGTTGTTGTAGCTGTTCCCGGGTGACGCGACGAACTTCCAAAGTGCGCATAACACACCCCCACAAGCTGATTGTGGAGCTACGATAAGCAACTGATAAGCCTTTGGATATCCACTTTGAACCACCAACTTGGTGCCAAGCGTTCACCCCACGCAACAATTAAGATGGTCACAGCCATGTCTAAACCAGAGTCAACATCTCAATCCAACGTCACATGGATGAGACTCGCAAGAGTTTTGTTCACTTCCTTGGTGCCTCGTCTGACTCGCTCTTGGACATGTTCCTGGCCGGTCGTTGCGTCAAGTTAGCCACTTGCGGCCCGCGATGACTTCGCCGCCGTTGGTAAGGCGCTTTCAACAGCCAGAGGGGGATGCTATACGCGTTGGTCAGCAACCAGAGTATCAGCAGAAAGGTCAACCACCTGGGCCCTTTCGCTGATAGCTAGCCCTGACAGAGGGCCATCGGATTTCCCGACTGGCAGGACAGTTGATGGGTGTCCATCGCTCACTGTGAGCTTTGGCCCATCCCGCGACGTTTGTCAGGGATTGTCACAGAAACGAACATAGCCAGACGAATCAGGAGAGCAGTGTTTCCGCCATGGCCCCGACGCTTGGCCCTCCTCCATATCCAAACCTCCAAAGCCTCCCGTTACATACGTGCGTCAAGACGCACCAGTACCTGAAGTCCTGATCCCGGCTCGTTGTTGTTCACCCTCAGTGCTCGCACCATCACCTGGGAAATATGGCCCAACCTCTGTCAACAACGTATATGCCCGCTGACATACCTCCACAAGCCCAACCCCGCGGGGGAACGTGGAAGCTTTGATATGATCTCAGTTCTGTCGATCAGTGAACCACGGACCCGCCGTCTCGGTCCATGACCGTTGAAACTTTCGAAATCGCTCGACAAAGTAAACAAACACTGATATCCAGTGCAGCAAGATTCACACCATCTGATAGATGTATATTGATACGATGACTTTTTCCATCATACCCCACTCTCGTGTACCCACGTTATGCATCCGAGCGCGGGATTCAAGCCGTTGAGCAGTTAATAAATCCGGTGGTGTACTCGATGTTGTGGAAGAGCCACCATGCTGTCCTGGTCTCGATACGATGACTAGGTATTCTTGTATCATGACGGCGGCCGGGCGATCAGAGGCCGGGCAGGTTCGAGGACGGTCACCGTGCCGCTCGAGACGGATTGCTGTGTGGTGCAACAACGTCTTGGTGGGCGAGGCCCATAGAGGCTGCTTTCAGCTTGGTCGCTTATACCGACTTGGAAGACATACCTCTTGACAGGTTGTTAGATAAAACCAGCCGTGCTGCCCCTGGCGTTTAACTGTTGAAAGATGAACCCCGGTTGATTTGCCAACCACCCACGATTGAAAGCAAGATATTTCTGCCAAGTCGACGCAAGCTTGCACGGCCCGCAAAGGACGCATCGCCAAACGTTTCGAAGAGTCGAAAACCACTGCACGGATAACTCCTTGAACCTCACGGGGGATAGGGGTCCTACGTTAGCTACACCAAATTGCGACACAGTGCGGCTATTTGATACTCACCACACCTCACCTCACCTTAGGAGCCACCGCTATACCTGGAGAACAGCGATCCGATAAGGTAAAAGCTCCTGAGCCACTATCCGGTATGTCGTCCCTCTAACCTATCCCGTCGTCCTCTTGTTCCCCTGCACAGCACAATTCGGCGCCGAGCAGCACAGCAGCTCTCCTAGAGGCGGGCACCTACGCGGGGATGGCGTCGGGCACACTCTTGCCCTGGAGGCGAATCGCGTGTCGGAACAGAGTCGTGCTCGGTCCTGTGATCGTCGCGCCGACCTCTGGAGCTTGCCCCTCACATGTCTCGCCTGGTCAAGGCGGTTGACGCCGAAAGTGTCAGAGGAGGCCCAGTGCCAGGGCACATTCCCAGTGGAAGCTCAACCCGCCCAGACAGGACATGTGCCGCCAAGACGATGGTACGCCGGGGCGACGATGGTGGAGCCGTGTTCTGCAGGTTGGAGCCAGCCAGTCAAACGACAGCGCAGGGGGAGCTGTTCTGCTTGGTTGCTGTCCTGCTGGAGTGGGAGTGGGTGGACAGTACCTTGCCGAAGGCTCCCACACAGTGCCGCTGGCTCTTTATCTCGACTCGCCCCGGCCTGTCCTGCCCGGACCGCCAGCGTCCCAGCGTCCCAGCGTCCCAGCGTCCCAGCGTCCCAACATCCCCCATTGCGCGCCCGAATTCGAATCCCACACCTCCTTTCCCGGCACCAAACCGTTCCGGCCCTGTGTCAAAACCTTTTCTGATTCCTCTAGGTGCCGTTTCTGCCCTTTCGCAGTCGAGAATCATCCATATCCAGAACCGTGGTCCGAACTACGTCCAAACACACCTGCCAACTCATATCCAGCGCAGGGCAATTCTCTGTCGCCCTTCTGCTCCGCTTGCTCGCTCGTTGCAACCCTGCTCCCGCATCCTTCCGCCGCCCTTCGAATTCGATTGCACCGAGTGCATCACTGCATCACCTTCGAGGCCCGATACTGTTGTCTTTTGTTTTTGTTTTTTGTTGTCAGCCTTCCAGCAGCGACACTAATTTACACGAGAAGCCAAATATCTCTCAACCATGGCCACCCCGCCCGTCCAGTCGATCAAGGTTCGTCAACAACGCCAGCCCGGCGCCGACACCGCCAGTTCCAATCCCAACCTCCTATTCGCGTCATGAAGATTCGCGTCGAGGAGAACGCAAGGCTAATTGTTTCCTTTCTTCGTGTATAGTGCGTTGTCACAGGTGATGGTGCCGTCGGCAAGGTAAGGATGCCCGTTATGTATTCTCTCCTTGGCTCTCCTGACTTTTTGACTGACCGACGTGGGGTAGACATGTCTGCTCATCTCCTACACAACAAATGCTTTCCCCGGCGAATACATCCCCACGGTATTCGACAACTACTCTGCGAGCGTAACTGTTGATGGAAGGCCCATCAGCTTGGGGTTGTGGGATACGGCCGGTCAAGAAGATTACGACAGATTGCGGCCTCTCTCATACCCCCAGACCGATGTTTTCCTCATCTGCTTCTCCCTCGTCAGCCCTCCTTCGTTTGACAACGTGAAGGCCAAGGTATGGACCTCCTTATCGAGCAAGTTCTGATCATTCCCATATTCTGACGCGTTCTATAGTGGTGGCCCGAAATCGGACATCACGCTCCCAATATTCCCATTGTGCTGGTTGGCACCAAGCTGGACGCCAGAGATGACCCTAATACGCTCAAGACAATGGCCGAGAAGCGGTGGTCGCCTATTACCTATCCCATGGGATTGGCCCTTGCCAAGGAGATTGGAGCTTACAAGTACGCCGAATGCTCTGCCTTGACACAGATGGGTCTCAAGACCGTCTTTGACTATGCCATCAGGTAAGCAATTCATCTTTTTACCCACTGAAACACCTCAGATCAGAGACTAACCCAGCCACCTCAGAGCCGTCATTGAGCCCAAGGCTGCTCCTCAGACGAAGAAGAAGTCGTCCAAGTGCACGCTCCTCTAATAACCTTGTTTTCTCGTCTTCAATTCGAAAAAAAAAAAAAAGCAAAAGGAAGTGCTTCTTACTAATCGCTACGACGACGAACGATTGTTTTCCGTAATGCAAACCATACAATCACACACACACACACACACACACACACCATCTATACCCGACGACATATGCCTGCGCCTGCTATTTGGCTTCAACCTCCATAGTACAACCCCAATAACACCTTTTTCAAACCATTCCCGGGGTCGCTTCGCGTGTGGATGAAGTATGACGTGTAGTTCGGGGGTTACACCGTACCTTTAGTATGGGATACCCTGCAAGATTTGAGGCTTGACTAGACGGAAGAAGGGATGAAGGCAGTCATGCAAGGTACGAAGATACCTAGGCTGTTTGAATCAACCTTTTTCTGGCTTTATGGCCGCAGATATTGTATTGGGGGTATACAAGAGTGTCGAGTAATCAGGCACATGTCGCTCTCAACGAACTCTCACGTTTTTGTGTTTCCTCCACACGCTGGCGATCCTACCCAACCGTCAATAATCTAGGGGTTGTTACTAGGGCTTTTTCCGTTGCTTCTCGTTTCTTTTTATTATTTTCTGTAGATAGCTGGGTTGGGGAGGGAGGAGGAGTTGGGGGAGGAGGGTACGTAGTTTGAGGTTGAGGTGAGAGGAGGGGAGAATATGATGAATGTGCGAAAGAAGACATCTTGAAACTGCTTTGATGTGAAATGCGGTGTCTGTTTGTATGCTGATGACAATTTAGTGTCTCGTATACTGGCTTCCCGTGGTGCCGCACGATGATCTGAATTCACCTGGCTCTCTCAGCTTATCACCGTGTTTAAAAAAGACCGATACACCCTAGATGGTTGACGACCTGAACTCTCCATTCTTCTCTCTCTTCTCTCTGAGCCCTACACTCTTCTATTCTGCAACTTTTTCAGCCAGAAAACAAAAGGGGTATCATAAGCGTACTCCCAACTTTTGCTTAAAACACCATTGTCCAACCAACCAGCCAGAACCACATTATATCTACCTAACAGCAAAGAGAAGCCCAGGTGTGAAACCTGTATCCACTCCCTTTTCCCATTTTTTTTTTCTTTTTACCAATCCATTTTCTCCTATATTTTCCCCCCTCTCAAGACAGCAGTGGAAATGATCTACCACTTCTTTTGAAACCTCCCACCGCCGCCACCTCTCCCACCTCTACCTCTACCACCACCTCTCCCCCTACCACCACCGCCTCTACCACCACCACCCCTCCTACCCCTGCCACCACCACCATTGCTATACCCGAAATTGTCCTCCTCATCTTCGTTGAACTCGGCCCCGACCTGCGCCCGGCGGGAAGGGTGGATACCAGCTTGGTCGTCCTCCTCCTCAGCAGGCTTCTCCTCAGCACTGTCAGCAGCCTTTGCCTTTTCCTTCTCGGCCTTTTCGACCTCGACCTTCTTCATCCTGCTGCGGCGCTCCTCGTTGAGCTTGGCGTTCTTCTCCTTGATCTTGTCGAGGCGTTGGGGGGTTTTGCCTCCGCCGCCGGCACTAATTATTTGCGTATAACTTGTCAGCAGAAACATCCATCAGGGGGAAAGGGGATAAGGGGGAACATACGTCAACTCAACATTAATCTTCCTCCCCTCAAACTCGGTGTGGTGAAACTTCTCCAGGCACGTCTTCATCCTGTCGAAGCGGTCAAACTCGACAAAGGCGATCCCGCGCGACTTTTTGGGGTCGTCGCGCTCGGTGAGGAGACGGACAGAGGTGGGCTGGAGAGCGGCGAAGTGGGCGGTGAGGGATTCCGCCGTGGCCGTGTAAGGGAGGTTGCCGACGAAGCAGATGAAGCGGCCTTTGGGTTGGGTCTCCTCCGCCATTGCCTCCTCTTGCGACTTTGGTTTTTGGGCGTCGGGGTGGGAGGGGGGTAGCTGGTTCTCCTCTTTGGACTTCTTGTCCTTCTTGTCCTTTTTGTCTTTCCTGTCCTTCTTGGACTTCTTCTCGGAGGACTCGACGGCTGGTTCCTCAGCGGCGGCGGGCTCCTCCTCCTCCTCGGCAGCCGAATTGGACTTCTTTTCCTTCTTTTCCTTCTTTTCCTTCTTGTCCTTCTTGTCCTTCTTCTCCTTCTTCTCAGACTTGTCCTTCTTCTCCTTCTTGTCCTTCTTTTCCTTCTTGGATTTCTTGTCGGAAGACTCAGACTTTGTCACCTCGCTCTTGCCGTTCTCGTCCACCTTGCTCTTCTTCATAACCTCCTGCTCTTGCGCCGCGACAGCGATGTCGTCCTCGTCGGAGCGGGAGCGCTTCTTGGAACTTGACTTGCCCATTGTTGCTTTGTTGTTTTCCTCAGATCAAGCAATGGTGAGAAAAGGAGAGCGCGATCCAGAAAAATATGGATTGCGACTGGAGGTGGAATCGGTGATGGGTGGTGGTTGACAAAGAAATTCAACCAGCAACGAAAAAGAGAGAGAGAGAGAAAAAAAAAAAAAAAAAAAAAAAAAAAAGGTTGTCGCCAAGTCGTTGTGCTGCGGCAAGGGTCGAGAGCAATTCCGCGAAAAAAGCGAATTCTGCCAGTGTTGCGACCAAAGGCGGTGGGGGGGAATTTTGGTGGAGCGAATTGGGGACATGCCTATCGATAACAACAGCAAGATAGCCCGTGTGGAGTCGGGGATTGGGAAAGCCGCAGGCGGGCGGGCGCGCGCGCAGAGAAACAAGAGGCGAACTGCGACCTGTTTGGCGGCCACCTCTTGGATGTGTCCACATTCGAGTTACACAGTATGATTGATACGGTGAGAGATTGCTGGACATGAGGGGTGACTTTCTAGACCAGGCACAGCTAATCTTCTCTGACACTTCTCAGAACAGTCAGTCCTAGGCTAAAGAGACTGAACATTGACTTACACCCTCCCAATGTCTCCACACAGTCCGGCATCTCACCGGCCTCAAAACCACCCACCCATCCAAAATAGCTGCATACTGCAAGGCAGATCTCGGGAGATCTCCCACGGAAAACCCCATCCTGCAACCCATCTTTCATTTTCGTTGCATCACAAAGACACATTAGCTCAAACCTTGACAACCTCTTCTTCTCTCCCCCGCCCCGTCACACATGCACACATCAAGGGACAAACTCAGTGACGTCAAATCTTGACAGATTGTTGTTCATATTTCATCTCCGAGTAGGTGTATAAAACTAAAAAGGAATGTGGGTATTTTTGATGATCAAGAGAAAAAAAAGACCAAACAATAGGAAAATGTAAAAGAAAACACGAAAACTCCTGGAATCTGGAAAAAAAACAACCCTCGTTTTGACAATGATGATGAAAAAAAATCAAAAGGAGTGTCAGCCGTGTGTGTTTTTGTCCAGCTCAGTCAGGGTCCCCTAAAAACGCCCGCAATCCAAAAGCCTCCCGCCCCCCCTGTGGCAGCTTTCCAATCTTCTCCTTCGAGCACCTTTATCTCATACACCACTAGTTTAAACCTCCCCGGCGGGCTTGGCGGCGGTGTTGGTCTCCGCATCCTGGTAAGCAGGAGGGGCATCCTGCTCCTCCTCAGTCAAAAGCCCAGACTTCTCCTCGGCAACAACGGCCTCCTTGTGGGAAGCCTTGTGGAGAGAGTGACGTCTGGAGTGTCTACGGGAAGTGTGGGTAGGCTTGCGGAAGAAGCGCCACAAGCCAACAATAACGGTACCAACCGCCATACCGATCAAGCTAACGGCGACACCAGCGACGAGACCGATGAGGACCGGAAGCAAGATGTGCGAGGTGATGTTCTTGAACAGCTTGCCCCAGCTGTGCTCGCGCATACCCATGCGACCAGGGCGAGGCTCGCTGTGGCCGTGGTGGCCGCCGTGATGGTGCTCGCCTCCGTGGTGGAAGGCAGGTCTCATGCCCATGCCCTCCTTGTTACCACCATGGCAACCAGGAAGTCTCATCTTGCGGAGCTGCTCCATCTTCTCGTGCGCGGCAGCCATGAGCTGGCAGATCCGAGTGGTGCACTCGGCGGGCTTGTCCTCATCGGAAACCTCGACAATAGTCTGGGTGGTGGTCTTCTCGACGGTGGTCATGAGGAGTTTACCCTCCTGGTCCTTCACAAGATTGACCCTGACCTTGGGAATGTTCTCGACAAACGTGTACCCGACTTCAATAACCTGCAGTTCAACCTCAATAAGCTCAAATTTGCCATCAGTATCCTTCTGAATCGGGGAGACATGAAGCCCAAAGCCAAGTCGCTGAGCCTGCGGTTTCGGTCGTCGATGGTGCTTGCCCCTGCGATGCCCATCTTCTTCTCCACCATGGTGATCATGTCTTGTTTCCGCCTCTGCACCGTCATCCAACACCTGGGGCGCCATCAAATTGCTAGAGAATGGGTCGGCAAAGGGGTACAGTTCAAAGTCGTTCACCAACAAACGATCGCCACCTTCAGGGCGGTGCTCGATGGCAAACAGAAGCTCGAGGTGGTTTGGTCGTCCAGTCTTGACCTGAATGTCTTGTCCAAATCGCCCCTTGATGTTGAGCGGGCATCCAGGGCATTCAAGATCGATGGGCTGGACCTCTGCGATTTTGGGCTCGGCGAACTCGACTTCCTGGGCGATCTTGAGGTCGGATTCGCTGATCTCGGGAGGGATGAGAAATGCGTTAGCAGCCGGGGCAGCCAAAAGGCCGGCAGCCGCTGCAAGTGAGAGTGACTTCATGAGCATGATTGCCGACGGAACAGTGTATTGTTGGTGTTGTTGTGTTTAGGGGCCGCGTGTCGATTGTAAAGTCAAGCTAGTGAGGGTTATCGCTAATCGTCCAGCGGCGGGAAGTCGACAGGCACTTGTCGCGGTGGTTGTGTGGAGAGATCTCAGGTTGGAGGAAGAAACAGCAAAAAGGGAAAGCGCGGATAAAAACGATGGTGATTTGTCGGTTAGTTAGTTGGTTAGGTATCGATGGGAGGATGCGAGCCAGTCGACTTTGTGTTATGGTGAAATGTGTTTGTGTTGTTGGAGGGAGGTGAGGTGGTGGGCATGAGGGTGTGTTGCGTAGTGGCCACTGGCCTGCTGGCGACCCTGGCTGTTAATAATGGAATGCTATCGTTAGAGACCCGGGCCTGCCGGAGCCAAACATTGTGTGTCTGGGTGGCGTCAGCCAAATGATGGCCCCTCCCAGGCCAAGAAGGGAAAGAGAGCGGAGGTGCTCGGCGCCAATAGACGTAATAATTAGGGGCCTCAGGCATGGCTTGATTTTCTCCACACATTTCCTGTTTCGATCTTTTCGAACGTGCGTCTTTGTTCATTGCTGCTCTGGAAGCTTGTCGATTGTTTGAGCAGTTTCATCGTCTGCGTCACATGATAACCCACTCCTCTCGCCACTTTTCTTCCCATCTCATCTGCTTCTGGGTATTCTTCCAAGACCCCGAAACACTCCGCACCTAATGTGAACCACCGACCGACAGACCGACCGGACCTTCCGCAACCAGCCCCCCCCCCCCCAGGGCCAGCCCGGTTACGCCATCAATACACCATAAATACCAATCCTTCCTGTACGCAGTAAATAACAACAGGCAGGACGGAAGCAGGTCCGTCTTAGCGGCCATGTATATCACCAACCTCTTGTACTCATAATCACTCTTCTGAATTCCTTCTCGTCCTCAGCTTCGGTCTCCTTGACAGCCTCATCCGCAAGCTCCAGAACCATCCTCCTCACCCCGCTCCAACGAAGAAGGAGGCGACACCCCAGAAACCATCTTCTCCGCACGGATCCATCTCCTCCCCACTCTCAACCTCATCTTCGGGGTCTGTTTGAATCGCGACTGCCCGTCAACAATCCCGATTTTCCGTGATACTGAGTTTCCTCAAGCAGAACCAATCCCAACTGTACACGACAGTATTCTGTAGAAAAGGCCACATACTGTAAATGGCAACTTGATAACAAAAGAGCAAAAGGGAGAGGTGGCAATGTAAACGACAATCAAGCAATTCTGTATAAATCAACATTAATTCAAGGCGTAAATATCCCCAACGGTCTGGTATCAAACATATCTGCAGATTTCTTCTCTTGCTCCCCAAAACTTCTCGCAACTCCAACTCCATATCTCCAAGACGCCCCCCGCCACCTAGATAAAGAACGGCAGGATTATGAAAAAAAAGCTCGCTGTGAAAAGCTTTCTCTCCAAGGTTGGTTGGTATTGTACAACAGCTTTTCGGTCTTCTCGCCTCTCCCCAAACTCCCTGATACTCCTCTCGATCAAGTAACCACGCTCCTCACATAAAGGTCCTAGCCTTGATTCCCTGCCACCTCCCCCTTTGAACTTGAACACCCAAATAGTAAAAAAAGATCGCTCCCGGCATTATAGTATAGAAACCCAAATATTCCCCACCCCGCACCCTTATCCATCCTCATGCGTCCCCCCTACCACCCCTTTCCCAAGATCAACCCTCCAATCCACCAGATCCACACTCCACCCCCCTCCAACAGTCACGTTCCTCGCCTCCTCCACGCTCACGACCGGGCTAGTCCTGCTAAACAAATTCTGCAACGCAACCTGCACCCCCTCCGCCCCCCTCAAGCTCTCCTCCTGCAACACAAACAGCACCACCACCCTCGCAAAATCCAGCACATCCTCCGTGACCTTGAACCCCGGCGTCGGCGTCGGCGTAGGCACCGTTGTCTGCCCTGAACTCAGCGGGATCGTCGTGGTAACCGTCCGGGTGACAGTTGGTGTGACTGTCAGTGTTGGTCTTATTGACGTTTCCGTCCCCGTTGATAACACCGTAGATCCCCCCTGCCGGACGGTACCGGTGGGAATCCCCAAGGGATTCTGAGCATCAATCGTGATGGTGGTGAACTGCCCTGCGAAAATTGTAATCGTAGTCCAAAACACCCCATCGATCACCACCGCGTTGACGTTGACATCATTAACCTGCGCCAGAGCAGCCGCACTGCTTTGGCGGACGGCACTGCCGTCAAAGGTCACCAGGGCGTTGGTCGCCGTGCAGGACATGTTGGCCGAGTTAAGCTTGGCGATGACCTGCTCCCCATCTAACGGAATGGAAAAATTACTCTGGGCTTGCTGGATAAGTCGTGGGATGGCGTCCCCTACGGTAACATTGGACATGTTCTCCGGGCTGGAGAGAGTAAAGGTGGTGCAGCCTGGTGATGGGGCGGTGGTGCAGTCGAAGCCGGTGAAGCCGCCGGTGCAGATGCAGGAGCAAATCCCGTCGTTGACGACGTTGGTGCCCCCGTTGGCGCATGTCAACTGCTCTTGACATTGTTGTATCGAGGCTTGGGCGTCGTTGCCGTTGTTTTGCCTGCGGATGACGAAGAACTCGATCGGGATAATGATAGCGGCGGCCATGATGACCAGAATGACAATCATTACCACGATAAACCCCCAAAGAGGGAGCCCACAGCACCGGCGGTTCTGCTTCTTGTCCGGATTGTCAGGGTCGCTGTCAGGGCCGTTGGCTTCCCGAGATGTGTTGTTGGAGCGTGTGTTCATCGGCAATGGCCATGACTGAACATGGTCTCGTATGCTGTTGCGGATACTGCGACGGCTGCTGCTTGCTCCTGGTTGGGCGGGTGGTGGGAAGGCTGCGAGCATGTCCGAGAGCCCGGATTGATGCTTCTCATTGCGAACTTCATGGCGTGTTAGCTTCTGTTCTTTATATATCGAGCCAAGATGTGCCCTCACCTCCATATCCCTCCGAACCCGAATAGTCCAGGTCATCGAACCGACTCGCCGGTCTCTTGCCCTTTTCCAAACTCGCAGCTAGTTTCGTCGCCCGTCTGATCAATTCTGGCAAACTCGTCAAGCTCCCCCTCGCCTCGGCCTTGCGTACAGCATCCATATCCAACCGTGGCGGTCTTCGAATGGCCGACAGCCGGCTGTATTGTCTAGGTTCTAGACTTTCTTGTGGAGATGGTGTTTTTTCTTCTCGCTGTGCCGGTGTGGTCGACGGATCATCCGCACTTGCCGAGGACAAGGCATTGATCACAGAATCCCGAGTGACTGCCGCGCCGATAGGCAACCTCGCTGAAGCTGGAATCGTGCTGGAAGAACTCGAATAGTCCACGTAACCTGTACCCTCGTCAAATGGCCCGCCTTGCAGTGGCCTTGGCTCCGGCCTCCTGTTTTGATCTTCCTGTTGCGGGCCAGGAGCCACTACGGTTCCCACGAGAGTTGGCTTCGCTCGTTTTCCGACACTAGCGTTTCGTACCAACCGACTCTCCTCCTCATCACCAAAAGGACCGGCCTCCTCCAGGATAGTGTCGTCGTAAAAGGCTTCCGGGTACTGAGGACTGGGTCCGGGTGATGGTGTGTCCCAGCCATCAGGTATCGCAGCGCTCGAGGCAAAAGATGTATGTGATCGAGAGCGAGGGCTCTCTTCGGGAATAGGTGAAACATATGATACATTGGAGTAGAAAGACGAAACACCACGTCGCGCAGAGGGCGGCGGTCCGAGGTTGACGCTTCGTCTCGGTGGTCCTGGTGGAATCTGGGCAGGGATGGGAAAGTCAGGTATTGACACTATTGAAGATTGTGTTGATGCTCGGGACACCGAGGACGGCGTTTCTGGCACGGGTAGCAACTCCTGGCCCGAGGGTTCTCTTCCAGGTCGCGGGCGATACTGGAATACCGGCGTGGGATCCTGCACCTTGGAGCCGTCCAATATCGAGGGCACTCGGCTCGGACGCGGAGGTCGTTGCGGCGGCTGCGACTTGCCCGGCGGTGGTCGATACGGTTCACCGCTGGAACTCGAGGGAGCTATAATAGGACCGCCTGCCAGGGGCCATTGTGGAACCTGTGTCGGGCGGGAGATCGCCACGCCGATATTCCCATCCTTCGTCTGTAGTCCTGGTGGTGCTTGTGGTCTCGATGGTCTTGTGATTTGCGGTTCCTCATCAGCTGGCCCTCGCCTTGACCTTGGTGGCGACCTTTCCTGCCTCGGTAACCCAGCAGCGGCACGCTCCCTCGCCCTTGCAATTGACCCAGCTGGTGGTGATCGGTCCATACCTCTCCCATCTTTAGTACTCATTTAGCTCAGAGCCCTCTTGCACCTCGGCTCATCCAGTCCGGCTGTTCGTTCCCTTCGAGTCCTCCTTTCCCTGGCTTTTTCGAATCCTTCCGGTCCTTCTTTCGACTCCACGAGCATAGGCTGTTGCTGATTTGGTTTCGACAAGAAACGGTTTGCCAATGTTTGCTGGAGGGCGGGGTGGCACGAGTTGCCGCTGATGGTAAATAGTAAACCGTGTCTGTCTCAACCTTCGGACCTCATAAACACCTGGTATCGCAAACGTCGGGTGCCCCCAGTCCCAAATCCCAGAGTCGTGGAACCGGACGCGTGTGTAGCCGCGACAAACGAGCGTAATCTATGCCAGCGTAGGAGAATGGAAAAAAAGGATTGGACCGAACCCAGCGTGCGCCGTCACACGAACCAGGCCCAACAAACAGGAAAACGAGAGAATTAATCTTCAACAAACCAGTGGCCTTCGACCTCGCGAAGCCAAATAAAACGACGTGACAGCCTATACGCCAGGTAATCAGAGGTTAGCCGTGATGGCCTGGCGGGCAGAACGGGACAGACAGAAGGAAAGAAAAAAAAACGAGGGTGTTCGGGGGCGGGTAGTGTAACAACAGATCGATAGTATTCAACCCATTTGCCAGATTTGCCTGTTCAGGTTGGCCCAAGCAAAGTTGTGCGTGTGTGTGAGGTTACTACCTACCGCGAAGCCAAGCCAAGCCAAGCCAGCGACGAACCCCTGGGGGGAACTGTGACGGGATGAGGTATCACGTACCTTTGTGTTTCGACGTCCCCACGAACACACCCCTGTCACCTCACACTGCGCGGTATTGGGCGACCCGGTTGTATACCGTACGCTGTGTCTATCCTTCCCACCCGGCGAATCAGGTGCAATGTCGTACAAGTCGCACGTTGTGCTGTAGTGCGAGGAACCGATGAAAAGACAAGCAACGGCGAGGACGCCAACAACTTGGAGTGTTCTTTTTTTTCCTTCTCAGGGAATTCGGGAGACTGCACCAAAGAGGCGTGGGACGTCGGTACTGGGCAGACTCGGTAATGGGAGGGGATCAGGATGAAATTGTGCACGTACGACCGAGACGGGGGTTGCCGTTTCAGATGTGCGGGAGAGCAAGAGAGCTCTTCGCGGCGGCACCCAGCTCCAGCAAGCAGAAGTGGTGTCTGAGAGATGAAGATCAAGAGAAAATCAAGCGTTGGCTGCAGTCCCTCGCAGAACCAGGCGATGACTAACGTAGTGCAGAGACGGTGTCGTGCAAGGCGTGCAGCGAGCAGCAGTGATGGTCAGCTAGTGATCAGTGAATCCGGTGATCTGAGAGATCCGCTGGAGCTCTTCTGGATATTCTGCCGAGAAGTTTGCGAGTCCAGAGCAGTGGTTCCAGATCACCGGCGGGAACCAACAGGAGCGTGAACGTGGCAAGCAAGCGGCGACAAGAGTGCGAATAGTTGCGAAAGGAGGGTTCGAAGGAGCGGCAATGCCGTCGGAGCCACGCGGGCGGCGAACGAGTGACGGGATATGCAAAAGAATGACAAGAGTTTGGATGAACACGACAGCAGCGGCAACAACAACAACAACAACGATGACAGAAACGAAACTCGAGAAGGAAAACACGAAAACACGCTCCCCAGTGGACTGTGATCGGGATCAAGGGGCATCATGGCTCCGAGGGGACGGACACGGGGGCAGGAGCACGCAAGACACAGGGGGCAGGCACACGCCGAGGGTCTGGGCTTTGACGTTGCCCGCAGCCCTGCAGGCTTCGGGGTGGCATTGTCCGTGTCCAGGGTTACATAGAAGTCTGTTTTACCTGGACAATACGAAGCTGCCATATACGACGGTGACGACGGAAATAGGACGATGGAAGAGACTTTGGGCTACGGTAGACCATCTAGTGGGCAAGAATGCTGATGGAAAAGAAAAGGTTGAGAATACCAGCCTATAGAATGCTCAGTAAAGCAAGTGTCCCATCCTCTGCGGCGCAAACGCTTATGCATGACATTCGCACTGCAGATCAGTGCCGTAGAGGCACACCCAATATCGAACAATAGAAGGCGATTTCGACTACAGCTCAAGTGCAGCACCAGGATGGATATTGGTAACAGTTCATGAAGCATCAATATCTCAACTTTCATGGTGAGAATTGCAGGGGTGCTTCTCTCCACTCCAGAGTATATAGATAAGAAGGTGGAGTCAGGCTCAATCTTAAACACTAGCGCCATCACCCACATGACTGTTCTGGTCCAAGCGGTCGATCGAGTTGCTGTGGCCGTGGCCATAAACCCCCCACTTTATTATGAACAAGAACAAAAGGCAACGGATATTACCCAACAGCGACATGTTCAGATGCCGTTGCCCACTTTGGTGTCAACCCCGACGGATGACGGGCTCTGCCGTGGCCTGATTTTCGGCCGCAAGACTCCCCCGATTCTCAACGGGCCGGATCCGAGACCGCCGGCGTGGCGCTGTCACAAACTCAATGCTTGACTCTATATAACTCGGTTTCGCAAACCCGGCAGCATCGGCACCAACAGTCGCCCAAGCAGGCTTTGAGGTTTTCTTTGCGCAAGCAGATTATATCTGTCCGTACCTACAGTCACATCCACCATCAGACGACGGAGAATTCGGACCAACACACGGCCTCCGATTTGCTGATCGGATTCTGCCCGGGCTTTACGTCGCACATTTTCTCAAAGTCTGTTGGATCCATTGCTGATTGGTGGCAGTATTCAAGGTCTTGCAAAGACAAAGAGCAAATCGCATCTCGAGCTTAAACTTGCATTGTGCCATGTTGCCGCCCTTTCCTGTGCTTCGAGAGCGATCAACCACAACCCACACCCCATACCATTGGTATTCCTCTTTTTCGTACCATGACGACTGCCCGTCCTGTCAAACATCTCGAGGTGTTTCCGTTCCTTGTGACGAACCAACCAGTCAGGTTTCCTCGCACAACCATCCGCCTCTCATCCGCGTTTCAAGTGACGTCGCGACGCATGGCCCAAGACAGAGGTTCATGCCGTCACACAGTCTGACTGATATTCCCCCTTTTCCATTTTGCGAGACTTCAAAGAAACCACACTTGGGCAACCGTGCCCTCTGAAACATGTTGCGCTGTTGCGGGAGAGTGCATTGAGGTCATATCAACTGCAGAGTTGCTCACATTCAGGTTTGCAGTTGATGGGAAATATGTTGGAACCCATCCAACAGCAGATACTCGTGAGACCTCTTGTCTTTTGGATGTTGGCGATATGTGGTTACACAGTACCAAGAATGCAAACCCCTATTTCTTCCCTTGCACCGAGATAGCCCCTTTTACTACCGTGTTTATTTTGGTTACCCGAGACATCATAACGACATCTACCATCTAACTGGGGAGAAAACAAGCCTCATACACCAGCCATCTATCTTATCTCGCTCACCTTACGATTGAAGCTGATTTTAGCATCCCGATATCAACATGCAGCCACCAGCCAGCACACCCTCTTCCCTCCGCCGTTTATCTCTTCTTTGCGCCTCTTTACACTAGGTATGTGTTTTCTGCAGGTTTTTTCCATGTACCTCTTCTCCGCCCATCCTCAAGAAAGCCACTTCCAATCAACCCTCCATAATAGCCACTCAAACGTCCCAACATCTCAATATTTCATCCTCAGTCCACCACCCCCAATGCTCCTTCACATGATCTGAATACATAGCTGTGCCACCTCACTACCGCCCCCGAGAAGCGAGCACGGGGTGCGCGCCGTACCGCGCCGCTTACTTCTACACGCAGTAAGCGCGGGAGTTGGCAGATACCTAGCTAGGGTACTGACCTGCAAAAGAATTGGATGCGCAGTGTCTGATCAGATGCGTCTGACCTGTCGAATTTTGCGAGATGGCCTGCACCACCCCTATTCTGGCTACAGTTCTCAGACGGGAAGTTCCGCGGCTGAGAAAAGAGCTCTGGTGCTGTTCTGCAATGTGATATATGTAGGTGTAGGTGATTGTGATATTTGGGAGTCCGATGCGTTGGCCGACATCGGCTGGTTGTTGATCAAGTTATGGGCTGGTGGTGTTATAGCTAGGAATGGAGTTGTTGGCCAAACCAAGATGGTTTAGTCAAAGGTGGTTGTTTGGCTATTCAGGGGAAAGAAGTAGACACCAACAACGAGAAAGAAAATCCCCCAGCATATAAAACTGTGCAAAGATTCCAGAAAACCCAAACGACTCGCGCCTCCCCATCTGGCCCCAAGAGTGTCGTTCATGATAAACACACAAGTATAATTAAGATAAATATCCCGCCCACCCAACTACCTCGCCAATCCCAATCATAGCATAGCTTCATTCCACATGTTTCAAAACCCTCGTAGTCCCTTCCCCAATCCATGACCCCCACCTCTCAAAGAATTACACACTTCTCCTTCCTCCTCCTCCTCCTCCTCCTCTTCTTCGCCGCCTCATCACTCATCTTCTGCCCCAATTCATCCCTCGCCTGCTCCTCCAGCATGTCTTCCCTCCTGCACAGCTGCCGACAAAGATCGATAAACACCTCGTCCACATTCGCTACATCTTCTCATCAGCCACCAACCCACATCACACACAACCAATAACAAGAAAACTTACTCCTCGTCCTGGCACTGCTCTCATAATACGGCGCGTTCCAACTCCTCGAAACCCCAAACGCCCTCGCCCTGTCCACCGCCCTCTGATCTTCCAAATCGGCCTTGTTGCCCACCATCACAATCGGGACCGTGTCGTCGTCTTTGATGCGGAGAATCTCTTCTCTCAAGGTCGCGAGCTCATCAAACGAGCTGCGGGAGGCGATGCTAAAGACTAGAAGAAACCCTTGCCCCGATTTGAGAAACAGGTCGCGCATAGCGACGAATTGGTCTGTTCCTGCAGTGTCGAGGCTGGGGAGGAGGGGAAGAAGATGGGGTTAGTATAGTGTAACAAAACGCGTCTAGACGTGTGAAGAGCCAGCGTTGTGTGGGTGTGCTTACATCTCGAGTACTACTTGCCGTCCCTTGAAACCATGCGTCAGTAAAATGCATTGTGAGAGGAATGGCAAGAGACTCACATCAACAGTCACCTGCGTCCTGTATGAATCCTCGATTGTCGGATCATAGCTCTCAATCCATTCATTGTGGACAAATTGGGCTGTTCTCGTCAGTCAATCCTCGCTCCGGGATAAATAGGTGAAAGGGGGCATATTCAGGGTTATGTGTGACCACCAAAAGAACCCAGGGTTATACAAGCAAAAAAGGGGCATACACACCAGTCAAGCAACTCTTCCCGACACCACCTTAGAGAAGCCAAAAAAAACAACGTCAGCAAAAAAAAGTCGTACTACCACTCAGACAATCCGCAACCACCACCCATCTGGGCATTGTCACTCTTTCGCTCCTCCACCAAAGAAGAGAGCTCTTGTGAATTTCTGCGCAAGCGTGGGATATGTGGGGGAGAAGAGGAGGAAGGCAAACCAACCTGCGCCTAAAACTACCACATGGTATTCCCGACTAAACAATCAGGGTGGACACCACCCGACGTGTTAGCAAATGTGTTGTTCCCCAACCTTCCCAAATAAAATTTAAAGAAAAAAAAAGAGAAAAAAACCAAGAAACAACGCCAAAATCGCGAGAGCGTGTTTTGTCGGGATTTGGGCAGCTGATGAAAAACAAAGGGGGAAAGAGCGGGTAGATTTCTCTGATTCAGGAGGCGTTCTCGACATATATGAGAAGACGTATGAAAATTCATCTCATTGATCTGGTAGATGGAGTATACCAAACAAATGGTGGATGACATAGAAAGTAAAATGACGTAAACTGGAATGAATGTATGACTTACACGGGCTGATAGGTAAACCTCGACGGCATTGTGTATGTTGTGAAAGATTCGACACTGAGTGATGTCCCCCAGCAGTCGTGGTTGATGTGTTGAGAGGAAAGAAAGGAAACAGACGCTGGCTAGGTGAGTAGGGATCTCGCGCGTTTCCTTTGAAGGCTGCCTTATTTGTTTTCGAAATGCCAGGTTGAGATATGATGTAGCAAGTCAAACCTGAAGCTCGCAGCTCCGACTCCTCACGGGACGCCAAACAGGCGGAATCGACACAGACTGGAGCCCCAAGTGCGGCTGCATGCAGCGAGAATCGACTGGACCCGCGGGCTGGTCTGAAATAAGATGGCAAAAGAAATGAACGAGAATGAAGGGAGATGAAGGGAAATGATGCGATTTCTCTCTCCCTGCGGTCACCGGGTATTTTGCTGTCAGTTTGTTTCTCCTTCGCAAGATCCCTAGGGAAAAAAAGACTCGAGGACGAGCACGCGGCTTGTAATCAGGGGTGCTTTGGTGCCGGGTCCTTCTTGGGGGAGGGGGGGGGTGCTTGGCCGACGATTTTGGGGGCTGCGAGGCCGGGGGTTTAGGGGCACAAGCGCGCGGAGCTGCGGGAGAGACGTCCAGTCGGAGCTCTAGCGGGCCGTGAGATGGAGCCCTTCTTTCAACCGATGGCCAACCACCTCACCTTTCAGCAACGCACCCAAAGCACCAAAGCACTCCGTGCAGACCCAGGACCGAGCGTTGGGAATATGTTCTCGCCTATAGCAGGGAGGTGATCAACCTGACCAGCCAACGGCAACGTCAGTGATGAGTGGTCCGTAGGGCGATCTTGTTGCTTTGGATCCGCTGGCTCGGGGGGGTATCAATCGGCGGGATCAAGGCCCAGCTGTAGTGTGTGGTGTCACCGGTTGTCTGCAGTTGTCTGCAGGGACGACTCCCTGTGTTCAGGGATTCTTGTACCTCGCTCAACCCCGGGTTCTCTGACGCTGATGCTGACGCAAGGGTGGGCGGCGAGCGGCACCAACAACTCTCACTTCTTAGAGCGAATCCGGAGTTGCTGTGTCGATGACGCCACGCAAGAGACGGGACCGGGAGGGCACCTCGGTTGGTATAAACGTCACAGCGAGCACGAAGGAGAACGACTGGGAAGGAGCAACGGGTGTGTGGAGGTTAGACAGGAGAGGGTGCCGATGTGGCAGGATATTGGGACAGGTACAAAAAAGCTACCCTGAGCTTTTAGTTTAGACTGATGGATATTGGATGGATCTACTAGCGGACCACCAGGACGGTTCCGAGGGCGGGTTAGTGTACTTCATACGCAGTGTTAAGATAGGACGGTGGCCATCTGAAAAAAAGTCGGGATGACAGGACCGCAGCAGATCAGTCAGGCAGGCCACGGCTCGGTCCTGACAGTGTCTCGGAGATCTTTGGATCGCCCTTTTTTTTTTTTTTTTGCCAGAATTTTTCATAGCACTTGCATGCCCCAGCGTTGGAATGGGCTCTGGTGAATGGATGATAGATGCGGGCGAGGCTAGCGAACGGGCCAATTGGCACCAAAAAGGGACCATCAGAGCTGCATGATGCTGCTTCCCCGGCCAAAGACGGGGGCTCTGTGAGCAAAAATGCAAGGGGTCCACCAATTCCATCACCGACCTGGATTTAAACCCCCACCGCCCACCAGCATCCACCAACAATACCTCGCCGTCTTCCTGCAACGCAACGCCAGCTGCTTTGTCGACGATGCGCCGTGACAGCCAGCGAACAGAGCCAGGGCTTGTTGCATGCAGGAACAGACATGGACTTTGCAGGTACGCAGGTGGACTGAGGTCTTTCATGCATCTTCCACCTTGTTTCTCGATGCTGATCTCGCCGCCCAAGGGCGCAAAAGATGGCTGCGGCCGGCCCTGCATGCACAAACACCAGATCATATTGTTTCTGTCTGATCTGACTCTTGATTCCGGTCTCCTGGTACCATGTCGATCCGAACCAGCTCCAACGGCCAGGCCAGCAGCTTGACACGACTTTCTTTTCCCCGTCGAAACAGCAGGTCTGACCTGGTCTCGGAGCTGGGTTCTCCCTTACACTCGCTAGCCCCTTGGCTGCACGCCCTAGGTGCACATTCTATCACCTATGCGTCTTGCGCAGGGCGTCTTGCGCAGGGCCCCTCGCTAGAGACCGCCCTTGGTTGGCAGCAGCTGTCCTGCGGTGTTCTCAGCACAACGTTTGGACCTCACGGAAAAAGGAACACACTCGATGTTGGAAAAACCAATGGCCACTGCAGGTTACGCGGCAGCTCGTATCTTTGTCGTGTTTGTTTCCTCGCCTTCCACGAACCAACGACTGGCATTTTCTTCCGACTGGCCAACATCTCCAAGTGACCAAGATGTCATCCGCTGACCATGCCAGTCAATAGCTCAAGCCCGAGCTTTTGGGATACACCACTCGGCGGGGCCTAGGGTTAGCACCCTCATTGCTTTTTCCCTTGTGTCTTCCCATGTTTTCCGGTTTGGCACACCATGACGCACACATGGAAGGAAACTGTAGTCGGTGCTGGGATTTGACATCTACAAGGCGACGTACAGGTGGCTTACGACAGGTTGCCGCTTGGGTCGGGATGGTCAGAGCTTTCAGAGGCAGATCCTGACTATCCGAGCGTTCTGGCACCGGTGTTTTCAAGTCGGCAGTTGCTTCTCTCCTTGGGAATCTTCTCCTCGTCACTCGATAGGGCAGCAGAGCTCGCACTGGTCCGGTGATGGGCAATGTTTATATCTGCGCCACTCTACCCACTGTCTCCCCAGACTAGTCTGTTCCGTATTATCGGAAAATAAACAGTCTTGAGAAGCGGTGTGTCTGAGCTTGCGGGAAACAAAGCCAACCAGGTGAGGTGACGACGTACAGGATATGCTGAAGCCTCGGGCTCAATGGAAAACAATCGGGATTGTAGCACCGCCACTCGGAGCTATGACAAACTGGATGAATGCAAGAGTGCTTTTTGGGACGATGGCGTCTTCTCACTGCCCACTAGATCCAGACCGTTCGGGTTTTGGACAAGTGCCACCGTCAACTTGGTAATGAACAGAGGATCGGGCTAGGAGGACTTACCAGAGGAGGGTCAAGAGAAGCAGCCTCGGAATGCTGCTGTGAAGATGGAGCTCAGATGCCTTGTTACAGAAGGGTCCAGAAGGGTCCAGAAGGGTATCACGAACAGACAGACATATGCTCCGATACATGTGAGAAAGTTTACAAAATGAGGAACTCTGCTAGCAATGTCAATCTGATGAAACGTCAATTGCAAAGGCATCTTCCATGGCGAAGAATCTCACCGTAAGGGCACGGCCACTCCTGCTTCACGCGGATGCCTACCTGGATTTGTGTCAAAAGGTAGAAGGAAGGGCTCAAAGTCGCCCAGGAGTTTGAACTCAGAAGCTGGAGCAACATGGACCCTCACCACCCGCTGGGCAACACCTGAGAACGCTTGCCGTGTTATTTTAGAACATGCTAGCTATCATTCTGCGGCAGTTTGATGCATGATTCGAAGAGCAAATAACTCTGAAAGGTAGTGGATGGCGTGGAAAACCAGACCAAAGAGATGATAAGAGGAGCTTCATGACTGAACTCGAGGTTGTTTTGGGAGCTGAAGTTGATCCCGTCAGATCGCACGTTTCCTGCAGCAGGCCTGTTGGACGGCGCGAGACAATTCGCACTGTGAGTTTCGGGGGCCTGGCCGTTCTGATTTGGCAACCCAGTTGCCGGCAGACACTGAGAAATACAGTGCCAGAACCATACATCTCCTGTGCACACTGTCCGCTATTCCCAGAAAAATTCCATCCGCCCTCGACTCTGCCAAGCTTGATTCTTTGAAGGTCACTTGAAACATTTTCATTCACCACAACAGAAACAGATCGCTTCATCATCTGGGCGACGCTTATTTACCTAATTTGAAACCTCCTATTTTTGTCGACTAGACTCAAAACACAGGGTCAAACTATCGATTGCATAGCAATAACGCACTTCTCGGGTCTCATTCTCAAACTCGAGTTCTCTTATAAGCGGGTTCATCAACACCGGCACCGAAAACTTCTAAATGGCGTCCGAGGTACAGAGCAAGAAGAGGAAGATCGACGACGAGGGTGTACTCGTCAAGAAGGCAAAGAAGAAACAGAAGAAGCAGCGTGAGGATGAGGCCGACCTGGATGTCGAGGCTGGTCTGAACAAGGCGTTCGCTTGGATGGACGGCCAGCTCCTGGCTGATCACGTTGCTCAAAAGACGTCTCGTTTTGGCACAGAGCTCAGTCCCATTGAGCTCTCAGATCTTTACATCTCGGGTGAGTGGCACTTCGACTTACGGGGCTTGCAGGACAAGGCTAACTCCATGATGTAGCCAACGCCATCAAAGACACCACTTCGTATGAGAAGCCGAGAAATCTCGAAAACCTACCAGATTTCCTGGAGAAGTTTTCAGCTGAGCCCGAGAAGCTCAACAATGCATCCAAGACGTGTGGTGCGCCGCATACACTAGTTGTCTCGGCTGCCGGTCTCCGAGCCGCTGATACTGTCAGGTATGTACGAGTTTAGTTGTTGTATCGAGATAGCTGCTAAATTGACCAACTCACAGAGCACTCAGGACGTTTCAAAAGAAGGGCAACACAGTCGCCAAGCTGGTAAGAAGCCATATCTACTCTCAGTCAATGACGTTGGCTGACTGATTATCACCAGTTTGCCAAGCATTTCAAGGTAGAAGAACAGGTCGCCTTTCTCCAAAAGAACCGCAGTGGCATGGCGGTTGGCACGCCTCAGCGCCTGGTTGATCTCATCGAGAATGGTAGGTATTCTTCCAGTAACTCTTACGTTCTTATGCTGACTGTGCAAAAGGGGCGCTCGCTACTTCGCATCTCAAAAGGATAATTGTTGATGCTTCACATATTGACCAGAAGAAGCGGGGGATTGTGGACATGAGGGAGACTTTGATGCCGCTTGTGAGGCTTCTGTCGAGGAAGGAGCTCAAGGACAAGTATACGGATCCCGACCACCCGATCGATCTCATCTTTTACTAAAGCTCGGAGGAGTTTGAGTTTATTAATTTGTCTGTTGGTAGATATCCAAGCGCTGGCCAAGTTCACAGTTTCCGCACTAATTCCCACCATCCATGACCGCGGTTCTTATTCTTGTGACTTGTACGTCTGATAGCTGTTGCACGATGTCCTTCCGCAATTCAGATTGGAAAGAACCTCCACACCATTGGATTGTCATTCTGGGAAACAGTCCATGTTGTTGTTGTGCCTGCCTCGATCGGCTACTGGCACAACATCGCAGGCTCTGGCATGTCATGCTCCTGCCGTCCATATTCTTGGTGCCGGTGCCGGTGCCCAGGGTTTCCAGTATTTCAGCTTTGGGTCCTGTCTCCCTCTTCTCTCTTCCCATCACATTTCCATCATCAACAATCGCTCTGTGTTTTTGAACGTCGTTCTTTTCTTGGATTAGGTACCCAAATTCTGTCTCGTCGGTCGTTTGACACCTCCTTTTGGAGATCATATCTTTGCTTGCAGCTCTTCGAATCACCGACAAGTTTCTCGCCTTCAATATGAAGTCCACGGTGCTCTGGAGCATTACGCTATTCTCATCTATCTCATCGGCCCGACAAAACAAAGAATCCCTGCCTCCCTGTGCTCAGATTTGTCTACAACCACTCCTTCAAAGCACGAACTGTGCCGACATCCGCTGTATCTGCCAGCGAAAGCAGGATCTACAGGTAGCCTTTACTGAGATGCCCAGGCTCACTTCACCTCACCCACTGACAATGTCTGACACAGAATCTTTTTCACTGCGTCTTCATTAACTGCAACGCTGTGGAATATTCACCCGCTCTGAAAACCGTCACGGGGAATTGCATCACATCCTCGCCTGTCAACATGGTTCAAGACATTGTAGCTAGCGATGAAACAGACCCCAACGACATCATCAATCACCATTCGCCAATGCAACTCGAAGCCGCTCGGCACATGGGCCATGTTGGTGACGTTGGGTCTGGGGGACAAGGCAGTTTGGTTCCTGAAACAAGGATACTTTCGCCAAATACATTCTCAGAGAATCCAGACGGTCACCACCCCCCAATCGGCCTAAACATCAACCTTCACTACGATGATGGCAACACCGATGGCACGACGTCCTCGCCCAACCCTAAGGTACATGCCGAAAGGCTTCTATCTGGCGTCGGCACCAGTTCTGACATGACACATGTCATTGATGAGTATTCGCCAAACCATGTTGCTGGCAATCCTCCCGGCCCGTTTGTGTCGAGCGGTCCTCCTGCGCCTCGCCCACCGGCAGGAGGCAATGGCGGAGGCAGTGCCTCTCCCCCTCGGGTCGTTACCATGACACAGACTGTCACAGTTCCCCAAGCAGGTGCCGGCTTGGGCTCAGGTACTGGTTCCTATGCGTACGGTGGTTATCAAGGTGCGAATGCCGGCGGCAGCGGTGCTGGGTCATATGACTTTGGTGCCGGAAGTGGTAGCGGCGTGGGCGGAAAAGGGGCTTATGGTGCGGGTGCTGGGAATGGGGGCTCTGATCCTGCGGCATATGGTCCTCCTGGTGGAGGCAATGGCCAAACACTCACTGTCATCGAGACAACAACCATCTGTCTGAGTTCAGCTCAACAGTCGCCGGCAGGAGGCTATGCCAACGGCGGAGGCGGATCACAGCCATGTCCAGCAGGCAATGGCAACGGTTACGGGAGCGGCAATGGGGCATGTCAACCTTCTCAGTCTGCTTTGCAAGGCCCGCTGGTCGAGACAGTCTTCATCTTGGGCACCCCAAGTCCAATGGCCATTGCTCCAACAAGCTGTCCAGCCGGAGCCGGAAATGGGAACGGAGACGACGGTTCACAATATGCAGCCCAAGCCGCACCTGCACCTCCTCCTCCCCCTCCACCACCACCAGTCTATGTGACAATCACTCAAACAGTCGCTGCACCACCTCCTTCACCCTCCCCAGCTCCTGTTTCATTGGCGGCTGTTTCGTTTGATCCTCCAGCGTACGCTCCTCCAAACACGGTTGCATACTTGGGAGCCAAGGGCGCAGGTTTGCAGCAACAAGTCGCGGACGAGGCTACAACGTCTTTCTACACAGCATTCACTGCTGCTCCCCATTTCCAACAATCAGGGGCAGCGGGCGCATATGGCGACCCACCAGACAGTGCAAGCGCAGCCACAGCCAACGGCAGCAATTCTCCAGCAGACAGTGATGGTGCAGTTGCGCCGATTCCCGCGATCCCACCGTCGATCTGGGGTGCTGGTCCAGCCCAAGTTACGGCAGCAAAAGCGGCGCAGGATGGCCCGTCTCTTGTGATTCTGTCAGCGGCCCTTGGGTTTATCCTACTGCAGGCTCTTTTCCTCACATTCTAGTCTCTTCTGGTTCCCTGTACACCACCATCACGATGTTAGGTTTAAGGTATTCGCATTATCACAGTTGGAGGTGTATGTTGCTGGTTATTTAGGTCATTATTGCAGTTAGGAGCAGCAGGCATTTTGGCCCTTGCTTGTACTGGTATGATAATGTAACACAAGACAATGTCCTTGTCAGTGAATTTCATCTTGAGGGTGGTGGGAAAAGGGAAGAGAGAGTAAGGAGCGTAGATATAGATGGGAATGGATTGATGTTCTTGTCATTTGTTTTCTCCTGACTGTGATGACCGAGACTGTTCATCTGCCGATAGCAGCAAATGAGTCTTTGAAGGGCAGTTCTTGATAGATGAGATATCCCTGGGTAAGAAACTTCTCTCTGTGATGATACACCAGTTCAATAAATCGGCCTGCCATGTCCCCCGCCACCCTTCAACCTCCAACTCACAAGGTTCATCTGACGCAGGTGCAGGTAAAGTTGTTTACTTGAGGGTGTTAGCTGTGTGAGGCGTCGACGGTTACCACACTCTCCACGTAGTGGAGGGTAGAGAAATCATAGGATAATGAAAATTTCTGTCACGCCCAGACTCTCACACTGGTACGTTAGGGTGAGGGTCTGTTGGTGCAGGCTGATCAGGGCCAGATCAGGATGATCACCTCAGGGTCCCGAGGGCTATATATACGGAGGGACTAGATGGGTAGCAGATAGTTCCGCGGTATGCAATGCAAGTCACATTCGCTGGTATCAAGACTATTGTGATTGAGACCAAGCCATTGTTGTGCACTGTTTAGCCGCACCGAACTAGACTGTCTAGAAGCGCCTTCGACTAGTATCCCTTTCAGAGGTTCTGGATAGGGGTTTGTCACACTGTGCCACCTCACCAGTGGATGCTGGATAGAGAGAACCTGGGTTCCGGTAGAAGATGGATTGGACTTGCGTAAATTAGCAAAGAATCACACAGCAGTCGAGGGGCACACAAAAAGTCAAGGGCAAACAATCTTCTGTTATTTTTCTTTATCAAACCCAAAACTGAAACAACACGGGCCGTCAAATACCTGCCCTCCCGTTCCTTCACTGATTCAATGACAATACCCGGATTTTTTCCACCGAAAAACATCTCGAAACTGCAACTGAACCTGTGAATGAGTGGGATGACAGATATTGACTGCTCAGAGTTGACCACAAAAGATTCAAGTTTGTAAGCAATCACAGACTAATTTAACCCAGCAGGCACTCAATGAGTGTACAAGAAACGCCTGTCAGGTGAAGAACTTGATGCCTCGCAAAATGATTGCTTTCTCCCGACCTTTGAGCGACCAAGTCCACTGGTAACAGACGGAAGAGGCGCTTACCTAACGGCGGGAAGGTTGAAGAGGATAACTAAGAAACCTTGGGAGACTGTTAATCTGATGGTCTGATGATTTGGTGAAAGGTCAAACAAGTCTCGCATTCTTGTGTCTCCATATTCAGAATATGTAAGAAATACTATCAGTTGGCCGACAGGTATAGCCGCACCGGCGAAAGTGAGCCACCTAGACGGTATCAATCGCAAATTACTCTCATCATAGTGAGAGACACAAGAAGACGAGACGAGAATGACCGGATGATGAGAGGAGGAGCGTACCATAAGAGTGACGAAATTGTCGTGCAATGTCGAACGAAAGATGAAGAAGAAAAGAAAAGGAAAATTGTCGAAGATAGACTCGCGGCAGATCCGACCTACCGTTTGGGCAGACAAGCTAGTATTTTTCGTCACTGGCTCAGTTTTGTGATACGAGCAGTTTGTGTGGTGTAGCTTTTCTGCAACTGGGGATCGAAAGATCACTGCAGTTGTCCGACGATCAACATCGGCGCCATCGCGGGCTGGATGTTGTGCTGTTGTTGGAGTCGTGTTGCGTTGTGTTGCGAAGTTGGGAAGCAGAAGCAAAAAAAAATTGGCGATTGAGCTTTTGAGGACGTTGAATTTTGCAGGTCCGATTAGATAAGCATTTTTTCCTGTGGGTGCGTGGGTTAGGTGTGGGGTTTCAACTGGCCACGGACCGGCAGTTGTTCCCCCCCTTTCAAGCTCACTGTTCACACTGCTTGCTGTACCCGAACCCTGCAAAGGCATGCGAGGCAGTGTGACTGGCATAACACTGAGCTTAGGGAAAGAGATTGGCCGAGTCTGGTGGTAAAAGGGAAGAGTCCCATCATGGTGATTGGTGATGATCGTCAACAAATGTGAGACCACACCAGACACCGGCCACCTTCCCATTCAGCACGACAGCCCTGAAACGTTGCACATCGCAATGCAGAGAAACATGGAATACTAGACTCTTCTGGCTCGGGATTATTGCCGGCAGTCTTCAGCTTGCTTTGTAGATGCATGTTTCTGATTCTCTATGTCCCTGTACCATGGGCATGACTGTGGCAGACGCCGCTGTCCTTGTCTGTTTCAGTGGAACCAAACTGTCCGGAGGGACATGGTATGTATTGTTCACGTCGCCGAACTTGGCAGGCGTATGGTTTCAAGATTGAGAGGACAGTGTGTTGATTACCGAGGGAAGGGTGCCCACAGGTGGTCGAGGCAATATGGGTTGTCTGGCAAGAGTGTTGATGAAGTGACATCCCTTTCACATGATGTTGATACATGTTGATCTCATAAGTTGATCAGGATATGAGGGTATCATGAGTCAAATAATATTATCGTAATAGTTCCCTGAACCCCACGCCGAACTTTTCTCTCTCATCCCCTTCTCATGTCCCCCAGCCACCAAGCAACGCCAGTAAGAAGCAATCCTCCCCCCAAAGCCACCAGATAAGAATATCAAAATCACAACCCCATGTCCAACTTTTACATACCCCATACACCGCCATTGATGCCCCCATTGTATTATACAGTTTTGGTGATTGAGCCAGCTCTCTATAGGCAAGGTGTACCGCAAGTTCCGCAGGCTCGACCCTCGATGACCCATGTCTCGAGGCCCTTGGCCGCACATGTAGGGCAACGGACACCGGGAAACTAGCAGAACGGTCAGACAGATGATTCACCCTGGATTATCGGGCTATCTTTGGTCTTTCTTACCAGTCCCTGATCGGTGTTATCTGATGGTTGAGAAACAGTCATCTGGCAGACTGGCGACTGACCACTTGTGATAGACATGGTGAAGGGTGAGGTGACTGTAGGCTTTTGAAGTGTCGTGGTCGTCTTTCTGAGAAGGCTTTGGGTCTAGAGGTTGTAATGACAAAGTTTCAGAGCGTGAGAGTCCGTAATTGAGCGAGTCTCGAGTGCTAGAGATGGGATGAAGTTTCGAAGTGAGGACGAGATATGGCTGTTGTGCTTGAGATGTGACAGATGGCCAAAGAGGATGTTGTAGATACTTATACTTTTGTGTCCGATGGCGTCAACGTCACAAGCTCCTAGGTAGGGTGTCGAACGAGGCTAACAGCAGGGGGGACAAGAAACGAAGCAACTCGGCTATCACCAACGATTGTCGTCAGTCTCTTGGATTCGAGGCGTTCAGGAACACAACGGGAACTCGCCGTCTGATCGCCGGTGAGTTTCCGGTGGAAGAATACGGGGACTTGCAGATAGCATGCTAGTGTTCCAGGTGCCAGTTGGGTTGCCTTGCCTTTTGATAGCCACAGGTGGATTGGTTCCACCGAGGGGTGGGAGTCAAGAAGTGACATCTTTGGTCTAGTACAAACAAAGAATAGGGGAGAGGGGAAGAAAAAAGGGAAATGGCTTTCGAAGCCCCACAAATGGGCGGGTAGCAAGGGGAGAAGATGACAGACCCTGATGAGCTCCGATCTCTCGGCCGTTGTTACGGATGGTGCCGGTTCAGCCACCATTACGCACAACTTACCACACCTACACTACCCACGATTCAAAGATATACCAGGATTGCAAACGCAGAACAGGGAATACGCTCCGGGCCGACTTGGGGGGCACCCAGTACAAGCACAGCACAGTACAGTCCAAGCCCAGGGCAATGGATGCTCATCGTGGTTGCTCGTGGTGTCTCTCAAACGGTGACGGACCGCGTGATAGCATAGGAGGTGCATACTTTGTACATCAAGTGTCCCCGCCCACTCTAGGCTGTTGATTTCAGGTATTTACGCAGGTTGTTTGCATATTGGCCCGTTAGCGTTCGAGTGCCTGATCGCAGAATATCTGCAACCAGCCACGGGTGGCAGCCGGTAAAAGCATGGGAGTTGTGATAGCTCCGATTCGGTTCGATGCGTCGTTCGTTTCCCATGTTTTCGTTCCGTTGACAGCCGTTTGAAAATAAAAGACAAAAGCATAAGTTCGGTGAGCAATCGGCTGTCGGCCGTTGGTTGCCGCCTGTGCCACATCCGGTGTTCGTTCTTTGCCTCCGTCTTCTGTCATGTTTGACCAGGGCAAGCAGACGGATGGTGGTGAGTGGTCATCTCGTCGGTTCTGTGCCCCGCCGTTTGAAAAGCTCTCTGCCTCTCCTTCCTCCCCCTCAAGTCATGTTTGGTCTTCTGATTAGCGCTCAGACAGATTCCATGGCTCACCATCTCTTTCAATTATTAGCTCAACCGGCTCGCCGAAAGCCTACTCACACTGTGATTCGTGCATGCGCAAGTTGACGACAAGAAGTCGTCACGGAACTGGGGTATCATCAGCGCTCTGCCCCCCCTGTGCACTACTGGGCTGGTGAGACATTCAGGCTGCGTTTGGCCAATCAGCGCCTCGTGAGGGACGCAAGAAAACAACCGGATCGACAGCCACCAGTGATTTGCTGGGACTTCAAGGGTTCTGTGAGATCGATTCCATCTCACTTGGGCTCCTCCGATGCTCTTGGCTGCAGAGAAACTACTCTTTCTTCGAGGGTCAATAACGGACCGTTTGCTCCTTTTCCTGCTATGATCTTTGTCTTGACGGTGCGGTCATTGCCGCGCCTCACGCAGGCACGAACTACATGCCTGGTGGTAAATCCCGACATGTGCTACGCTTGTGGACTTCAAGACACCATAACCAGCTGGAGACGGTGCAAAGCAGGACAGAGACTCGAACTTTGTATCACAGCCCCATAGCATAGACACCAGACAACGGAAACCTGCGTTTGTTGCCACGCCGTCCACGATGGAGGTTTTTGTGGCCTGATATCAGGTTGGTTTGCGATGCCATCGGCCAGCCCTGCCTGGCGGTGAAAGGGTCGTCGATTCCCTCTCACTCAGCACTTTACGCAACCAGCCGGTAATCTCGCGTGGGGGCATATGATTTTTGGTGGCGGACTGGAGCTTGATCTTTTGTTTTGTTTTCTCGTTGCCTATGCGAGACAGCAGTTGATAAGCTCGTCTCCAGCCGGCCAGAAATGATAGCTCACTTACAACCACCAGTTGTGCGATAACCAACTCGACGTGGACAGCCGCCGTTGACACCGAAATCCCGAAATCTTCAGAGCGAAGAATGTTCTCTGGCCGTTCATATCAACCCTTCCCACATTTTTCGGGTCACACAAAAGTAACTACCCCCGAGAACCGGAACGCCTTCCCGCTTTTCCCTGCTCTTCTGTACTGGGCAGACCACGAAACAGCGCCACGAGGGCATCACAGGGAAGTGTTCCTCGGGTACTGCACACTAGGTCATGCAAAGCTAGTTACACAGCGGACGCTGTCAGCCAGTGCTTCTATGGGCGAGGGTAACATGAGCCAGACTGTCGGGAACGAATGAGAACTCGCGGAATGGCTCCCTGTTGCAGTTGTGTCTTGTCTGTCACCCTTTTTACCTTGCAACGCCGAGGCGTCGCTTCCTATTGTTGACAAGAGAGTCGATACTACCACACAGGCAGACAAAGGCACAAGATTCGAAAATACCTCCTATCCATCATGTAGGTACATCTATCCTCTTACATATTACCGTGTGCTAGCTATCTTGTACAGCGCCCGGGTCTAAGTAGCATATTGCTAATCATCTGCCTTGCCTGTGCTTGCACCCTCACCGCCGGTCATTCTGCACATATTGGCTCGAAACTTCTCCAGGTAGTCAGTGTAGGTGCTTCCACCTGGCCCCCTCAACGTTGTGCCACCCTTAGCGGGAGTAGGCTCCGTGGCATCATCCCGCCTGCAGACAACGGTGTTGAGATATCTCTCATTTGGGCGCGGGAGGCAAATGACAGAAATAATGAGGCGGTCTAGATTGGGCTTCTGGGGTCTTACGAAGCCGTGGTGACAGGATGACTAGCAGACTTCTTTCTTGTGTATTGATGCCACGACAGATCCGTGTGTACATACGCGGAAACTGTTGCCTTGACATATACGACGCATCACCTATCATACCTATCACTGCTGGAAACCATCCCACAGAGACTAGTTGGGACGGGATACACGGTGGATACTGGGACAGGAAACACGGTAGATACTCTGTCGCAGCTGGGAACCATACCACGGAGACAACAGTTGGGATGAACGAGATGCTTGGTATCAATCAGTATGCCACAAGTGCAAGAGTACACAAAAAAACATTCAAGACGCAACGTTGACGCCATGCAAATCTCAGTTTTGCTTTGCCTGTTATGTCCTGTCCTAACTAAACAAGAACGTCTGTAATAACAACTTTGATGGGGTATCCTATTCCAAAAGCTATCCTCCTGATCCATTCCATCCAAGGCTCCCATTGCGAGCTCATCCCATATAGAAGTTAAAAATAAAAATAAAAAAAATATGGTAAATAAATAAACGACAACACCAGATTACCAAATCGTCAACTCCCTCCGCTTTGATCAGAATGATAAAATGCCTAGTCAAGTGGATATAATGACGAAACAACGCCCGCTTCGCTTGAAAAAAAAGGGGGGAAAAGAGAAACTTGCCCTCCCTGATAAAAATTGATGAGAAGGGAATGCTAACCCCCTGAAAACAACCAACATACGCCAGGATATCTATGCTTCGCTTGCTTGCTTGCCTTGCTGTAAAAAAAAAAAAATGGTAAATATGCCAGCAGAAATGAATGAGATGGTGCAAGATGGCCTCCGGAGTCACACATTCGGCGGCGTGTGTTTCCCCCCGGTCAGTTGAGGGTGTTGATTACGCAGGCGTCTCAGCCCGAAAAACCTTCTCAACCTTAACCAACAACTTCGCGTGCTCCGTCTTTCGACGAGTCTTGGACAGCAGGTCAATACACCGGTACCCGGTCTGCAGCCTGTCAAGGCGGATGCAGGCCCAAGCCATGAGGTTGTCGCGGATGGAGGAGCTGTCCTCTACTTTGAATCTGTACGCGTGTTGCTGTTAGCCACTGCTTGTAATAAAAGGACACAGATGGGCGGGATGAGAAGCGGTGTGGTTTCCGGAACGGAGCGGGAGGCGGTTGTCCGTTGCGTGACATGACGGCGAGGCGATCAGAAGCAAAGAAAATTGTTTTTTTCTCGTCTTCCGTATGCCCCCCGTCTGTCGTTCATCTCGCCGGTTCCCGCTCCGCCCAGCCTCTCCCGGACTTGTTCTGGCCTCATTCTGCGCTGCACAATTCCGAACGCGCCCGGCTTCCGTGATGTGCAAACGACAACGGCCGGCCAGAACGGAAAGCCGCAGAGGAAAATTCCTCTCCTTCGGTTTCCCCCGAAAGAAAGAAAAAGCGTACCTCACAAAACTCAACCCCTCAATCACATCCTTCACCTCAAAAAATTCCAACGACTTGCTGTCATACCCCCAATCAGGATTATCCGTCTCCGCCACCACCGTCTCCTTGACCAAATCCTGATTCCCCCCTTTTTGCTTCTCCACATGCAGCTCAACCTTCACCATCGGCCTGAATTTCCTATCCCCCATCACCCCCACCCCGCCCAACTGCCTCCTGTCCCGCGGTAAGGGAATTGCCTGCCCTGCCAGGACGGTAATTCGCAAATCCAATGTTCGCCTGGGGATGTCCTCCACGTCAACGTTTTCGTCACTCAACAGTCCTGGGGGCTTCAACACCCAGCCGTGAGTGTTCGCAAACATGGCGTCGTTGATCATCATCCCTTCGTCGGTGCGCTGCCAGTTCATGGCTACCATTTGGACCCCCCTTCTCCAGTGGAAAGAGGGGTCGGGGTTGCTGCTGTCTACGCGGAGACCCTTGGGGTATATTCTCATGAAGAAGTCGCGGTTGTGTGAGAGGAGAGTTCGGATTTTGGTAGCGTCGTGAGCCAAGGCGTGGAAGCAGTCTTCGCTGAGGCTGAAAATATGGGATGGGGTGCGGGAGTGGAGGGACTGGTGGTCGTCAAAGTGCTCGCTGTGGGTGTAGATCGCCAGGTCGGCCAGGGGCTTGGTAATGGGCGGTTTGGCTCTGATGGAGCTGATTCCGAGCTTCCTCCCGCGCTCAATCTCGTCTTCGACTTGCTTGTCAGATATGCGCTTGACTTTGATGAGGATTTTGTTGTAGAGTTCGTTGAGCCTTGGTTGCTGTGTAATGTGGTCGATGTGATCGAATGGCTTGTCGAGGAGGTAGCCGTCCCACTCTTCTTTCATGATTTGGACCATCATCTCTTGGTGTTCCTTGTCGGCGCCAACTTCGAGGGAGACAATGATGGGCAGGGGGTTCCTTTGGAACGCGGTTTCGCGGACGGCGATGCAGACTTCGCGGAAGCTGATCATGGAGGTCATGGTGCCGTGGTGGTGGACGACGGGCTCACCGTTGAATTTGTCCTCCTTGGAGCGAGAGGAGGCCCGGGATCGGCTTCCGACGAGGTCTCGCGGATCGAGGGTGGTAGAGCTTTCTCGCGTTTCTAGAGTTGAAAAGGTGGTTTGGGCAGCACTTGGACTCCGGCTGTGCTTGGATTCGAGCGATGAGAAGGCGCTTTGGGGGGCGCTAGGGCTACGGCTGTGTCTGCTCATGAGGGCATCGAGCCTTTCAGCCGCAATTCGCGGTATTGAGTTTGATGAAAACTGACGCCGGTGTTCCATTTGTGGCGATTTGGACGGTGTTCGGGAGGTACTACGGGAGTTGGGATTGTTCCAGACGTCAATCTCTATGCAACGGCAACCGTTGCTGAGAACCTCGCGATAGGCATCAGCCGTGCTGTTGGACGAGAGCTGATTACCATCCAGATATGTGTTATGGCTGCTGCTAATGAAGTAGTTGCTGATCGGTTTTGAGGCGTCTAATTCCTCATGCCTCCTCACGGCAGACCACGCCGACTCATTCTGACTCCATACCCAAAAGAAGTCTTGGAAAGAGTACGACTCTTGGGTCAACGGCTCCACCCATAAGGCGCCTTGTGTTCCCTTGAGAAAGGCCTCGAACTTTTCTCTTCTTAGTGTCTTTTCGGACCCTCGTGCGATGTTGTAGACATAGAGGATGTGTCTTCTGATGGAGTCATGGCAGGTAAAATGTGGGCGTATATTTCCACCCATCCCAGCCGACATAAGGGCAGCTTGGAGCATGGCCGATCTCCCCTGACTTGGAGCTCCGCGTCGAAGGGTTGTCATTCTGCGAATAAAGTTCCCCTTGCCCTTTTTCTTGGGCGGCTCTTCTCGCCCAAACTGCAATCCCACGCCATGCATTAGCCTCCTGCCTGGTAGTATTTCCCAACGGCTTACCAAGAACAAGAACGGCACAGACTTACCCTTATGCAAAACATTTTGCCTGGCGATTGCCAACTGGCAAAACCCGCCGTCTGAAAATACACAAGCTTCTCGGATTCGCAGTCAAAGGTTCCCTGCAGTCACGGTTCGTGTTGGAGGGGGGGCCTATGGCTATCGACACATTGGCTCGTCCGTGAGGCTGGGGGATTGCGGCAGCCCAAGCCAGAGTTTGTAGGCGTAGTCAACGATATACAGGTATGTACAGCGAGGTCTGGGATGGAGGGAAGAAGAGATGGGAGTGAGAGCCTCGGAGCCATGAAGAAAAATAAGGACGAGGCGGCGCCTTTCTTTTGGGGAAGGGTGGTAGAGGATAAGCAAAACGGGGGCAGGGATGTCAGCAGTACCGAAGACCAAGCGGAGCCTTGTCCCGCATCAAGAGTTCGCTGCCGCCAATGGATGCACGAGGAATGCCCCGCCCTCTGCTGATCCCTGTCCAACGACCACTACAGCGAGTGGCCCGAAGATACGGTTCAGGGACAAAACCACACGACGGCTTGACATACACAAGCCATATCGCTTTGTAATCCGTCCCTCCTCTGCCCAAAGCCGTCAATTCTCAGGTAATCACGTCTGGTCCAAGTCATACGGAGATGGCCCCAAAGCAGCATCAAGAGAGCCGCGTACCGAATCCATCCCCAAAGTTGGGCGCCTGGAGAAACAAGGCCTAGCTCCCCAGCCCAGCGTAACAGCGATCATGGCTGTGCAACAACTCGTTCAAAGGTGGGGAATCTTTGTTTCTCCAACACAGCAGCGTTCCCTTTTGGGCATTTGTTCACACATTTCTCCAACCATTTTGCTGACTTTTTCTCCAGATCGACCACCTGTTCTGCCAAGGAGACCGCTGTTTCCCATCAGCCCTATCGAATCTCGTGCCCTTGGCTCAAGGGCAGAGCGCTTTTGTCCCGCATCTCCATCCACTCGATTTTGATGCCTGTCGTGGCTGAGCTGCTGCCAGTCTGTTCGACCCCTTGATTTGGAGTCTTTCTGAGGACACAGCATATTACATTAGCTAAGGTAACGTCACTCAAACTTCAGCAAATTGCAACCGGCCCAGCCAAGCGCGGTAGAGAAATATCGTTGTGCTCTCTATAGCACTGTGCCGCTGGAATAAGGGGGCTAGTTCAAGCAAAACACATCATCAAATCAACATCGCAGTCGTCGCCGTGGTCGCCTTGGGCAGAAACAAGGCCAAAATGCTTGACCAAACCAATGGACTTCTCCATACCCAATCCAGCACACTGACTTGCCAAACTACTGCTGTAGCAATCACCCACCGCGGCGAATGACTACCCACACAGAGTATGTGGTTCAAGTTGCCAACTCGGCCCAGTCCGCATACGCACAGCCTCCTCAGTTTTGAGGCACAGCAGACACCACGCAGGCCCCAACCACACAACCGCAACGCAGCAGCTTCGGTCCTGTCCGGCTGGGCCTTGCATCAACTGCCTTCACGTTCTTTTCCGCAGAATCCACCGTGTCTCCATCATTTTGACATCTCACAACTGGGTTGGAGATGCCTGAGGAATATTATCCTCGAACCTGTTGATTCTTGTTACACAAAGATTCCCACGGCTGGCTACACAAGCGAATACCACCCAAGAAAAGTACCATACAGTAGCACAGCTGTAGGTAGCTCCCCCGCAAAGAGGACGAAAAGGAACGGGGCACGCACCGCCCTCCCGCAGTTGACGATCAACAACAAAAGCCGAAAGGAACGCCCCCGCGGCCGCCATCACGGCCGGACCTTGTGGTGACCTGTACACCCATCCGATCTTCGATGTATATCTGCAGGGCCTTCCGAACCTCAGACCCTCGAGCATCTGTAGCGGCATGCCACTTCCCTCCCCGGTGACACATGTCACAACTGAAAAGTCCGTCTAATATCTACTCAGATCTACCGGTGTGTACTCCAGCAAGGGTTCGCCTAGTCACCCGTCGAATCTCGAGTAGAGAGGGAAGCTTTTAACAGGAGATAATGACGTCTGTTGTCAAACCCAACCCCGAAGATAATCTTTAGACAAGCAGCACAGCCTCGGAGCAGCCTCACCTGGATACAGGTTCTCCACTCCAACGCATATTCAGGGTAGTCAGGTACCAAACCCTCCGCTCCCCCACCACGACCCTGACATTTGACTCAACCACAAAACCCAAACTTGGATTTTCCGGAACGGACGGCGTACTGACCTCTGTCTGGATATGTGACTGTTGCCATCTTCTTGCCGGGATACGCCGGCGGGCCGCTTTGGAAACCGACGAGAAAAACATGACACAAATCTCCCACAAATGATATACCTGGTGACAGGTGGTAAGTAATGGCGACAGTGGGTTCAGCAATCTCACTCTATCATACTCCTCCATCTAGCTCTCTCTTCCGTACATTCTTTCGCTCAACTTTCCCATCCCTTGCCCCCCTCACCCCCCCCTTCTACCGTACGCCAGTCACCCCTGACACCGGAGACACCGAAAGAACGTTGCTCACCACCCATACACACCACATCTGGAAACAAACATGCAGGAACTCTCCCCAATTTGGAACACCCACCCACACACCACCATCACCGCATAAGCAACACGCTGACCCGAAAACTTGGTAACCCGCGCCCATTGGGCAAGTCATCTTTGCAACTGGCTACCCCTAAGCATCCCCCACTCTCACCACAAACACAGAAGCAGAACACAGGCAAAGAACAAAGTGATCACATCTCCAAAATGTCTCTTATTCTCCCCCTCAACAACCCCACGCATATACGGAGGTTGGAGGGTACACGAATATGTATATAAATAATACAAGCCAAGTCCCCCTCCCCCTCTCCCTCAATCACCACCACACTACTGGGCCAGACCAAACCACCTCCATCCAGAAATCCCCTTCAATATTTCAAAACAAAACAAAAAACGTCCGTCCCTCCCTTTGTGAACCAAACTCTCCCCTATTCCAACTTCCAACTGGGTATAAATGTATGCTTTCTCTCCTTCCCTACCCCTTAAACAAAATAAAACAAAAGCGCCACTCCCAACAAAAATAAAAATCCCCAAAATGTGCAAATATGTTTCCATGGTAAATGTACAATAATTCCTACACAGCCTTATTCAAGCCGGTATTAGAAGTTAACAGGTTACAAGGAAATGCCTGACGGAAAAGTTCGCGGATAGCGATGTGTGATGTGGATGTTCATAATGACGACTGCGACATTCGTCAGTCGAAAAAAAGAAGGAAGCGCCGTCTATGCGGGATATCATGATAAAAAACGACAACGCTAGGAAATAATCATGCGTTTGTGTGTGTGTGTGTGTGTGTGTGTGTGTATGTGTGTGTGTGCCCGCTCACATCATCCCCAAATAGGGGCGTTGCGATAGGCGGGCGAGTTGTAGCTATGCAACACTCGGTAGGGAGGTTTTGGTCCATACGAGTTTTGCAAGCTCATGCTGCGCTTGCGATAATGTCCTCGTGGCACCTGGGGATGAGATGCATCTTGGTACCACTGCCCAGCCGAGGCATCAAGCTGACTCCGGCTCCAGGTGCTAGCCGGGGCGTGTTGCTGTTGCGCATACCGCGGTTCATACACTGGCTTGGAGGTTGCTGTGTAGCCGTTGGACATGGAGGGAGGATGTCCAGCTTGTGGCCGTCTTGCGAACTGGTTCCACTCATCGTGACTGGCCCGGTGCCTCAAGGGCTGCTGCTGCTGACTTGACCGCATCTGCCATGGCTGAGCACTGCTAGGGCGCTTGATGACATCCTCTTCGTGCTCCTGGACTGAGCTGAGTGAGCCCCGCCTGCTGCCACCATTCATCGATGTGTATGAAGGCTGGCGGGAAAGTCCGCCGTACTCAGACTGAACTTCCCAGGCGGGGGGCCTGTTGCTCGACTGACGGAATGCTGAAAGGCGGCGGGGATCCATTGTTGGTGCAGCAGAGGGCAGAGCCGCGTCCGGAACCATTCCTTGCTGGTATGATGGGTAGCTGCGAATACTCTCCCTGCTGGGCTTCCTCGAGAGGGATTGAGCAGCAGGATAGCTCTGAATGCTCTCGCGGCTGGCCGTGCGGTGAAGACTCGAGTTGGATGATTGTGATCGTAAGGGTGGTGGCACGCGGAGGGACATCTGGCGCCTCGTCGCCATGCTAACCGGAGGTGGTGTGTTGGTCTTGCTGTTCATGGACATCGCCTTGGCGAGTGGGCTAGGAAGCAAGGGTGATGGAAGCGAAGCAAGCAGTTCGGTGTGCGCGATGGCATACCTCGTATTCTCCTGGTCCTCGTCTGGGGGCGAGTAGATGACTGCACGACCACCCACCAGAGCATCAAGTGTCGCTTCGTGAGAGTGCCTAGGCGAGCTGTTGGCAAATTCAGAAACAAGCCGTGGCCTGCCATCCACGCTCCTTCGGTTCTCAAAACTCTGCCGAGCTGCTACGGGCTTCCGCACGATGGGCTTCTTCGGCATAACTTGCGAGGCGACGTGCGCAATGTGCGTGGGCACAGAGTGCATGGTTTGCCTCCACGAACTCTCCTTTGCGCTGTGCTCTGCTCCTGATTCAGCAGTAGCGGGAGGCTTCTGAGCCGTGTGAAGGGCATCGAGACTAGCCTCCATGCTTCCAACACTGAAAATGGTCTTCAGAGTATCCAAACTGGCTCGAGGCCTCAGTGCCAGCCTCTTGGTCGTTATGGGAAACCTGCCATTGTGCTCCTGAAGCTTGCTTTCCACCTCTCTCGGTATCGACGGAATGGCGTTCTGCTCAACAGCATGTGTCGCATGGGCTTCCAGTGGGCCAGCTGCAGAGCGACGAGCACTGCTTAGGAGTCTCTGGAGTCTGTTGGGTTTCTGAGGCTTGGTCCCAATGCTCAAGGTAGAGTTGTCAGACTTTGACGATTTGGCACTGACAGGGGTGACAGATTCGGGAGACGCTGGTCCGCGATCACGAGATCGGAGGTTCTTGATTGGAGTCAGGGAAAGCGGCGCCCTAGAGTTTCCCGCTCTGTTGAGGCTACTCTCCGGAGCTAGGTTGCTGGTGGAGCGGCTCGATTGTCTGGCAGACCTTGGGTTGGGCGACGGACCCGGGCTCTCGCGGCGAGCATCTTTCGGAGGTACTGGAGGAGGCGGTGCTTCTCTCGGTGGTGCTATGACATAGGCGGGCACAATGTGCTCCCGCTCATCGGATCTGACTGAGCTGCTCCGGCGGTTTGCTTCCGACCGGCCCTCAAGCGAGCGCATGCTCTCCTTCTTAGAAGGTTGATCCTTCGCCTTGAAGGAGCGGAGAGAAACATTTGAGCTATAGCCGGAATCGGCTTTTGTCAATGGCTTGTGCGGGGATTCGGGAGAGGGGCTCGTCGTCGAGATGAATCCGCTGTCGCTTCTGGACAGAGCCTTGGTCGGAGTGACTTGAGATGGCTTTGCACTGGGATCCAGACGAACATCCAGAATCTCGGCAGCTGCAATCTCCGATAGAACATCATCCTCGAACAATGAATCCTCCTGGGCGGTATGCTTGGATGTGGTCTGCAGTCGCGGGCTTGTCGGAGGAGATAAACGGATAGAGAGCGGGCTGATGTTGACCTCCTTCAAGTATTGTCGAGTGCTCGTGACAGAGACGCCGTCAGAGACAACGCTTGTCTGCTGGCTTACAACGGTGGTGGTGGTGTGACTGAGCCCCGCAGCATCTGGCTGTTGTGTAGGTGGTAGTGCAGCGGTAGCGGGGTTTGTCGTGCTGCTCTGGTCCGAAGCAGCCGTGTTGGCAAAGTAGTCATCATCTCCCCCCAACTTGAACCGACTTCCACCTTTTCTCTCCACCTCCGGACTCGAAGGGCTGGCGGGCCCGTTCGTGATACGCAAAGAACCCAACTTATAACCACCAATTGACTGATAATCTTCCTCGCGCGGCGTTACTGCTCTGGGAATCGACTCGATATCATCAATCCGAGGCGGCATAGAAACGATTCCATCTCGGTACGAGTCGAAAGACGGTTGCCTGGACAAACTTGGGGTAGGAGGGTGACTATATCGTGGATTGAATCTTGGTTGTCCGGGAACGCTGCGCATCGAATTTGCTCGGGTAGCAACGCCTGGCGTTTGGATGATGGATCTTCGTCGAACAGGCATATAGAGCGAGACTTCCGAGTTGGCACGGGTGACCGAGGTGCTCGGAGGGTTCGTCGGATTGGAGCTCTTCCACGTGGTCTCGGTGACAACCGTCATCCGATTCTCTGACATGGTCGTCGCATGTTCAAGCCCTGGTTCTTCGACGAGATTCAACAAACGCTTAGCCTCATATGACGTCAAGTTATAGTTCCAAGATGTCCGGGTTCTAGGTTCGGATGACCACCTGTGCAGACAGATGTTAGCAAGACTTTCAAGACCCAGCAATCGCCACAGACACAGAACGTACTCCTCAGGCCCAGGCGGCCCATAGTATGCGACTGCCGACTCATACGTCAACGAGTTGGCCCTGTTCATCAGATCCACCATCCTCGATCCCGACCCAGTACTATCCCGATGGTCAGCGTCAGGCACAACCTGGGTTGACCTCACGCGGAACAGGCTTCTTCGTTTGGATTCCTGGTGCAGAGCTGGGACTGATGTGAACGAGGCACTGCGGCCGTTGCGTGTCTGGGCAGTGTCGGCCTGGTCAAAAACCGATGAGGTTGGGGTAGAGACTGGCGAAGGAGAAGACAATGGAGGATCTGGCAGTGGGCGGTTGGAGTATCTCTTGGGGTTATTTGAGGAGCCGCTGGGGCTCAACAGACCGGCTGTGGCATGATTGTTGGTTTTTGGCTTGGACAGCTTCTGGGAATACCTCCGGGCTGTCTCAGTGGACTGGGCGTTTCCCATGGTGCCAGGAGTGGGCTATGGGGCAGTAGCCCACCGAGGGTCGACGGCAAGAGTGTTGCTATGCGGATATTGCGGGTGCCATGCCGTTCCAATGCTGTGTGGTCCAGGAGTGATGTGCCGCGGTGAGGGTTCTCGGGGGTTATGGGACAGCAATCAAGTCAAGACACGGGGCGAGAGCAGCCGGCTGTCGGCTGGGAATAATTCGGAAACGGGGGATGGTGGGTGGGAAGGAAAGGAAAAAGCTGAACTGAAAGAAATGGAGTTGAACAGCCACACAAATGGGCCCAGCAGAAACCAGCCTGCCCTGGCTCAAAGGGATGGCGTGTTTCCTGGGGTTTGTTTGGCCTCTCGCTCTGGCGAGGCTGGAAGAATCCGAGACGTATAAGTAGACGTCGAAACACGACTGGAAGAAGGCAAGAAGATGGGAGCAAGACAAGAGAGGGACTGGATGGGGCACCCGGATGGGCGCGTGCGGTTGCTTTGTAGATGTAACAAGTCTTGGTTGTTACATGAGGTGCATGCGCCTGAGCCAGGGAACCCCCCCCCCCCCCTCCCCTTCCCTTCTGTTCAGGGAGCACAGGAGCAAGAGAGTGGGGCTGCCCAGAGTGGGACGTGCGCCAGCTCCATCGTGGAGAGATCAGTGAGACCAGAACATTAGAACACTGTGTGTGAGCGTCTGATCCCTGCCTCCAGCTTGGAGCCTACAGCCTGGCCTACAGACGTCTCTTCCTGCACCCGCCAACCTCCCTCCTGCTTTGGTTCGGCTGCGCGGTGAGAAAGGGCATGTTCAAGTCTGTCGTATATTTGACAGATGGGGATGGATGACAGGGTGCTCCAGATTCAGTGCCCGCATCTTGGTTCCCTTGCACCTGTTCCTGCTACCACCATAAAGCCTGATTTGTCCCTTGCAATGAATGATACACGACGTACCAAACAAGACGGGTGGCCGGACAGCCAATGAGTCGAACAACACAATTTATTCTCTCTTGCTCTACAATATCTACATGCCATGAAGACCAGGCCTGGACAGACCAAGATCAGGACTCGGTGAAGCGGGGTCCTTCAGTGTTGGCGATATCTGTTTCAGATGGGAGAGCTCCGGAAACCCACACCTCGTGCCGTCTTTACATGTCTCAATTGGGCACTGTTGAGGACCTTATCCCAGTGAGCTTGCCCCAAAATGGCTTTGACGTCTGCCTCCGGTCAGTTGGCCAATTCCCGCTAGATCACCGGCCATTTCACAAGATGACAGCGCAATTTTATATGGCGAGATATCTTGGCAACGAGGTGAGTACAGCCTTGGAGCCTTGTCAAAGCTGATAATCACCCAGCAAGTGTCATATCATGTCGCAGCAGCGACGGAATCTGTGGGTTTTCTGGAATTTCCATGATGCAAAGCAACTGTTGATCGTGTCTGTGAAAGCCCGGAAGCTCGGCTCCAGGGTGGGCTGGGTGGTTGAGGAGGAGGGGAGACTTCAGTGGTTGAACGACCAGCCAAGGCCACAATGCCACACAATTTCAAGATGTGATCTCCGAGTTCTCGATCCCGCTGATTTTCTCTCATTCTTCATCAAACCCCCGCTTGGCGCCCGTCAGCCCCCCCCGCAAGTGGGGGAGGGTAATCTTCTGAGCCTCCCTGTTCGGGATGTAACCCTGTGCGCGAAACGTCATCAGCCTGGAGGAGCAGCAACACCCGAGCGCGTCTCTTGGACATCGTAGACAGTTTCCAGAGTTCAGGACTTGCGCGCGTTTCGATGCCCAGATTGGGGTCACCAACTGCCGCCTCCGGCAACGCCATCTGCACTTCTGATTCGGGCAGAGAGAGACCATCTCCGGGAATTCCCAACGCACTCCCGAGATTCTTCGTGTCCGAGAATGCCCCACACCCGGGGTCGGTCCTCGGCCAAGCCAAGACCGATCGATCGGTGTGTGGTAGGTGTTCTCTCTCACCGTCGACAGGTTGTTTTGCTTTTGTTGACTTTGACCCTACATCGACACGACAACCCGTGTTTTGCACAACTGTCGAGCAGAAAAGCGGTAAAAATGGCGGGGACATGCAACAGCTATCAAAAGGAAGAGTCTGCATGAAGTCAAAGTGGAATAGCATGAGGGGTTGGAGGACCCCTTCGACACGTGGTGAGACATGGAGCGCCAATTCACCAAGAAAACTCTTATTTTCTCACGCTACTGCTGATTGCTGGCAGCAGGAATGCAGTCTTTCAGAGTCGAGGCCCGCTTGACGCCCGTCGAGACACCTGCGTCGTCGTCGGGTCGGATGCTGTCGAGGATCATGGTTTGACAGCATGAAGGTGAAGGCCTCTCTCACCACCACCACCTTCAAACACCCCTGTCTCTGCAGGATGCCCCCGCCATTCAATGGCGGCTCAGTGCGAAGAAAGCAACAGGGCAGGTTCGGATGTCGACGCCAACACCGATTCTGACATCATCTTTTATCAGTGATCCGACCAAGGATTCGGTGCATGCACCCCACTCCCATCAAATAGCCAGGATTTTCTTCTCTTCCAGCAACCTGTTTTGTTCCACTTAATGAAGGAATGTATATCACGACTCGAATCCTGTCCGTTGGCTGTATTACTCGATCGAAATTCAGTCGAATCCGGGCAACGGAACCAGCCCTGTAAGAATGCATGAATGAATTGCTTGATGCTCGGAAGGCTCACCGGCAAAATGGCACCCTGAAACCAAGGGACAGGCAGCAAAGAGGACACAATGGCTGAAGCAGAGCATCATCAGCCCGTCAATATTAGCCATTTTGATATTCACCGTGCAGTTGATTCATAGGATGAACCCAATTCTTTGTGTCCTGATGAACTGCCGGGTCGTGTCAGTGTGATCCCTTCGGTTTCTGCCTGCAGTCAAACAGGGGTCCTTGCTTCAGCAGCCTCTACCAACCACCTCCCTTTTTCTGTACGGAGATATCTTCCGTACGGTTCATCTCTCCCTCTCCTTGCCGCGTCTAATCGCTTTGACATTTCTTTTTTTTTCTTTTTTTTTTCTTTTGGCGCGAGGTTGATCAGACGACAAACCTCACTGCCGCCGTTGAAACAAAAAGGAGGTCCAAACTCCATACCCAAGCCCCCTGAAACAACTTCATCGACACGACAGACTATTTCGGCAGTCGGGCACGCTACACCACATCATTGAGATTCTAGAATCTTTTTTGGTTATTCTTAGCGATTTATTTTTTTGACACTTTGACGTCTCTTGGAACCCCACCGGCAATAGACTTGGGGGGCAAGCCTCATGATCTGGTCTCGTGCATCGCCGGGTTTGGTAGCTGAAACGTGGGTGTTAAGATCCCCTGGATTGATCTGACGGAGGGAAAAAGTCTGGGGGGCCCTGACAGGCTGAAAGGCTTGCTTTGGGAAAGATCTTGGGTTTGTTTTGAGGGGGTGGTGAGCCCCTGGTGTGTTTACTGCTCTGGCTGTAATTGTTAGCTTAATGATTCGAGATTGGGGGATACAGAATAAGTTACGTGAAGCTGGATGAGAAACTGAGTATCTGTGCCGAGAGCTATTTGCCTAACATGAGCTTCCATTGAGCTTAGTCTCAGGGAAAATGGGCAAATGCTCTGAGAAAGGAGCTCTTGCTTTGGAGAATGTCGTTCTGCCAAATGAGCCTCAGTAGAATATTAACACATTAAAAGGCCCAAGACATACCTCTTTCCATGTCACTCCCATAGCATCACACATAACACCATCCCAAAAACAAACCACCTAGTGTAAGCATCTGTGTATAACTTCACAGACTCAATCGATTAAAAACTACCTAAAAACTCGAGGTACCGTGTATTCCAAAACAAACATTTGTAATATCTCAAGAAGTGAAACCCCTTTCTCTCTTTTCCTTCTTTAAACAATAATGTCAATCTTTCTTGAACCCCTTCCTTGCACTTTTCACTCCCCATTTCCCTGATTTTCCTTATCTTTTTCTCAAACTCCATCCAAAAAAAATCACCAAACATACTCCTTTCTTCACCCCCCTTGAAAATTCCACCAAACTGAAAAGATTCCTCCCTCAAAAAAGCCCCCCCCCCCTGTGATAAGAATACTCAAAACATCCGGAAAAGAAATGCTCTCAAGAATTAAAGAACATAATCCCTCACGCCCCTAAACCTCGCCCTAACTGTCGCCGTCGCTGTCGCCGTAGCCGTGACATCCGTCTCTGCCGTGGCAGTTACCTTATCCGTAGCGGTAGCGGTAACGACAACAATGACTGGGTCGTTTTGGCCTTGTCTCTTCTCTACCCTGCCGCCTGGGACAAAATCATTGCCAAACTGGGAGCCAGTCACAGAGTCAGCGCTGCCAAGCTCGGTTCCTGCCTCGTTGTTGCCGTTGTCGAAAATGAAGACATTGTCTCCTTCCCCAGTGATGGGAGCGGAAAAGTCGGTCCCCTCTTCTTCCCCGCCACCAGGGACAAACTCTGCTCCGAACTGAGACTCAGTCTCTCCAACCCCATCCCCAACTCTCGCTCCCGCTCCTCCGGAAGTAAAGTCTGTCCCTTCCTCTTCACCGCCCCCGGAAACAAACTCTGCTCCAAAGCCGCCTGCTGCTCCGCCTTGTTGGCGGGCTGGTCGGGCGGTGGATGGGGATGATGAGGAGGAAACTGAGCTGACGGGCATGCTGATTCCTTGTTGTTGTTGGGCGGGGATGGTGAAGCGGCCGGACGTACCGCCGAGACCGAGTGGTACTCTTGCCGGTGGTGTTGTTGAACTGGATGTGGTTGAAGAGCTTGAGCTAACTCTGCCTTGGGAAACAGAAATGGACGCTTGGCCTGGTGCTCCGGCTCCGGCTCGCACAGGAGTCACAGAGCTTGAAGTGCTCGAGCTGGGAGAACCAGCCGTTCCTCCAGCACCAACGTTCACCGAAGCAGAAACCGGCAAAGCGCCCACTCCGACATCAGTCGAAGCGGACACAGGTCCAACTCCAATAGCTTGTCCACTCAATGGCAGTCTCCCTGCTGCTGCCGCCCTCGAAGCCGAAGCCGAAGCCGAAGCCGAAGCCGAAGCCGAAGCTGAAGAGGCGGACGCGGCCCTTGCCGAACTCTCTGCTCTCAGAGCACTGAAAACCGCCGCAGCCGTAATCACATCATTGCCCCCTATCCCAGCTGCGCTCAAGAAACTCGCCCTGCTTGCACTGCTCACACTCGCCACAGAAGCGACGCTCGCCCTGCTCACGCTCGCAAGTGACGCACTGCGCACACTGGCACTGCTTGCGCTTCTCTGACTGGCAAACACTGACGCTGCGGTGATAACCACTGGTACGGTGGTGCCAGAGATGGAAACCATGACGCTTCCTGTTGTTGTAGCAGAAACAATACCCACGCTTGTGCCAGAGACGTCAATCTCGACGATGATGGCCTCGCCTTGTTGACGTCCAGCTTGGGCCTGCGAGACGGCGGCGGAGGCTTGACGGGCGGCGCCATTGACTGTGAGGTCGACAGTTGTTGTGCGAGTGGTGGTGAAATCTACTATTGTTGTGCGGGTTGAGGTTGTGGTGGTGGAGGAGGAGAGGATGGAAACGCGGAAGATGGAGACAGTGGAGGTGGAGGTGATGGTGTTGGTTGTTGAGGTGGTCTGGATCATGTGTTAGTTTCACAGGCGAAAAAGAGGGGGCTCAGGGGGCGTTCAGGGGGGGCATACCGCGGAAGTTGTGGTGGTGGTGCTGGATGTGCCGGTTGTAGTTGTCGACGAGGTGGATGTGGAAATGGTTGTCGTAGTGGAGCTGGATGTGCTAGTTGTTGTGGTCAGGGAGGTCGAGGTGCCGGTTGTGGTTGTGCTGGCTGAAGTGATGGTTGTTGAGATGGTGGAGGTGCCAGTTGTGGTTGTGCTAGGCACGGTGGTGGTTGTTGAGGTCGTCGCCGTGCTAGTGGTTGTTGTGCTGGATGTGCTGGTGGCGGTCGTCGACGTCGTTGCGGTGCCGGTAGTTGTGGTGCTGGATGTGCTGATGACCGTTGTTGATGTCGACAATGTGGACGTCGTCCGTGTGGTGGATGTCTCCGTTGCGGTGCTGCTTGTGGAGATGATAGTCACTCTGAAGACGGAGACGGAGCTGGAGCTGGTGCTTGTTGTTGTTGTCGTCGTCGTCGACGTACCCGTGGTAGTGGTGCTCGCTTGGGTGAGGGTAGTCGACGTGGTTGACGTGCCAGTGGTAGTGGTGCTAGTTGTGCTTGTCGTCGTCGTCGAAGTTGTCGCCGTGTTTGTCGTTGTGGAAGTCTGCGTGCTGGTGGTGGTTGTGGACGTCGTGCCGGTGCCAGTGGTGGTTGTGCTGCTTGTACTGGTGGCAGTCGTGGACGTTGTGGTGGAGAAGGTGGACGTGGTGCTTGTTGTGCTTCTTGCCGTGGTGGACGTCGTGGTGGAAAAGGTGGACGTGGTGCTTGTTGTTGAGACGCTGGTGGAAGTGCTACCGCTGATGGTGACTCTGATGACGGTAGCGGAGGACGTTGTGGTTTCTGTGGTGGTTGTCGAGCTGGTTGACGTGTTCGTGGTGGTTGTGCTCGTAGTTGCTGTGCCAGTGGTGGTGGTACTGCTGGTGGATGTCCCCGTTGTTGTGGTGCTGGCCGAGGTGAGCGTGGTTGAAATCGTTGTTGTGCCCGTGGTTGTTGTGCTGGCCTGGGTGGTGGTGGTCGAGGTTGTTGATGTGCCAGTGGTCGTCGTACTGCTTGTGCTCGTTGCCGTGGTTGTTGTGGAGACGGTCGATGTGGTGCTCGTCGTGGAGACGCTTGTTGACGTGCTGCTGGTTGTTGCGATTGTAACCCTGATCACCGTTGCCGAGGAGGTGGTGGTTGACGTGGTTGTCTCGGTGGATGTGGAGGTGGTTTGGCTGAGCGAGGTGGACGTAGACGTTGTCGTCGTCGTAGTGCTAGATGTTGCCGTCCCGGTGGTGGTGGTGCTGCTTGTTGACGTGGTTTGGCTCGTGGATGTGGTGGTTGTGGTGGTGCTAGACGTCGCCGTGCCGGTAGTCGTAGTGCTGCTCGTTGTGGTGGTTCGACTGACAGAGGTGGACGTGGAGGTGGTGGTTGTCGTGGTACTGGAAGTCCCCGTCCCCGTCGTCGTCGTGCTACTTGTCGAGGTGCCGGTAGTTGTCGTACTGGTTGTCGATGTCCCCGTCGTCGTCGTGCTGCTGGTTGATACCGAAGTTGTCGTGGTTGTAGTACTGCTTGTTGACGTGCTGGTGGTGGTAGTGGAAGTTGTCTCGGTGCCAGTAGTGGTGGTTGAGCTCGTCGACGTGCCAGTGGTAGTCGTGCTGCTCGTTGAAGTGGTCTCAGTCACAGACGTCGAGGTGGTTGTGGTAGTCGTTGAGCTTGTTGATGTGCCAGTGGTGGTAGTCGAGGTGGTCGAAGTACCAGTGGTGGTGGTTGAGCTCGTTGACGTGTCAGTGGTGGTGGTCGAGGTTGTCTCGGTGCCAGTGGTAGTTGTGCTGCTCGTCGAAGTGGTCTCGGTCACAGACGTCGAGGTGGTTGTGGTAGTCGTTGAGCTTGTTGACGTGTCGGTGGTCGTGGTGCTGCTTGTTGACGTAGTTTGGCTGACCGACGTGGAAGTGGTCGTCGTAGTCGTCGAGCTCGTTGACGTGCCGGTAGTTGTGGTACTGGTGGTCGATGTCCCGGTGGTTGTTGTGCTTGTGGTTGACGTGCCGGTAGTTGTGGTACTACTCGTTGAGGTGCCAGTGGTTGTTGTGGAGGTTGTCGAAGTCCCAGTGGTGGTCGTGCTGCTCGTGGAGGTGGTCTGACTCACGGATGTGGATGTGGAAGTGGTGGTGGTTGTCGTGCTGGAAGTCGATGTCCCTGTAGTCGTTGTACTGCTAGTAGATGTGGTTTGACTTGTAGATGTGGAAGTTGTGGTGGTTGACGTCGTTGAAGTGCCAGTCGTGGTGGTTGATGTTGTCTCGGTGCCAGTTGTGGTGGTTGAGCTCGTGGATGTGCCAGTCGTGGTCGTCGAAGTTGTCGAAGTGCCTGTAGTTGTAGTCGATGTTGTGGAAGTGGCTGTGGTAGAGCTTGTTGATGTACCAGTGGTTGTTGTTGATGTTGTTGACGTGCCTGTGGTCGTGGTGGACGTTGTGGAGGTGCCAGTGGTAGTCGTCGAAGTTGTGGACGTGCCCGTGGTTGTGGTTGAGCTTGTTGATGTACCGGTAGTTGTTGTAGATGTTGTAGATGTGGCGGTAGTCGTCGTTGACGTAGTCGTCGAGGTAGTTGAAGTGCCTGTGCTGGTTGTCGTAGTCAAACTTGTGGATGTACCAGTGGTGGTTGTGGACGTCGTTGAGGTGCCAGTGGTGGTCGTTGAAGTTGTTGAAGTGCCGGTGGTGGTGGTAGAGCTGGTCTCCGTGCCGGTTGTCGTCGTGGAAGTGGTAGATGTGCCGGTGGTTGTTGTGGAGGTGGTTGTCGAGGTCGTTTCCGTACCGGTAGTTGTTGTAGACGTTGTAGATGTGCCTGTAGTTGTCGTCGACGTAGTCGTGGAACTGGTTGACGTGCCAGTGGTAGTTGTGGAAGTCGTTGAAGTGCCAGTGGTTGTTGTTGAAGATGTCTCGGTACCGGTTGTGGTCGTTGAGCTTGTCGACGTGCCAGTTGTAGTCGTTGATGTTGTTGATGTCCCGGTGGTGGTGGTTGAGCTCGTCGACGTCCCAGTAGTGGTCGTTGACGTCGTTGACGTACCAGTGGTTGTAGTTGAAGTGGTCGACGTCCCGGTGGTTGTCGTGGAAGTAGTTGTTGACGTGGTCGAAGTGCCAGTTGTTGTTGTTGAGCTTGTCAACGTGTCGGTGGCAGTGGTGGAGGTAGTCGAAGTCCCGGTTGTAGTTGTCGATGTAGTTGAAGTACCGGTGGTTGATGTGGTAGAAGTTCCGGTTGTTGTGGTTGATGTAGTTGACGTCTCGGTTGTGGCTGTTGAGGTAGTTGAAATCTCGGTTGTTGATGTGGTTGAAGTGCCGGTGGTGGTAGTTGTCGTGGTCGAAGTGCCGGTTGTTGTTGTTGAAGTTGTCAAAGTGCCAGTGGTGGTAGTTGACGTAGTTGAAGTGCCTGTAGTAGTCGTCGACGTGGTTGTTGATGTGGTCGAAGTTCCGGTAGTGGTTGTCAACGTGGTCGAAGTCTCGGTGGTCCCGGTGGTGAAAGTGTCAGTAGTCGTTGTTGATGTGGTAGAAGTTCCGGTTGTTGTGCTTGACGTTGTTGAAATCCCGGTTGTGGTGGTTGAGGTTGTTGAAGTACCAGTGGTAGTCGTCGAGGTTGTTGTTGACGTGGTTGAAGTCCCGGTGGTCGTGGTTGATGTCGTCGAAGTCCCTGTGGTGGTAGTTGACGTGGTTGAAGTCCCGGTAGTGGTAGTTGAGCTAGTTGACGTGCCAGTCGTTGTAGTTGAAGTCGTTGACGTGCCTGTGGTTGTTGTGCTGCTTGTGTCGGTTGTTGTCGTTGAAGTAGTCGAAGTTCCTGTGGTGGTGGTTGAGCTCGTCGATATGCCGGTGGTTGTTATTGATGTTGTTGAAGTCCCAGTGGTCGTAGTTGAGCTTGTTGAGGTTGTCCCACTAACTGATGTTGACGTGGTTGTGGTTGTGGTGCTTGTCGTTGACGTCCCTGTGGTAGTAGTTGAGCTTGTGGAAGTGGTTTCGGTTACTGAAGTCGCGGTACTGGTGGTACTGGTGGTTGATGTCCCGGTAGTAGTCGTTGAGGTTGTCGAAGTGTCAGTAGTCGTTGTGCTTGAAGTGGACGTGCCTGTGGTGGTGGTACTGGTTGTGGAAGTGCCCGTTGTGGTTGTGCTTGTCGTTGACGTATCAGTAGTTGTTGTGGAGGTTGTGGAGGTGCCAGTAGTCGTGGTGCTAGTCGTTGTGCTTGAAGTTGACGTGCCGGTAGTAGTTGTGCTTGAAATGGACGTTCCGGTAGTAGTTGTGCTTGTGGTCTCTGTTCCGGTTGTAGTCGTCGAGCTTGTCGAGGTCGTCTGGGTAATTGATGTGGACGTAGAGGTTGATGTGGAAGTGGTGGTTGTGCTTGTGGTAGATGTGCCCGTGGTAGTTGTTGAGCTTGTGGAGGTAGTCTCGCTCACTGATGTAGATGTGGATGTTGTAGTTGTGCTTGTGGTTGACGTTTCAGTAGTCGTCGTACTTGTCGTTGACGTCCCAGTCGTTGTCGTACTTGATGTTGACGTGCCAGTTGTGGTGGTGGAGCTCGTGGACGTTGTTGGACTAATAGACGTGGAAGTGCCTGTTGTAGTTGTGCTCGTTGTTGACGTCCCGGTTGTGGTGGTAGAGCTTGTTGAAGTCGTTTGGCTGACTGAAGTAGATGTGGTTGTAGTACTTGTAGTTTCTGTGCCCGTGGTGGTGCTGCTGCTTGTCGATGTGGTCTGGCTTACAGATGTGGACGTGGTTGTAGTGCTGGTTGTGGAGGTGCCAGTGGTTGTGGTGCTACTTGTTGAAGTGGTCTCGCTCACAGAGGTGGAAGTAGATGTGGTTGTGGTGCTGGTTGTGGAAGTCCCTGTGGTTGTTGTGCTGCTTGTTGAAGTGGTCTCGCTCACAGAGGTGGAAGTAGAGGTGGTTGTTGTACTCGTCGTTTCTGTCCCTGTGGTTGTTGTGCTACTCGTTGACGTTGTTTGACTGACAGAGGTAGATGTGGACGTTGTGGTGGTGCTTGTGGTTGAGGTTCCCGTAGTCGTAGTGCTGCTTGTTGATGTGGTCTCACTCACTGAGGTTGAAGTCGAAGTTGACGTCGTCGTCGTATCAGTTGTTGAGGTGCCAGTGGTTGTTGTGCTGCTTGTTGACGTGGTTTCGCTGACTGATGTAGATGTTGTGGTAGTTGTTGTGCTTGTTGTGGATGTGCCAGTGGTGGTTGTACTGCTAGTCGACGTGGTCTGGCTGACAGATGTTGATATTGACGTCGATGTAGTTGTAGTACTTGTTGTTGAAGTGCCGGTTGTTGTAGTGCTGCTCGTAGACGTGGTCTCGCGCACAGATGTTGATGTTGATGTTGTTGTGGTAGTAGTGCTCGAGGTCTCTGTCCCAGTGGTGGTAACACTGCTGGTGGAAGTGGACGTAGTTGTTGTTGACGTTGTTGATGTGCCAGTTGTGGTGGTGCTACTGGTAGATGTGGTCTGGCTAATTGATGTAGAGGTGGAAGTTGAAGTTGATGTAGTTGTTGTTGATGTGGTTGATGTGCCAGTACTGGTTGTGCTGGTAGCGGAAATGAAAGTTGATGTTGTGGTTGTTGATGTTGTTGATATGTCTGTTGTGGTGGTACTGCTTGTGGAAGTGGTCTCGCTGATTGAGGTGGAGGTGGAGGTTGATGTGGTTGTCGTTGACGTTGTCGATGTGCCAGTCGTTGTAGTACTGCTGGTAGAAGTGGTCTCACTTATCGATGTAGAGGTTGATGTGGTTGTAGATGTGGTTGTTGTACTCGTTGTTTCTGTCCCTGTGGTTGTGGTGCTGCTTGTCGAAGTGGTCTGGCTTATTGAAGTTGATGTTGTTGTAGTGCTTGTTGTTGATGTGCCAGTTGTTGTAGTACTAGTTGTTTCTGTCCCGGTTGTTGTAGTGCTTGAGGTTGAGGTTTCAGTGGTTGTAGAACTGCTTGTAGAGACACTTGTGGTTGTGGTGCTGGTTGTCGATGTGTCTGTTGTTGTTGTGGAGCTAGTGGATGTCGCTGTTGTCGTCGTCGTTGTCTGAGTTGTAGTACTCGAGGTTGAGGTCCCCGTGGTGGTGGTACTGGTCGTGGAAATGTCTGTGGAAGTGGAGCTCGTAGTTGTCGTGGTGAGACTGGTGGAAGTAGAGCTGGTAGTTGTGAGACTTGTTGATGTGCTCGTAGTTGTGGTTGTTGTCTCTGTGGTTGTGCTCGAAGTGGAAGTCCCGGTAGTGGTAGTGCTTGTAGTAGAAACATCTGTGGAAGTGGTGCTTGTTGTCGAAGTCGAAGTCGTGGTGGTCGTGGTCAAGCTGGTTGATGTAGAACTGGTAGTTGTCAAGCTCGTGGAAGTTGAATCGGTAGTTGTAAGGCTTGTAGAGGTAGAGCTAGTGGTTGTGAGGCTGGTGGATGTCGAGCTCGTGGTTGTTAGGTCAGTCGAGGTGCTGGTTGTGGTGGTTGTTGTAAGACTGGTGGAAGTCGAGCTTGTTGTGGTTAGGCTTGTGGAAGTGGAGCTTGTCGTTGTAAGGCTCGTAGATGTAGAGCTTGTTGTTGTAAGACTTGTTGACGTGGAGTCGGTTGTTGTGAGGCTAGTTGACGTGCTTGTTGTGGTGGTGGTTGTAAGGCTGGTGGAAGTTGAACTCGTTGTTGTCAGACTTGTTGATGTTGAGCTGGTAGTGGTAAGACTTGTGGAGGTTGAGCTTGTCGTTCTAAGGCTGGTGGACGTGGAGCTCGTGGTTGTCTCGGTCAGACTTGTTGACGTGCTCGTGGTTGTAGTGGTTGTGAGACTGGTGGATGTGGAGCTCGTGGTTGTCTCGGTCAGACTTGTTGATGTGCTTGTTGTAGTAGTCGTCGTAAGGCTGGTGGATGTGGAGCTTGTCGTTGTCTCTGTCAGACTTGTTGACGTACTTGTCGTAGTAGTAGTCGTAAGGCTAGTTGATGTAGAGCTTGTGGTTGTTAAGCTTGTGGATGTGGAGCTCGTTGTAGTTAAGCTTGTGGATGTTAAGCTAGTTGTGGTTAAGCTTGTAGAGGTGCTTGAGGTAGTTGTCTCTGTTAGGCTAGTTGATGTGCTGGTTGTTGTGGTCAAGCTGGTCGAGGTGCTTGAGGTGGTTGTCTCTGTGAGGCTGGTTGATGTGCTGGTTGTTGTGGTTGTTGTGAGACTGGTAGATGTGGAGCTTGTGGTTGTGAGGCTAGTTGATGTTGAACTAGTCGTCGTCAAACTCGTTGATGTGGATGTAGATGTGGTTGTGGTTGTAGTTTCTGTGGTTGTACTTGACGTGGATGTGCCTGTGGTCGTGGTACTTGACGTTGACGTCGACGTGGTGGTCGTGCTTGTGGTTGATGTTCCGGTGGTTGTTGTGCTTGAAGTTGATGTCTCGGTGGTTGTTGTGCTGGTTGCTGAAGTAGAAGTCTCCGTGGCTGTTGTGCTCGATGTTGATGTCCCAGTAGTGGTGGTGCTTGTTGTCGAGGTTCCGGTGGTAGTGGTACTCGTAGTCGAAATACTTGTACTTGTGCTTGTTGTCTCTGTCGTGGTACTTGATGTGGACGTCCCGGTAGTAGTGGTACTGGTTGTCGATGTGCCGGTTGTTGTCGTACTTGAAGTCTCTGTTCCTGTGGTGGTGGTGCTGGTTGTCGAGATACTTGTTGATGTAGACGTCGTTGTAGTCTCAGTGGTAGTACTTGAGGTAGACGTTCCCGTGGTAGTGGTACTCGTGGTTGAAATACTTGTTGATGTACTCGTTTTTGTGGTTTCAGTGGTGGTGCTTGTTGTGGAAGTGCCAGTAGTAGTGGTGCTCGTTGTTGATGTTTCGGTTGTGGTTGTACTTGAGGTAGAAGTATCTGTGGTAGTGGTGCTGGTTGTTGAGATACTTGTTGATGTAGATGTCGTTGTCGTCTCTGTGGTCGTACTCGACGTTGACGTGCCAGTAGTGGTGGTGCTGGTAGTTGAAATACTCGTAGATGTAGAGGTCGTTGTCGTCTCTGTGGTCGTACTCGACGTTGACGTGCCAGTAGTGGTGGTGCTGGTAGTTGAAATACTCGTAGATGTAGAGGTCGTTGTCGTCTCTGTGGTCGTACTCGACGTTGACGTGCCCGTAGTGGTAGTGCTGGTTGTTGAGATACTTGTTGATGTGGAGGTCGTTGTGGAAAGACTCGTTGAAGTGCTTGTCGTGGTTGTCGTCGTATCAGTTGTGGTGCTAGATGTGGATGTGCCCGTAGTTGTAGTGCTTGTTGTGGAAACACTAGTTGAAGTGCTTGTCGTGGTTGTTGTTGTATCAGTTGTGGTGCTGGACGTGGATGTGCCCGTCGTCGTGGTGCTCGTTGTGGAAATACTGGTGGAGGTGCTTGTAGTTGTGGTGGTTGTGTCGGTTGTTGTGCTCGTCGTTTCTGTCCCCGTGGTTGTAGTACTGCTTGTTGATGTGTTTGTCGTTGTAGTTGTTGTGGACGTCGTTGTGCTCGTCGTTCCTGTCCCCGTGGTTGTGGTACTGCTTGTCGAGGTGCTGGTTGTGGTTGTGGTAGTGTCTGTAGTGGTGCTGGATGTTGACGTGCTGGTTGTGGTGGTAGTCGTGAGATCTGTCGAGGTTGAACTAGTGGTTGTAAGACTGGTAGAGGTGCTCGTTGTACTGGTCGTCGTCAGACTTGTAGATGTTGAACTGGAGGTTGTTGTCGTAGTTGTCGTAGTCAGATCAGTAGCGGTTGAGCTAGTTGTCGTTAGACTTGTGGATGTGCTAGTCGTGCTCGTTGTTGTAAGGCTTGTGGACGTTGAACTGGTTGTTGTGGTGGTGGTTGTTGTCGTCAGATCCGTCGAGGTTGAACTAGTTGTTGTCAGACTTGTGGAAGTGCTGGTTGTAAGATCCGTAGATGTTGAACTCGTTGTTGTGGTTGTCGTTGTGAGATCTGTCGATGTGGAACTTGTTGTGGTTAGACTGGTGGATGTAGAACTAGACGTTGTTGTGGTGGTGGTTGTGGTTAGACTCGTAGATGTAGAACTGGTCGTAGTTAAACTGGTAGATGTAGAACTGGATGTCGTTGTAGTGGTCGTCGTTGTGAGATCCGTGGAGGTGGAACTCGTCGTGGTCAGACTTGTGGAAGTTGAAGTCGTGGTTGTGGTCGTTAGACTAGTAGATGTTGAACTGATCGTCGTCAGACTTGTCGACGTGCTTGTGCCGGTGGTGGTGGTACTAGTCGTTGAGGTCCCTGTGGTGGTTGTGCTCGTGGTGGACGTGCCAGTTGTGGTAGTGCTAGTGGTGGACGTGTCGGTGGTTGTAGTACTTGAGGTGGATGTGGATGTGGCTGTGGTGGTAGTGCTAGTCGTCGTGGTTGTTGTGGATGTGGAGGTAGAGGTTGAGGTAGTCGTGCCGGTGGTGGTGGCTGTGGCCGATGTAGAGGTAGAGGTAGACGTTGTAGTTGTGGTGGTAGTCGATGTACTGGTCTGAATAGAAGTTGTGGTGGAAGTTGTGGTTGTGCTTGTCGTCGTAAAGGAGGTGGCTCGGCCAAGGCAGTTGTAGGTTGGATAAGGGGTAACAATTTGGGTTGACACATAGGACGAGAACACGCCCCCTCCATTGACAGCGTAAACTACCGGACTGTTCGGGGCACCGCAAGCAATGTTGTTGGCATCCCCGCATGGAACCCTACAGAATCCCATATTGTCGAATGTGAGACCGCTATTCACGGTTGGGGAGCAGTAGCAGTCCCTCCCGTTGACCATGCCCATCGCGTCATAATTGCCTGCGTTGCAAATGCTTGCACAGTTCTCCAGTGTTGCAGGACTGATGTTCAATCTCGTGAGAGAAAGAGCCGAGTTGAAGACCGCCGTTCCGCCACCCGTACCAAATACGCTGCTTCCGTAGCAGCCGTTGATCAGATAAACACGCTGACCTGCTGAGACCGAAGGAGGTCGAATCAGAGCTGGCCCGGTGTTGATGATTAAACTGGAGGGATAACTTGGCTGCGCCAGAACCTTCGGGGGACCCAGGAGACTGGTTGGGGGATCAAAACACTCATAGTTTGGCTCAGCTTGCGTTGCCTTAAAGCCCGGGATGATCGGTGAGTAGCAACCCTGGAGCTCGGGGTTGATATAGACAGGCATATACGGTCCTCGGCCGCAACACCTCCCGGTGGCAATATCGCAGTTGCCGTTGGTACTATGATACATCTTGTTAACTCGGTAATCCCTAAGGCTACCTTCCCTGAACTGTTGGGGGTTTGCTTACCCCCCAAGTGATGTACATGTTGTGTTGCAGTCTCCAGGGACAGGGAGGAGTTCTGGTCTAGCTCGAAATGAAGGAAAGCCAAACGTGGTTCCGCAAAAGCATCGAGTTGAGCCGCTGAGTTCATGTTAGCTCTCCTCTTTTCAAGGCAAGACGACCTGGTCCATACGAATCTACCACGCCTGCCACGAGGGGATAACCCAGGCCAGCACATCTGTTCCAACACTCGTCGACCGTGGGGACGGTGAAAGTGGAACGGCTGTCACCCGAGGGCATGCCACTCGGGAGATAGAAGCAGCCCAAGTAGTTATAAAACCCTGCAATGTACGGGTTTTGCGCTTGAATCGGCACCTGCGAGTTTGCAGCAAAGGAAGGGTCGACGTAGATTTGAGCGTCTGAGCCGCCACCGCAGGTCTGATTGGGGTTGCCCTGGCAGGGAATCTGGCAGACTGCATCTTGCGTTGGGCTGTATCCCACAGGTAGCTGGATACCGCATCTGCAGGAGTTATCTCTCATGGCGGCAAACTTGTACCCGAAACCACGGCAGGCTCGGGCACAGTCAAGACCGGTAGCGGTGTTGTTGTAGTTAGAGCCGGGACTCCATCCTGGAAAACTCCTTGAGGGATCTGACGGCAGATAGCCCTGCGGATCGAACTGGAAATATGTCGGCTGGGCGACGGAGATGAAGTTCTTGAAGCATCCTAGATTGATAAAGTTGTCAGAACCGCAGGCTTGTAACTCACGTTGTACTGTGCCATAGTAGGCTTGTCCATCGGTGATGCCCGCAAAACTCAATATGGTCAGGAGCACGGCCAGAATGGCCTGTCCCGTCCGGTTCCGCATCCTTGCGGTTGTCTCGCTGGGCAAAATCAATTTCCTGGGAGGCAAAGGCAGGCAGGTGAAAAGCCGGATGATAGAACAGGACTGTCAAAGTGACGAGCCAGCAGAAAGCAGCCTTGGCTACGGAGGCAGAAAAGAATGACTGCGGGACGTAGCCTCAGGGAGCTGACGAGAAAAGGTTCTTGACAGCGGCCCGCGAGCGTGCCCGGCAACGTGGGTTTGTATATGATAACCATCGTGACACTGGCGTCGCGAACGCGGTCCACTTTCCCCATGGTTGTTGAGACGCGACCAAGACAGGGCGATCGAGGCATGGAATGTTCACTGAGTGGTAGGTAGAATATGAAGTGATGAAGAGAGCAAGGAGAAGGGGAGAATTCCTGGTGGTCTCAGTCCTCAGGAATAAAAAGGGATGAGGGGCCAATCGATCGGGACGGCATTTCTAGGGAGAGTGGCTAGGCAACATGTACAACGAGGGCGAGGGACAAATGTGCACTGAGCGAGTGAACCATCGATATTTGTGTAAGTTGGTGATGCTATCATCTAGATACCTAACACTTTGGAGCTGTGCATCAGTAGAAGCCACGCGCAAAAGCTCACTTACAATGGTGATTCCATCCCGGACTCCCAACACCCGTCCGCTCGTCCCAGACAAACCCTGACCCGTAAAACCGACGATGGTTTCTAACAGCAAAAGCAGCAGAGTGCCAACTTGGCGGAAAATGATAAGCATAAAAGATCCAACTCCCCAGCCATCCCCGGGCTCTCGCATGGAGTTATCAAGTGGTGCCATGGTCCAAGTTCCACGCCCCCTAGCCATCGAACTCGACCCCAACAACTTTGCCAGCCCCCGCGCCCTTGCCAGGCTCATTACCGGCCCCATTCCCACCACCCCCACCCTCGGGACTCCCGCTGGCACGTCCGGCTCCTGCCGCTGTCGCGTCACTAGCTTCAGCGTCTGCACCTGTCAAGAGGTCTCGGTCCGAACTGCGCACGCTTCGCCGTTCCGCATCGCCAGAGTACGGCCCACTCTTTCCAGCCCCTGATGGCCGTCCAAGCCCCACATCATCGTCCTCTTCGTCGTCCTCCTCCTCGGTGCGCTGGCCTGGGAGTGCGTTCTTTTCAAGCTCGCGCTGGGCCTCCTCCATCCTACGGCGGACTTCAGCCGCCACACGCATCCCGTCGGTGACAATGTTATCCAAGACACCGCGCAGGCCGCGACCTCCAGCGGCAGCACCAGGTGCCCCGGGAGCGCCACCGAGCGCGGCATTGACAGCCCGTCCAGCGCCGATACCAAGACTGGAGAAAGTAGTCAAGGAAGATGCGCTGGTGGGTGTGGTCGAAGAGGCCAGACCCTCAATAATGTGAAATGATGCTGGGAAGGATGACTCGAAGAACTGTTCCAGAAGCTCGTCTGCAAGTACAACCATGCGGAATGTTGGGAGAGTAATGTGCAATGGGTTCGATGGGTCCAAGGCGGCGTTGGCCTTGACCGACTGAGCTTTGGACACCCGTCTTCGTGCTGACATGTCATCGTCCGTGGAGCGCCCTGCAAATGCTGAATTCAGTTGCAGCTCAGGTGGCTGGCCGAGCTTTTTGTCAGGGCGAACAGCTGCTGTTTTGGGACTTGCGGATGGTGATTCCATGGCCATGAGATCGTCATCGTCATCGTCGTCATCGCCAATGGCGAAGGCGTCGGGGTCTGCCAGCTCCTCATCATCCTCTAGCTTCTGCGCATCTAGTCGTTCTTGCACGTCTTGTATCGCATTTTGATTTTGTGGATGATCCGGGTCGGCATATTCAAAGCATCTCCTGATGAAGGCGCTGACGCTGCCAAGGAACCTCTCATTGATAGAATGGCCTGGGTTCTCGCCGCCACCGTTCACGTTGTCTGTACTGAGGGCGAGAGTCGAACTTGACGGGCTTAGCGTGCCTTCCAGCCCACGGCGAGATAGGAAAAGCAAGGCCTCGGACATGCGCAATATGCCTTCGCGATCGACCCTGCCGTCTCCGTCGTCATCGTGTAGTTCAAAAAAGTAGTTGATGGTGCCCATGATGTCGCGCTTCCCTTTGATACGAGCCATGCCCGACACAACGTTTTGGAGAGTGAGAGCGGAGGCGGATCCCACGTCCCACTTCGCAAACAGTCGCTGGACAAATTCATGATCTGCCGGTTCGGGGCCTGCCCCCCAGGGAGACAACGTCACGTCACCTCGTCTAAAGCTGCCGTAGAAGCCTGTCTGCCTATCCCCCGTAGTCTCACGTCGCGGCGTGCTGGGTGCGTCTGAGATGGCCCATCTGGACATTCCCGCCAGGAATTCACGGAACGCGTCATAGTCCATCAGGCTGGTGCTCGGTCCCAACCCAACCCGACCTTTCTCGATGCTTTCGTCGTGTCCTTCAACAGCAGCCGCCCGTGAGCGGCTGTTCTTGGCTCGCCTTGCTTGCTCCTGCTTAATGATGTGGTCTCGCTGTTGTCTCTCGTACAACACGCCATAGAACCTGTCGTACAAGGCGGCCAACTCATCGGCGCTCAGCAGCTTGCTATCGGGACCAAGATTTCTGATGGCCGTTCGCTTTGCAAAGCTCTCGATGTTGTTCAGGACGGCGTCCTTGTTTTTGAGGCGAAGCTCAGTAATACTGTTGTGCGTGATGCCCGAGAACTCCTTGAAGGCCACCACCATGAGCTCCTGGAACCGAGTGACCGCCCTGAGTTTGGGGTTCTCTGACTTGGGGTGAGCAGATTCATCGAGACGTGCAAAGTAGGACTTGAGGACCGAGATGAAGGCTCCGTCATCTGCCGCATCCAAGAGTTCCTCTCCGTTTATCCTCAAGATGGCCAGGCCAACCTGGAACAGCACTTTGGGGCCCTCGACAAAGAACACGTCCAAGACCCTGAAGGCGAAGACGAGAGGCATCGAGTTGATATAAAGCGAGAGGAACCAAGGCAGCGACACGACAGACAGCTGCACGTCACTCTTCACGAGATGTTCCCACAAGATGGGCATGGTCTTCTCCACCAAGGACTCAAAGACCTTTTGGTCGAGAAGGGTGCCGTACATGGTGGTTGAATAGTAACCCGGCACCAACCGATCGCACAGGGCGGAGAGAAGGAAGAAGGCCTGTGCTTCTGACATGTAGATTAGCAAGGCCGCAACGACAATGTTCATCGCCTGGCAGTAGCCAACATCGGCATTGACCCAGCTGTAGGCAGTCAAGACCCGCCGAAGACGGCCGATGCCCTCCTCGCTCTGGAAGCCAGGATATTCCGGAAGACTGCGATTCAGGTCCTTTTCGATCTCATCAATAGCCAGAGATTCCATACCCGAATGCTTGGCGAGCGTGTCGGCGTACAGTGTTGGGTTTTCAAGCCGCAGATATAGCGACCCAGACGTCAGCTCCCACATCTCACCCCTCAGCCTGTTTGGCAGCCCGACTCTGATTAGTTTGTGGAAGGTAGGCTGACGGATTAATGTCGCATTCCGTCCATTGTCTCTCAAATACTCGGCCCACAGCCGCATCTTGGCCCTGTCTCGAAGCTTCTTGGGATCGCCGGGGTACTTGAAAACGAGGCCCAAGCCGGCATCGGGAGGCGTCGCATTTTTCTGTTCTTCGGGTCGGAGAAGGTATTCGGAATAACACTCGCTCACCACCTTTTTCAGTTTGGCCACATTTCCAACGTTTGTTCGGAGACCCTTTTTTAGACCATCGCAGAACCTCTCACATGCCTGCCGACTACTGGCCAGCTGGATGGTAATCCGTTGTTCTCTTAGGTCCTTCTTGTCCTTGCCCTTGGCGGCTTCCTGGCTTATACCGTTCCATGTGCTGATAGCTAGGGCAAACTGCAGGCGCATTCAGTGTAAGTCAAAGCAAAGCAGGGCCGCTGAGAGGAGCCTTCTTACCTGAAAGTTCTGGCTGTGAAGCCGCTCGACCCTCCGAATGGATGACAGGGGAAAGGTGAAGCCGTTCCCGCTCGGCCCTCCACCATGTGTCTGGCCAGTGAATACCGACGAAGTCGGGGTGCTCGCAGACTGCAAGAAACTGGATGGTGTGGTAGAGAAGCAGAGGTAGGACTCGGACAGGTGAAGCTTTCCGGCGTACTGGTAGCCTCTTTCACGGTCTTTGTCGCTCTGTGTGGCGTTGGCAAGGGGAATGGTAAGCTCGGCGGTGATCTCGTAGAGCGGGTGTTGAGAGGCTGGAAGTCTAAACTGGGCTTGAAAGAGGGATGCTTTGGATGGATTTCTGTCCGAGTCGGTGATATTCAAACCCTGATTGGGGTCCAGTAGCTGTTGGGCTTTTTGCACGAAGCTGGAGAGGTTCAACATGACGAGATTATTGCGTGTATTTGCCTATTCAAGAAAGAGCGTGGTGTGTTGGTGGTAGTCGGTGCTGGCCCTGCGGCGGCACGAAGCGGTTCGCAAGATCGCAGGGCGGGCTCGGCGTGTGGTCAAGGTTGGACGTGATCAGATGGCATTGCCCAGCAATGTACTGTAGTATACGTTGCGTGTGTGCGTGTGTGCGTGTGTGCGTGTGTGTGTGTGTGTGTGTGTGTGCGTGTTTTGGTCCAAGTTGCTTACAGTCAGTCGACTACTGCCCCAGCTGAGAGCAAGGCTGTTGTTTGCTCGTCGGTGCAGTGCAGTGTTGCTGATGCTTCGAGACCGACTGACAGAAGCCTGGCAGCCACAGTCCATGCAGCTGGTGGCTTGGCACTGTTGTGGATTGTGGGGTCTCAGGGAACCCTTCTGCTTTGAGCTTGCCCATCCATGCTGCCCTTGCCGCACACACACAACCCTGGCTTAACCCTGAGCTACGCTCGGATCGTGTGGGTGTGGCAAGGGGTCAATCTTCCAACACCCGTTCCCATCTTTTAGGGCATTTGTTGTGGAATGTTTGTGGCTCAATACCACTTCCATGTGTCTCTTGGCTCCCTCACGCTCTTTGCCCTCATTATCCCGATCCAGGATTACATCTACAGACACCGCTGCTGCCCAACAGGTTGACTTACAAATCGCGTCACAATGTCGACAAGAGCCATCGTGGAAGAGATCCAGGAACAGCTGTCAAGTGCCTAGCTGTAGAAGCGCCCTATGTCTCCTCTGCGCTACGCTAGGACCTGGTTTCAACAGCGACAGCCAGCCTCTCTCACATTCCTTCCTAGCATCCTCTTGAGGATGGAAACGAAACACCAGTCCTACTCCTGTCCAGGGGGCCGGTCACCACGTTTCGGTTTGGAAGCCGGGTTTATCCAGCCCTGTAGACGCCGTTGCTTTCGAGTGCTGTCTGGTCCTTTGATATCCCAGACATCCCAGTTCACCATCATCACCATTGCCGCCCAAGTTGACCAGATCCTGATTCGTCAATGCCAAGGCCAGAGCGGACCTGCCATCGAGAACACCCGAGACTTTGCGCGCTGCCAGCAGATGCTTGGAACCGTCAACCTGCATGGCGAACGTCATCCGCTGGCCATAAACATGCCGGGATCTCTTCTTCTTCAGCAGCAGCAGCAACACCGCCTCTAAAGAGTCCGCAACCCCCTCCCCTACCCCCCTTTGTTCCCCTTGGATGAACCTCGAGCCCCTCTTGTTTGCACCCACCCCACGCTCTCTGTACCCCGCGACCCGAGCCGCAGATACACACCCGCATCCACCATACCCCGGCATTGTCCATAGGTCCGTCCTTTGCCGTCGGCCCCCCTCATCGCATCACTAGTACAGTCTTTCCCCCTCCTCCCTCAGCCCGGCCTCTACCGTTGCTACATATCCTTGTGAGGCTGGGCTCCTCTTTCTGATCTCATAGTGCTCACCAGCAAGCGCTGTTTCTCGTAGTCTCTTGTATCCTCCCCATATCAAATACCTACGTGGGCGCATTCATAAAGTGTCCCGTGGCGAAGGCTTCGATACGCAGCCGGCTCTTCCCGCTTCAGGCCTCATTCGTCGCTTTCTGCACCCAGCGCGCCCACAATGGCGGCCACTGTTGCGCATTCCCAACAACCCCTCTCGCCTGCGGGCCCAGCAAGTAATGGCGGCGGCGGCGGCGGTGGTGGTGGTGCTAGTGGAGGAGGTGGCGGTCTTCATCCCTTGATGGCGGCCGCGGCAGCCAATGCCGCGAAGCAGCAGCAACAGCAGTCTCAGCAAAGGATAAATGCCCGCGATCAGGAGCCGTTTGATTTAACGTCCAAGAAGCTAAGTCTGGCCGATTTCTCAAGGGTGAGAACGTTAGGAACGGGTGAGTTGAAGCTTTCCTCCCTGCCGCATCCGAGTCCTGTACTAACCACCACAATCGCACAGGAACATTTGCGCGCGTATGCCTTGTTCGGCCATCGCACGGTACCGAAGCCGATCGCAACAAAGTCTACGCTCTCAAAATTCTCCGCAAGACCGAGAGTACGTCTCATGTATTTTCACAGCCGTCCTAACCTTGCACTAACCTTTGGTTCCCTCTCAGTAATAAAGCTAAAGCAAATCGACCACGTCCGCCACGAGCGGCAAATCCTCTCCGATGTCTCAGGGCACCCCTTCATCACCTCCTTCCAGGCCTCCTTCTCCGACCATGACTTTCTGTATATCCTCCTCGACTACATCCCCGGCGGCGAGCTCTTCACCTACCTCCGCAAATACCGCCACTTCGACGAGGACATGGCCCGGTTTTATGCAGCTGAAATCGTCCTCGTGCTCGAATACCTGCATGAACACCAAGGCGGCATCGCCTACCGGGACATGAAGCCGGAAAACCTCCTCCTCGACGCAGAAGGCCACATCAAGCTCGTAGACTTTGGCTTTGCGAAACGGCTGGGCAACAACGAAAACGATCATCCCGAAGAGACGTACACCCTCTGCGGCACACCAGAATACCTCGCTCCAGAAGTGATTCACAACAAGGGGCACACCACAGCGGTAGACTGGTGGGCGTTGGGGATTCTAATCTACGAGTTCCTAACTGGGTACCCACCGTTCTGGCACTCGAACCCAATCGAAATCTACAAACAGTATGTCCTCTCTCCCGCTTTTCGTCTCAAACTTCCCAGCTGCCCCCTTAATAACACTTATCTCCCAGAATTGTAGAAAAACCGGTCGTCTTCCCCCAAGACCCACCCATCTCCCCAGAAGCAAAAGACATCATCCGCCAATTCTGCACGGTTGATCGTTCTCGAAGGTTAGGCAACATCAGCGGCGGCGCTGCCAGGGTAAAAGCTCACCCTTTTTTCAAGGGGGTGGACTGGGATGCGGTGCTGGCGAGGAAATACAAGGGTCCGATACTGCCACCGGTGAGGTACCCGGGGGATGCGCAGTGTTTTGATATTTACCCGGAGGAGGATGATAGGAAGGAGGAGTATACGGGTGAGATGGCTGAGAAGTATGACGAGTATTTCAAGGATTTTTAGTCGGTGATACTACGGGTTGTGTTTTTTTTTTTTTTTGTTTTTTTTTTTTTGTTGTTTTGGAACGGGTTTGGGTGGGGATACCAACATCCTTTTGTTGTTTTTGGTTATTTTTGTCAGGGTATGAGAGGGATTATTTCTGCCACGGTCGGGCAAGTGATTTGAGACTTTGGGAATTGGAACGGCGTTATGGGAAATTGGTACGAGGAGGTTATATTTGTGGTCTGGGTCACTGAATGGTGAGGGGTAGCATGTTGAGATATTTGAAGATTTTGGAGTGGTTGGAAGTCGAAATTTGGCGTTCAGAAGGGGTAGGAGTTGCTAGCACCGCAGATGTAAAAGGACGAGCATATGCTGATGGAAATGGGAGAGAAAGCGTGAATGATATGAGAAGACGAGATATGCACTAGGCGTGGATCAGTTGGTTGTATACCTAAGGTACTTTTGATGAAGAGAATAAGTGATCAATATAAAAAGAGACATGATCAAGAACAATATCCTGACTGATAGTATTTGGACAACTCTGGTTGCCGCTGCTGGCTTAATGAGAGAAAAAACATTGATCCACCTTCTGGGAATAAATGCCCAGTGGTTACCCTGCAAGGTGTAGTGGTTTTCATTATAATATGGGCTATGCTATTGTGTCAATTATTTTGTGGGCAGGGTGCCGAGTTAGCTGTATGTCTTCTTTTGTTGTTTGGCTCTTCTAGTTTGAATCTCCACACACAAAAGACACAGCAACACCATCTTCTAACATAATCAATATCCTTTAAGCAAATATAGGTAACTGGGAAGAAAACACTAACAAAGCCGACGAGAGCAGAATTATATGTCACTTTCCTTCTTCCTCTTCATGGGTAAATAAGGGTAGGTATCAAAATGTAACTAAAATAAAAACACACTGCTCACACTTCCCCCGGTGCCCTATTACGCCTTGATCTTTCCGTTTCCACCAAATCCCACCCTTCCATGTCAGCCATTTCCTTTCTTTCCTCCCACGCCCCAGTTCCTTATGGTATCGATACACCCCGCCCAATCGTTCTTCCAATGTAAATGCCCTAAGATGGTAAAACAAACCGAACAAAACAGACAGGCAAAAACGCCAAAGCGATGACAGCGTACCCCCCAAGAAAAAGCAGGTTTCGTAAAGGTAAAACTCCAATCCAATCCAAGAAAGGAAAAAAGAAATGTGTGGTGTGGTCTGGTAGTGTCAATCGAAAAGGGAAATTTACTTCGCAATCCCAACCTCAGCTTCAGGCTCAACCTGAACCTCGTCTACCGTGATACTCTCCATCCCCGCCACCACAGGCAATATGTACTCCTGCTGCTGCTCGTGCTCAGCTACTATTTGCTGTTGCTGCAGGACCAGCTGTTGTTCCTCAGGCCACTTTGGCCCCCCAAGTCTCACGAAGGCGACCCCCAGCTCTCTCTCCATTCTCACTCGAAGGATCTCCATCTCCAACTCCCACTTCCACTCTAGCCTCCTCCTCCTCTCCCTAAAGACCCCTACCATCTCTTCTTCCTCGTTTGTAAACTCAACCGCCAAATCCTCAATCTCTTCCGTTCGCCTGTCCATCAGCGCATCCATCTCCTTCTCATGCCGTCCAATCAGCTCCTCCAGCGCCTTCGCTTGCTTCTCCCTCAACACATTAATCTGCGACTGATGCTTCCTCTCCATCCCATCCCGTATGCAGTACTGCTGCCTCAGCTGTTCCCTATCCTTCATCGTGATCTCCCGTCTCGGCATCTTCCTCTCCTCCGGATCCGCACTCAGCTCACTCGCCGACGGCCGGTGCCTCCCACTACAATAATCCTCCATATACTTCAGCTTCAGCCTAATCTTCTTCTCCTTCTCCTCCAAACTCGCCAACAGCTCAAACTCGGCCAGCACCTGCCGATCCTCCAAATGCTGCTCCGTCTTCGCGTGCCTCTCCCTCATCTTCTCCGTCAGCTCGTCATACTTCTCCCCCAGCGCCATCCTCTTTTTCGAGTGCCTCTCCTTCATCTTCTGCTTCGCGCCCAGCTCGAACGCCCTGAAACGATGCATCTCCGCCTCTTGTTCTCTTTTCAACATCCTAAACTCGACATTATCCAGTGTCCTCCTCTCCCTCTCCTGCCGCTCCATCTCCTCCTGCTCCGCCAACTTCTCCCTCTCCAGCTCCTCCGCCTCCAGCTCCGCCAACCTCGCCTCCTCCGCCACCCTCCTCCGCTCCAGCTCCTCCTCCCCGTTGCAAAAATTCGGACACCCCACGCACGGATCCCAGACCGCACCGCAAATGTAACAAAACTGCGCCTTGCACCGACAGGTGATATGCGTGCACCCCTGCGCCAGCTCCACCAACGTCCGGCACTTGTAGCACCTCCTCCACCCGGAACATTCACCAATCTTAAGCACCGCGTCCAGCTCCCTATCAGACGGACAGTCCTGTCCCAGCCTGTGCGCATTCCGTTTGCACATGACGCAAACCCTCGTCCGGCAGTACCTGCACACCGCTTCAAAGGGGTGCTTCGGGTCGATTTTGGAGGTGGGGGGGATGAACTCGCCGCAGGTGGTGTTTGGGCAAAAGATTCGGTTTTCCCAGGGGGTGGAGTACTGCTGGACCGCTTTGAGGAATAGCTGCTGTTTGTCACGAGGGAGGACGTTCTTGATGATGGGGGTGGGGATGGGCTGGGTGCAGCAGCGGGGAGGCATTTTGGACTCGTCCGAGGTGGACTGGGCGATCATGACCTCAAGACAATCTTGACAGTAGGTGTGGCCGCACGGGAGGGTTTGGAGCGTGTTGTTTTCGCGGGAAAAGTCTTCGCGGCAGCAGATGCAGGGGCTGTGAAAAAGGGGGTCAACATGGCATTGAGGTGCCAACTCGAGCAAGAAAAACTTACATGGGCGTCGGAGAGGAAGGCGTAGCTCTCCTTCTCTTTAACCTGCTAGCAATGCTCCTCTTGAGATCCATCACCCCCTTCCTCGTCCCTGACCTAACCAATATCCCCACCGACCTCTCCGTCTTGTCATGCTGCGGCCTCATAAACTTGGGCTGATCCAGCGCAGGGTTGATCTGGCCTAGATACTTCTCATACTGCGAAAAAGTCAAACTCCTCGACCTCCTCCTCGCAGCCGACTCCGTCAACGTTGCCGGCAGCACTATCGAGTGGCGCGACGCATGTGAACCAGAACCAGAGTTAACCGTCTCGTTCGAGCTCGTCGACGACACCGTCCTCCCATGCTGCCTAGTAAAAGCACCATCCGACTCACCACTCGACAGCTGCTCCTCCACCGTCAACCTCGCCCCCCCTTCAATCGGCAGCTCTATCCCCAACGCCGCCGCCTTGTCAGCAAGTTCCGACTCGATATCCGCCTCTGTTTTGCCATCGGGTGGCTGCTGCTGCCCCAGGACCTCGCGGAGATAATCGATCTCGCTTAACTCGGGTGGGCCACCGCCCGTGGTGGTGACGACAGGGCTGACAGGATTCGAAGTGTGGGTGTTCAGGATGGGCGACAGGGTAGCCATCGCCATGGCTGCTACCGCAAAAACCAATTAATATTCCAGTATAAAAAATTTATAAAAAAATAAAAAAAAAAAAAGAAAGAAAAAGAATAGCAATCAGGACCGTATCCGATCAAACGGTGTTTTCTGGGAGTTTTCGAGGCATGACATGCGAAAATAACCTCTTGAGTGGTCCCATATGGTTGTTTGTTCGAAGCGCCGTCGAGGGGTAGTGGATGGGGATGGGGTTATCGCAGTTTGCCAATCCGGCTTCCGGACAAAGGTGAGGAGGACCCTCTTCTCTCTCTTGGGTTGCAGGTGGGCTGTCTTGGCTGATCGTGCCAAGTCGGCAGGCAATGTCAGAGTTGTGTCTATCCGCACGGGCACGGCCCGAGAGCTTGGGGCCAACGCGATGGAGACGGGTCAATTCTCTGCTGTTGTTTGGAAAAGGAGAGAAAAAAGGAAGAGATGTTGTTTGTGCAACTTGCAGGAATTGGACTGGGCTGTGTGCCCGTGTGCCTTCGCGGTGAACCGGATGACAGCTCTGATAACTTGACTGGACACACACAGCTGGCTGCCGCGGGTGACGGCCCAGTGTGATAGGCTCCAGACGGGGTCGCTCTAGATTCCGGGCCGCCGATTTTGGACTTTTTGCGCAGTCAGTGACCAGGCCTTGTCCTGGCTTGTCTGCCCACTACCTCGTATGATTCGTGATGACTTTTTTTTTTTTCCAATATCTGACATTGACATTTGTTCCGGGAGAAATGTGTAAAAAGTCTGATCAAGCAACGGCAAAGCAATCTGGAGCCTCTCTGCCTCCCGGCACACATCAACCGGGAACTTGGTGCGCCAGCCAACTTTGGGAGGACCCAGGCATTTTTCGACGACGTTGATGCACCTGACGCCTGCATTTCCCTCCGCTGGTTGGCTCGGCCGAAGGTGGTGCATCTGGGAACGGTGTGTTTAAGCCCCTTTCTATCACCATCACAGCACACAGGTTGGGTAAATATCATGTCTACGGATATATCACCAAGTGAAATTCTACCGAGAGGCAAAAAACCCTTCTCACAAACAAGACAGCCAGCCAGTTGAGTAAGACATCCCAAAACCGTGCCTTCACATAATCGATCTGAGCTCCCCGCCGATCACCTCCCCCGTCTCATCAACAAAAACCAAAAACCAAAACCTGCGAGTTATCAAGCCACACTCGACACCTTGCATCCGGTGAGCAGCCTTCAAACGACGATAATCCCTTCCCCTTCGTCTCCCGCGGCTGGACCTCATTCCGAAGGGCATCTCCAGCCGACAGACTCGCACAAAGATGCTGCATCCACTCCCAACCCAGTCCATGCAATTCCTCATCGCGGTATAGAAACCCAAAGCGGTGTATTTCCATTTGCCCAACGACCCGTGTGACAGTGTCTCACGAGTCCAAAAACTCATCTGCCACCACCACCTATGATTGTGATCATCTGCCCTTCATTGGGTGACCAGCTTTTTACAAAAAAGACCTCGTCACAATTCCCTTGCCCAATGCCTATCATATGCCCGATTCTGGCTTGACCGGTAAAGATCAGATTGCCGATTTGGCAACCCACCCTCCCGAACCCGAACATCTTACCGCTCCCAGGTCAATCCAACCGAGCCTTGTATACATAACTGCAGGTCTCACATCTCGGGATCATCCCTGCTTGGTACAAAGCTTCAAGCCCTTGAGTGTTGGGTGGGTTCCTTTACAGCAAAAAGCTGGCTGCACACCATCCCGATGCTTGCTTGCTCTTTCAGCTTCACCATTGCATTCGTAAGAATCCCATATTTCCCACAAAATAGGTAAAATTGTCGTATCATGCTTTTGCCATCACATCAAACAACCTCCCACCTCGCCAACCAACCTATACTCTCACCCGCGTTCCTAACCACACAAAACTTCCCCTCCCGGGGCCCCGTCTCCCTCAACGTCTCGAGCGCCCTCCTCGCCGAAATCGACCCAATCGCCGTCCCCCTTCCCTCGCTGAGGCTGAACGCGCCCGTAGTCACAAACCCAATCAAGTCCTCCTCCCCAGGACAAAGCGGGTGACCCCCAAAATCCGTCTGATTACCCGCGGCGGGCTTGGGATAGGGAACCTCCACAGCCAAAAGTGACCCGGCCAAAATCTTCTTCCTGGTCTCCATATCCACCCCAACCGGCATCCTTGGAACAGCAGCTCCCTTTTTCTTGTCCCCATTCGGTACCTTGGAAAGCCATTGCTCGCTCAAGTCAACCGGCAACCCGTCCCTCGTCCTCGCCTCAGGCGTAGCAGGCACCTCCGCCTGCGTGGACGGAACGCCAACCGCACCTCCAACCTTTCCCCCCTTCCTCGGCAGCCGATAAATCCTCGCACAAGGCTTCGCAACCCCCCTCGTCACAAACTCCAACCCAACAGCAACAATCCCTCCCTCCGGCACCACCCCTTCCCCGCTTCCCGATTTCATCAATGCGCTAAACTCCGTCTTCGTCACCTGCCTGATCGTCATACCGACTGGAGATTGCGGCTGCTCGGCAGGTAGATCAACCACCATCGCTTCCGCGGCGGCATCCGGGATCGACACTGCGTCAGGTTTCCCCTGGGTTCGGGTTCGGGCTGACACCCCAAACAGGTACTCAAAATCACACGCCAACCCATCTCCGATCTCGCCTTTTCTCCCCGCCCCGAGATCGAGCGACTTCCATTCCAATCTCTTGCTCTTTGGTCGTCGATCCCAATCCCCCCTCCTCTTGGCCCTCTCCTCCAGCTCCCAGTTCATGCCGGCAGTCGTTGCCGGGAAATCCCCCGGGAACCATGGAGTCCCGTGCTCAAAAGCGATTTGTCTCTGCTCTTCAAGCCCTCCCAGCCGAGGGTTCCCGCCTGTGCTGACAGGGTACTGCATCAAGCAGTACCAAATGTGCTGGATGCATTTCCACGGAGCGAGTAATGTCCACGTACCCTGGGCCTGACCGTCTGTGCCAGGTCTTGAGGCGAGCAACATGACTGGAATGGGGGGGTCTGCTGCGGTGACCTTGATAGGCTCTCCTGGAGCATTCGCGCCTTTTCGGCGGTTGAGTGACTTTTGTGATGGCATTCTCGAAGCTTGATAGCGGCTCTCTCGGTCGAATATGTCGTATGGCTTGAGGTTTTCCTCGACTGGCCAATCTGTGAGTGTCTTGAGGATTGTCTGTTCGCCTCCGCTGGGAATCTCGACTCGCTTTGGGGGATAAGACAAACGTGGGTCCCTGGCCGAAAAGGCAAGAATTGCGTCCTTGGGCAGAGATGCCGGATTTGCTACTCCAGCGAGGGACCGGAAGACATTAGCATGGCGTTCGGCCGCTTCTGGTGATTCGTGAAAGGGTTCAAGAATTCCCAACAATGTTTCCGTAGAGGCCGGCCCAACTAGCTCAATGCTGCCGACTTCGAACCGTAGGTCCTCCACGTGAAGTTGAGGCTTCTGGCCCTTTGCAACCTTGAGTAACTCCTCAAATAATTCGAGGAAACAAGATGGATGAGTGCGAATAAGAATCTGTCTCCGGGGCTTCTTGGGCTTCTCAGACGTCTCCATCTCGTCCGAAGTTGTCGCAGGCGGTTGTGGGTTCCAGACTATCGTCGCGGGACCAATATCCCGTCTCGAACCCTTCTGTTGCCTGCTGACGGTACCTGTCCATTTCCGAACACCGGCCCTCCATTTCTTGCCTCTCGTATTCCAAAGACCCTCTTGTACCAACCCCAGATACCTTAACGCCCGCTCGAGACAGTCAGCCGTTCCATAAACCCCTATCGTGCTCATGTAACTGGTATCCCACGCAACCACCCCCTTTTGCCCGGAAGCACGATGTGTTGGTCGGTAGCACTTCGCCGTCGATGTGAGTGGAATGGCAAATCTCCACAAGGGGCTGCTTGGCCTCGTCATCGTGGCCCGTTTCGCATGCCATAAATGGGTTGGTAGCCAGGTCTTGTTAATCTGGCGTTTTCTGTATTTCGAGTCGGCTTTCGGTGGCTCGTTTAGCATGTTCCGTCGTATTTTTGGCCGTGGAGGTCTCGTCATTACCACAGCTGATCCTCTCCTTTGCACCTCCTCCACCGCCCCATCACCGGCCTTCTTAGCCTTCCTCTTCCTTTTCTTCTCGGCCAAATATCGTAGCTTCCTCATCGTCTCGGCGCGTATTCGGGCGCGGGTTGTGCGGGGCTTGCGTTTCCTCGACTCGACCGTCGGCGTATTGTCTTCCAGCATTTCCTTTCTCGCTTGCGCACGCAGTCTCTTTGGCACTCTCTTAACATTATGGCTTGCTGTCCTCCGGCGCATCGCGCGGGGCACCATCTGGAAAACGCGGGTGGCATTGACGGCCTTGCATTTGTTCATGCTTCTTTCGAGGGATTTGATTTCGAATTCGCGGGCATTGAGGAATCTGTTCAAATCGAGCTTGCCATCTTCGAGCGCAGCATCGGAGGGCTGTGTGCGAATGGTGCGGGCAGCTTGAACTTTGGCGCGCTTGGTGTTGCGCGTGTTGTTTGGTTGGCGTCCGTGGCTGTCTTTGCCTCCTCCTGGAGGATCTTTTCGTTTCACCATCTTGGCTGTGGTCTTGGGAAGTACGAGAATACCGTGAAAACCTCCCAATTGAGCCCAGTCCCGAATAATTCTGTTTTGTCGTCGAGCTTGTTTGCTGTGTAAATGAAGTCACTGTTTAACTTTGGACCTTGAATTTTTGGAGCTCTTATCTTATCAGATGGCCCCTGCACTAGGCCCAGGACGACTTGGCGTGCCCCTCGGCCCAAGCTCCACCCCCAGCCGTTCCCTGACAGGGGCGAGATCCCCCCAAGAACCCCTTGGCTTGGCACCACCAGCCAACGACCAAGCAAGTTTCAGCAACCACCTCTTTAGAAGCATTTCAATGCCTGCCATTGAGTCCGCCGGCTCGTTCTGAAGCCGCCAAAGAGTCTTCAAAGGACAATCCAGGTTAGTGAACTTGTATATACTCCCCACTGACGTTCCATCGCCATTAGAGCCGAATGTCCCGCGGTCTCGGTGCTTCCGGCAATACTTTTACCTTACGTTCCAAGTTTTGACGATACCTTGCCCTGCCCTGGACTTTGCCGTACCTTACCACACTACTACTGTACCTAAATACCGCGGGCGATAAGCTGATATACGGTATTATAGTCGCAATCTGGAAGAAAGTCACCGAACCTGGATCTGTCGCGCCCCGACGTCAGCCTCCGGTTTCGACGAAACGGTCCGCCATCTGACACTCTCCAGTAATAGCTCGTCTCATGTGCATCAATCAATCCATACCATAGGCTACATACCTTCATAATCTGTGCTAGTGACAAGTCATGGCATCCCTAAGTAAGCATGACTAGCAATTCTTTTTTTTCCTTTTTTTTTCCTCTTTCCTCTTCACCACTCGTCTTATTCAACCTGCCTCCCTTGCCTCTGAAGAAGCTCTTCAGCCAATCTGGTTTCACTGGCACTTCACGCTTCATTGTTCATTGTCTTGCATTTGGCAACATCACCCAACCCGTTGCTCCAACATTCTACCACTCACTACACGAGCCGCAACAACGTCTTTATACCAAACCACCAAACCACCAAACCAACCGTGCACCAACCTTAAAACTCCCGTCTCTTTACTTCGGATCCAACGGGAGATACTTTACGTCACTTGGTCATAACGTTCTCAGACAGCTGACATGCGCATCTTTCCTATAGTAAGCAAATCTAGAAAGGTATGCTTTTTTTCCCACTTCTCTTCGTGCACCAGTTTGATTGGGTACGAGTAAGGTGAGACAATGAGACAGCTAACATTGCCCCTTTCTCCACAGCCTAGGTTCGAGGTACATCTCAAGGTGAGGCTCAATAACACCCCCTTCTCTGTGACTAAGCACATGACTTACAACTGATTAGATATACGACCTCAACAACGTGCCACTCGTGTCGGGAGTGTCACTGATCAAATGGCACCTCCCCCACAGCATACATAGTGAACAACGAGGGCGCACACAAAAATGTCCCATTCAAAATCACCGGGTAGACTATAACTACTCCCGTGTCTTCTCGGTCCGCATCGGCATCGACCGGAACAGCAACCTGGTGGAATGCCCTATAGAGTTCGAAGTGCTCCAAGAGTTCAGCGGCCCCGGCACCACCAGCACGAGCGGCCGCGATGAGAAAATCAGCCTTGGTGTCGTCCGTCTCAACCTGAGCGAGTACATTGAGGAAAGCGAGGCCATCCTCCGAGATGGTGTCATTCCCGGGGGGCCAAGTCTAAGGGATATCTTCTCCTCCCCTACCAGCCGCGATCTCAAATCCGGCGCCAGCAGCCACCACCGCAAACGCAGCTCCCTAAGTAACACCACCGTCCCGGAGACCCTTGACAGCAGCCCCCGCTCCTCTCATGCGTCAGAAGCAGAAGACGACAGCAACACCACCAGCCCCATGTCCGAGGTCCGTGATGGCGTCATGCGCCGGTATCTGATGCAAGAGTCCAAAATCAACTCGACGCTCAAAATTTCCATCCTCATGATCCAAGTGGACGGCGAAAGGAACTACGCGGCTCCACCCCCAAAATCAGCCCCTGTATTCGGCGGCATCGCCGGTTTTGTCGCCGGCGAGGCCCTCGAGCCGGTTGACGTGGGGAAATCGTCCAACGGGCACGTTCCCTCTTCCCTCGTTGGAAAATCTCGTGACATATTTGAAGCGCAGGATATGTACCGCCGCGCTTTGGCAGCCAGCTGGGCCAGCCAGCCGGGCGAGCTCCCCGCAGACGAGTGCATCGAGGATATCTTCTCCGGCGGCGACGGGTTCCGCCGCGCGTCCAAAGCCCCCAATGGAAGGGGGCACACCAGACGGACGACGGTCCTGCCGGGCCGCCCCCCGTCCGCAAACCGCCTCTTGCCGTCGTTCAGACACGAATCGAGCAATCCCGCTGATGAGACGGACGACGAGGGGGAAAGCCACAGCTCACAGGACATGATGTCGTCCACCCTTCGCCCGCGCGACCTCCACCGATTCCGCCATCACCTGAGGCACAGGAGCGGGTCGAGTGATGGGGATACTGTCCTGGGTCAACAACACCAAGATCAACAGCCCGACTTGAACCGGGAGTCGTCGCGGGGTGTTGGGCTGGGTGTGGCCGGGGGGGTGAGGCAGTTGCACAGGAGGGAGGAGAGCAAAATCACGCACGCGGGGGGGTTGAGGAGTCGGAGTTCGAGTTTGGTTACCGTCGGGAGCGGGTTCGGCAATAAGGAGAGTGGCGGGACGACGACGGGGAGCAGTGACCACCATGAGAGGGAGAGGACGAGGGGGTTTGGGTATTTTAAGCGGGGGAAAGAGGTGGACGAGATGGAGGTGAGGGAGGATTTGGTTGCTTGGACGGTTCCCTCTTCTGGTGGGGAGGCCGGTGTGGTGGTTTAATCAGGTTGTTGTCTGGGGTGATGTGTTTTCAGTTGGGAAAAGAGCAAGCAAGCGGGCGGTTTGTTTCTTTTGTTGTTGGACACGTGTGTGTGTGTGTGTGGGTATATGGCAACACACTGGTTTCTAAAACACTAGCCATCCCTCCCCTAAGAGGATGGGCAATTTTTAATGACACTTGAATTTGGCTGATTAAAACCGTTCTGGCACATGACATAATTCATAATATATTTACGCTTCCCAACCCCCATCTCGCAAGTTCACATACGCACACCTGCGTCCCACAGCAAATGACATGCCATATAAACCCCCAACCATATCCATCTACAATGAGAAAAAAAAAAAGAAACAATCAACAAACAACCGCTGAGTCTATTGATGACAATGCCTGCCTATCCATTCCATAGAGGCTTTCCCCACCTCGAGCGCCTTTTCGTTTTCCTTTTAACCCTTCCATGCAGCTGGTGGTTATCCTCCTTCTCCGTTTCCTCATCACCGAACCCCCTCCGAAAACTCATACACCATCTCAAAGTCTTCATCCTCCTTGTCGTCCCAACTATGCCCGTACAATTTGTAACCTCCCTCCTCCTCCGATGCATCCGACCCCGCCTTATGGTCACAACCAACGCCAAGGCAGTCTCCCCGAATACACCCCGTATACAAGGAAGCCGGCCACTCAGTTGTAGTCTAATTCCTGAGCAAGTCTTGGGGGTTCCACTCATCCAGCTCCATGCCTTTTAGCAGGAGATTTTGTGTCTTTTTATCAACGGTTTGCCCTCGCCCGAACTCGCCAACCTTCTAAGCGTTCAGTTGGCCTCTCACACCGCCCTGGGCGCCAACTTCTCTCGTCGTGAGAATGACGGAAAGATCGGCGTTGACCTGGACAGTAACCTCGACCTTGCCGCCCTTCTTCACATTGCGGATGGCAGCCTCGGCAAGGGTGTTGCCAATCTTCCATACCTTCTCGCGCTTCTCCTCTTCTTCCTCCTCGTCGTCGGAGAAGTCAGACTCTTCGTCAGAGTCAGCAGCATCCTCGACCTTGGCGGTCTTGTCCTCCTTGGGCTTGGGCTCAGGCTTGGTAACCTTGATGTGGGTGTTGCCCTCGACGAACTTGACAAGAACATCACCGCCGTCTTTGGGCGCGGCGACGTGGACTGTCCTCTTGGCGGGGACGGCAGTCTCGGCGGGAACAACAGGAACGAAGATCTCCTCGCCGGCAGCGTTCAGAGAGACGACTCCAATGGCGTTGCTGATGTGGGCCACAGTGGTGACGGCAGCGTGGGTCGACTGGTCGATGTCGTCGGCCTCGTAATCCTGGATCAGGCTGGCCTGGAGAGCGGCACCACGAGCGCCGAGCTCGGAAGGGTTGATGGCATAGGGGTTGGTGGAGGGGGCCAGGATTCTGGTGGTCTGGGGGAAGATGTTGCTGAAGTTGGAAGCAATGCGAGGAGTGTGGGCAGTGCCACCAGACAGAATGACCTCGTCAACGTCAAGAACGTCAAGGCCGGCCTTCTTGATGACAGACTCAACCAGGCGGTTGATGCCCTCGAAAACGGTCCTGGAAAGAGTCTCGTAACGGAGGCGGTTGATGGTGCTGGCGAAATCGATACCGTCGGACAAGCTTTCAACGCTGAAGCTGGCGTTGGCACCGATGCTGAGGGCCCTCTTGGTGGCCTCGGCCTCGAACTTGAGCTTGGCGAGGCCTCTGGCGTTCTCACGGGGGTCCTTGGCGCTGGGGTTGCGCTTGAGGAACTCCTTGGCGAAGTGATCCATCAGGATCTTGTCAAGAGCAACACCGTTGAACTCGTAGTCGTGGGCAGTGGCGAGGACGGTGTACATGCCTTGACGGCTGGCAATGACGGCAACGTCGGAGCGGGTGCCGCCCAACTCGGCAACGACAACGATCTTGTCCTCGACCTGAGCCTCGGGGCGCGCATCGTAGGCGAGCGCCGCAGCGACGGGCTCGCTGATCAACTGGAGAACCTCGAGATCGGCAGCGTTGGCAGCAGCAAGAAGGGCGGCCTTTTGCTTGTCGTTGAAGTTGGTAGGGACGGTGATGACGGCAGAGGTAACCTTCTTGCCAAGGTAATCGGAAGCAGAGCCGACCAGGCGACGGAGGTAGCGGGTGGCAACCTCGGAGACAGAAACGGTGGACGGCTCAGCGTCCTCCTCGGCCTTGTCCTTGATGGTGAAAGAGACGGCTCCGTCAACATCCTTGGGGTGCGCAGAGGCGTGGTTGTGGGTAGGGTCAATATGCTCGAAGCTGCGGGCTTGTTAGTAACTGTCGTTGTTGTCTGACATGGCCACATACTCTTTCCCGAGGAAGTCACGGAAGTAGGCGACTGTGTTATTTGGGTTTCTGATCAGGAAAGCCTTCGCCTGTTGACCGTAGTACTCATCGCCGTCGACGTAGGAGAGGATTGTTGGGATCTGACGGTCTATTCCGGGTGTGTTAGCGCTTGGAGGGACCAGGGGCCTCGAGTCTGATGCTTACCTCCGTCCTCGTTGGCGATAACCTCAGCCTTATCGTCAACAGTGTAGGCGATGGAGCTGTTGGAGTTGCCAAAGGTCAAGCCAATGACGGTCCGGTTCTCCGGCGCAACAGACTTGGCACCGCTCATTTTGACTGTAACTGGCGATTAGCGAAGGAAGGGAAGATTCTTGAGGCCGAAGAGGGGTGGTGATGTCTCTTGAAGCGGCGTGGGAATGGCAAATCGTAGTTAAAAATTGGTCAACAGTGGTGGGGGATCCAAAAATTTCCACTGTCAAAAAAATATTGGCCCAAGTCTTCGCAGGGATGCGGGACACTGTGGGGCCCACATCGAAGTACCAGTGACATGGTGAATATGGGGCGCGGTTGGTCGCGGAGCAGCATTTGGTCTCCTATTCACCTGTTAAGCTGGGTCATAGTTTGTGTGAGCAAGACAAGGCTCAGGTGGAGGACCGTCGTAGTCATAGCAAGAGAGTTTTCTTGTTCACTGCTGCTATGGTTGTTGACCACTGCTGTACTAGCAACCTTGCTTGGACTGCACCAAGGTCAGCCCAACCACAAGTCCAGAAGGTTTACAGACCCAAGGTCGAATACACTTCACCACCTCTGCAGCCTTGAACGACAGGCTTCTTCAAATTCTTTTTGATTCACTGTCTCGTCTTGTAGCCAAAATATACCAGGTAGCCGACTAACTCTATACCTAATCCTGCCCGTTGCCGTGACGCGCCCCCTTGACCCAACTTACCCACCCAAGATCAACGAACGAACAGCCCCACCAAGGCTGCACCTGAAGCGCAATCGATATCCGCATCGCAAGGCTGAACTGGAAATTTCCCCAGACCAAACCAAACCAAACACCAACATCCCAAACCGCCCTCTCTTTTTGATACCCCTATCGCCGCCACGACAACTCCAATTCTAGCCCCAATAATCGGAGAAACTTGCCATCTCTCCCAAATCACAACCACAACCCACAAAATCACAATCGCGCGCCCACCATGACAACCACCGAACGCCCCCTAGTCCTCCCCGGCGACCCCATCTCCCCAGATCTCATCCCCTCCTCCACCTCCAAACCGCTCCGCCTCGGCCCCGGCCTCCGCCATGTCCCCCCAAGCGACATCGTCCCCGTCGTCGCCGGCCAGCTGATCACCAACCACCAAAAGAACTCCATGTGGGTGGAATACAACAACAACCGGGTATGTTCCCCCCCGCCTTCCCCCTTCCCGCCTCCCCCCATTCACAATTCCCACTAACCCGTCCATAGTACATCCCAACCCCAGGCGACCTAATAATAGCTCAAATCCTCCGCTCCGGCCCAGACCTCTACTTCGCCTCCATATCCCCCTACACACCCCCCGCGACCCTCCCCCACCTCTCCTTCGAGTCGGCCACCAAGAAGACCCGGCCCCAGCTCGCCCCGGGAGCCCTCGTCTACGCCCGCGTGGTCTTGGCAAACAAGCACATGGATCCCGAGATCGAGTGTGTCTCCCAGTCCACGGGGAAGTCGGACGGCCTGGGGGAGCTGAAAGGGGGGATGGTGTTTGATGTTTCGTTGCAGTTTGCCAGACGGTTGCTCATGGCGAAGAGCAAGGAGGAGGGAAAGGTGGAAGTGCTGGAGCTGCTAGGGGGGGAGGGGTTGGCGTTTGAGATTGCGGTGGGGAGGAATGGAAAGGTTTGGGTTGGGGGGGAGGATGTGAAGGCTATTGTGGTGGTCGGGAGGGCGTTGAGGGAGACGGATGAGGGGGGGTTGGGGGTGGAGGCGCAGAGGAAGTTGGTGAGGAGGTTGGCCAAGGGGATGAAGTGAGGGGGATAAGTTTGAGAGGAGAGATGTGGGAGATGATGATACCAATACGACCAAAGTAATGTTCGATCTTCAAGAGATCAAACGACTCGAAAATAAAGCTTGGATGGATGGCTGAGCAGGTGCAGGCATGTCACATCAGTAACGCACACGAGACAGAAAAGGTCATCAACACTCGCCGAAAAAGCGGAAGTAATGCCGCGCGTATAGCGCGTTTCCCTTTCAAAGTCGTTACCCCTATTAAATCTAGGGTTACGAACTAAATAAAAAAAATAATAAAAAAAAACATCAAAATCAAGCCAGGAGCCCTTCCATGACTTTTTCGCTGATCCCAAAAGAAAATCGAAAATGCAATGTACAAAAACAAAGCAAGAGAAATGCTATGTCCTGTCTTCCATATCCCGAGAGAGAGAGAGAGAAAGAGAGAGAGAAATCTTGAAACGCTTTCAATGCCCGCTTGATATCGCCCGAAAAAAATTCCACCCTTCCGGAGAAAAACATAGATGGCCTGCTTTTAAACCAGTATCTCCTGGATTTTGTTCCTCCATGTTGGGTATAAACGAGCGTTTCCTTTGCGAGGAATGTTCCGCACTCCTCGCCATAAGTCCCCCCAACCCCCACCCCTTTTTCTTCAAAGTTGATTATACACCAACCATCATCTCATCGATAAACTCCGGCTCGGGATCCGTTGTTGGTGTAAGCTGGTGCTTGTTGACCATATGTCTCCTCCAGTTGTCCTTGCGTGGGAATGACTTGCCCCCTTGCTTCGAGTAAGGGCAGTCGTGGACCGTGCAGTAAAACTTGCGGGTTTTGAAGTGCTTGTCGTTGATGTGCCTGTCTAGATGGGTCTTGGTGCCGAATCTCATGGTGCAGCCTGCGTGTGGGCACTCATGCGGTCGGTCGTGGTAGCGTTTGTGGTGACTGGTGTATGTGTTAGAACACGGGCCTGCAGGAGGGGATGAGATGGGAACATACTTGAGCTTGTGGATCTGATCAAAGATGCGATCACACTTGTTGCAGGCAAAGGCCTTCTCTTGTCCCCCGGGTGATAACCCCGCCGGGGTGGCTGGTGACGGGGCCGAGAGCCCTGGAGAAAGGGTCGATGATGGATGTGGGGACTGGCCTGGTGATGGGATGGGAGAGACGCTGAGGTACATTCCATTGTGGGGGTCGAGTTCGGATGGCGGTGATGGGGATGCCGTGTACGCAGTGAGGCGTGTGTCAGGGGTGTTTTGGACGGTCGAGGGAAGTGATGGACCTGACGGTGGTGGCGTAGAGTAATCTTGAATCACGGTGCCGTTACCGTCGTAGTAACCTAATGGAACGCCAAAATCTTGCACCAATCCCATCTCTGGCGTCTGCTGGTATGAAGGCTGATATGGTGGGGACTGATAGCTTTGTTCACCAAAGCTTTGCTGGTTCAGGTTGAGGTTCTGTTGGCCAATATTTTGCTGGCCAAGGTTCTGCTGGCCAAGACTTTGCTGGCCAAGGCTTTGCTGGCCAAAGTTATACTCTGGTTCTGGTGACAGGCCAGCTCCGTTGATGTACTGGACCTGGTGGTTCTGGTCGATATACTGCAGCTGAGGCTCCTGGGCCATTGTTGGTGGGAAGGTGTCAGTTGGCGGTGAAGGGGCTGGGGGTGATGGCGAGTTCTCGGCTTTGAGAATCTCCTGTTCGACCATCCAAGCGCTCTCGACCTGATTCGTGGGGTTCATAAAGTCCATAGGGTTGCCGCTGGGGCCGGCAGTATAGCTGAATGGGGGACTCGGGATATCCGACACGATGGTGGGTGGAGGCAGACTATCGACACGCTGGAGTGGCCCTGGAACTTTATTCCGCTGGCTGAAACTATGCAGTGGGTTGATAGGCGTGACAGTCTGGTCACCGTCAGGTGAAGTGATGTCGAGTCCAAGGCCAGGGAATGGATGTTGACTTGGCGACACTGGGCTAGGCAAGACCGAGGCTGAAGCGTAAGTCGCTGGCGGCACAAAGGTCAAGTCTGCGGGGTTGGGGATGGTAGTAAAGGTTCCTGGTTCCGTGTAAATAACTGGTTCGCTGAACTGGGAAAGGCCCGTTCCTTGGGGAAGGGCGTCACTACCTGGTGGGAGAGTCGGGTCGTTATAATAGCCCCAGTTGAGACCACTGGGGTCGGGATGGTGCTCCTCGATAATAGGTTGGCCGATGGGTTGTCCTGGTATCGGCTCCTGGTAGGCAAGAATATCGCCTGTGAGAACAGAAGACGAGCGGGTGCCGGTAGATCGCTTGCTGTCCCGACGTGCCTCGCCAGATGAAGTCCGGAAGATACTAGTGAGTTTCTCTCGGAAAGTGGAGCGTTGCGAAGGGGGCTCAAAAGACTCGGGCTCCTCGACGATGTTGCTAAAAGTGCCCTGACGACTTGGCGAAGCGAACGAAGAGTCAAAGTTCAACTGGCGTGTGCTGTCCTTGCCGGTGGTGCCTTTTGAAGCGGAACGTGACTTTGACGAGGCACTCGTTGGTGACCGGATCGGACCGGCTGCCGGTGAAGATACTGCCTGGCCTCCAGTTTGGGCCTGGCCGGGGAAGGACTCGGACCGGGGTGACGGCGAAGCAGATGGCGAGATGGACGACGGGAGACCTTGGTCAAGAGAAACGCCTTGCGGGAGGGCTGGCTGAGAGGGAAGCTGATCCAAGCTGGTCTTTGTTGGTGATGTATTCTGGCCGTTGATATCTGGTATGCCGTGGGCGGGTTGTTCGTGAGCGGTGCCAGCTTGACTATCGGAGCCAGGAACTAGATGATCCTTTGAATACTTTTTTGTAGAATCGTCATCAGGATGGGTGAAGTTGGGGCCTCCGGGGCTCTGCCCCATCTCTGCCAGGGTGTTTTCATCATGACGGTTGATCCATCGCCGTCTGGCAAAGGGAAAGACGCAGAGCAGGATAATGAGGACTCCCACCACTGATCCTACCACTGCCCCCGCAATGGCACCGGCAGAGAGCGGCGATGTCGACCTGGCGGCGAGCACCGAACGCTCCGCAAAAACCGGCATGATGCAGAGACGGTGAGCGGTCAATCGCTGGTTTACGGATGCGCAAAATGCCGGTGAGGGAAAAAGAAGCCGTCGCCGGGTAAAGAAATCAATTCGACGTGTCGTTGAAAGGGAGTTTCCAAGCCACGGTGCGTTGTGTCCCACAATGGGTGAGGCTGTGCTAGCACCACGGAGCACCCGACAAAACCATGAAAGACCAGCACGAACACGCTTCCTTGCAACAAGAAAGATTCCTCGGAGAGAATTGAGAGAGAGAAAAGAGGGATCCAAGGGGTGTCGGGGGCTGGGCTAACGTCAGGCAGCAGAACTCATGAGAACGGCCATGTTGAGATTGAGAGAGATGCGATGATTTGATGAGTTGAGTTGAGAAGACCTGTCGGTAAGTGAGCAGAATGGGATGAACAGATGGAAGAGGCGGAAATCACGTCGGGTCACTGTGGAAATGCCCAGCGCGCTCTCCAGCAGTTTGGGGCCTTAAGATTAATCGCTTCAGCCTCACGAACAGCGACCTCGTTAGCGAGCGAGACCCCTACCCCTTCTGGGACTGGTGGATGGGACATCGACTTGGGATGCTGTGGCAGGTGAGAGATGCCGATTTCCAGCATTCTGACTGGATGAACCGGTGGCCTCCCTCCCCCGGCTCCCTCTCCCCAATCCTCCCCGCCACCGTGTGCCGTGCATCAGCCATGGTGGACAACAAGCAGGCCAAGCTTTTATTCCTTCGAGAGCGATGCCTCAAGGGACTTGATGAGGGCTTGGTCTGGTGGTCTCCCCCACAGCAGCAAAGGGCCAGAAGGGTCGCGCCAACCGCCACCGCAGTGCTCACCAATCCTGTTGTTCGATATCCAGGTTTATCGTACAAACAGCCCAGAATTGAGGCCTTTACTTCAACACCAGCCCTGCCAGGCCGACGACACCTGGCAGTACACACATAATTCAAATCCACTTGAAGTCATCAACACAAATGATAGAACCCGGCAGTCTGGTACCAAGCGCCGACTTGAAACAAGCGTAGACGTGGGCAGCTCCGGAGGCTGTGCTAGCTTTCGATCCACCCTCGGCAACTGGGTATCTTTGTGACCTTGCATTGTTACAGTTGTGGCTTCTCAACATCTCTCTAAGAATACTTTGGCTGATCATGAGTGGCAGGTATCAGTAATGCCATCTCTTGACACACATGCTGTCGTCCTACGTGCGAGACCGGCCTCTCCGGCTGTGTGATAGCACGGTATATGCCTGGCATATCAAAAGATGCACATGTGGGCATTGAAGCTTTTGCTGTGTCGTTACATTTCTAGATGGAAGCTCAGCCCTCTTATGCGGGGAAGAGCTCTATCACACATGAGAGAGCAATCCCACCCTCCATAAATGATAGACAGGCATCCAAGACCAACGGTTCCTTTCCGCCGACGCAAACAGGTTGACATGGACGACCACAGACATGCAGAAATCGGATCTCGGGGCATACGGAATGCCCGACCTCGAAAGTTGGCAGTCAAGGTGAACACTCAGCAAGTAAGTCAATGATGGATGGCTCAGTGCTGTCCGCTGTTCCGTTGGCGGAATGAGAGCAAGTTCGGTTACAAGACAATGACGCAGTTGCCCAACAGTTCGCCATACAAATAAGCAATACGCGGAACATGAAATGGACCTTTACAAGGTTTGGTCTAACGATTGAGGAAGCTTGAACAAAGCATCCCGATGAGGACGGATCGAAACGGCTCGATTCAAACTGCGGGGTGGGCAGCCAATCAGTTGAGGCGAATCGACAGATGACGCCGTTATTGGGGGTTATGGGGAGATGGGATGCCTGTATGTCCGCGCGTCCCACCATCAGGTATAACAAGTCTGAGAAGGAACCTGAGAAGGAAACCTGAGTTGGGGAGCCTAGTTTCCCTGGAGGTCTAGTTCTCGTCTTTGAAAACTGATCCGGAATAGTCTCGCTCTGGGGCTTGGTGACCATGAAGCATCTAACCGTTTTCTTTGCGGCTACCGCAGCCGCTCTGGTTGCCCCTGATCAGGCAATTAAGCTTGACGAGCAACAACCCGCCGTCTCTCCAGATTTGGTACAAACCTGGTGGGATTCCACCGTCTCCCGCTCGGCCAAGATCTTTACCAAGATCGAGAAAGGCATCGAAAAGGCCACCAGCGAATTCGACGGCTACTCCTTCGACGGCTTCGACGGCTTCAACAGTGACAGCAACTTACCTCCTCTGCCTCTTCACGAGCGTAAGCCCCACCGTGGCGACAAGACCAAGACCATCTACGAGTTGATAAAATCCAACAAGTACACCACCAAGTTCGCCTCCCTCCTTGACAACGATGACTTCTCCGACATCAAGGACCTCCTCGACTCCACCTCCCACAACAAGACCCTTTTCGTCCCTACCGACAAAGCCTTTGAGCGCATCCCCCACCATGGCGACAAGCCTCCCCCCAAGGAGTTCGTTCTGGCCCTGTTGAAATACCACATCGCCCCCGGCCTGCACACCAAGGTCGATCTTTACCACAAGCACACCCTCCCCTCCAATCTGTCGCTCGACAGCCTCGGCTCCCGCCCGCAGCGGCTGAGGATCTCAACCGGGCTGCTGTTCTCCATCAGGGTCAACGTCATCTCCAAGATCGTCTACGGCAACATCCTCGCCAAAAACGGCATCATCCACGCCATTGACCACATCCTCATCCCACCCCCTTCCCAGGAGAAGATCATCTCCCTGCTGCCCAACACCTTCAGCACCTTCTCCCTCGGTCTGGAAAAGACCGAACTCTCCGTCCCAGACCACAAAGGCGGCACCCTTTTCGCGCCAACCAACTCGGCCTGGCGACGCCTCGGCCCCCGCGCCAACGCCTTCTTGTTCTCCCAGCACGGGTTGAAGTACCTCGAGGCACTGCTCAAGTACCACTTTGTCGTCGACCAGACCCTCTACAGCGATGCCTTTTACAATAGTCACAAGGACGAGAAGGCTGCTGTGGAAGATGCAGAGGGCGGAAAGTATTGGCATGTGGATCTGGAGACGCTGCTGGACGACAAGGCAATCGCGGTTGACGTCAAGAGGTGGAAGGGGTGGGTCAGTATTGTGCTGAATGGGTTCACCAAGGTGATCTTCCAGGACGGGATTGCCAGCGATGGTGTTGTGCAAGTGGTGGGGAAGGTTTTGATTCCGCCTCATGGGCATCACGGACATGCTGGGGAGGATGACGACAAGGATATTGAGGTTGAGGAGTTGAAGGCTAGGCTGGAGAGGTATGTGGACAGGGACGAGGCCGGGGATTTGTAGAGAAAGGATTGCAGTTGGATCTGGGTCGGGATTTTGGGATATGCGAGGAGGTTTGGGGATGAAGACCACCCCCGCTCGTGGTAAAACAGGACACTCGCTCGAGCGGCAGGATACTTTTGATTTCATGACATGTATAGCAAGATTGTTCTAGCTGCGGTATTCTGACCACAGCTTCTGTAACAAAAATAAACGCCACAAGGGTAGTTACACCTCAAATCACAACATCAACCACCACCCCCCCGTCGCCCCCCTTCAAAATCCCCCACCTCTGCTCCCTGTTCCTCCTCACCCAGACCTCGCCCTCCCCCTTTTCATCTGTCTCTCTTTCAAAAACCCCAATCTCGTCCCGTAGCACCTCGACCACCCACCCAACATCACGCCTCGTACAGAACAAATGCACCCCCACCAACCTCCCAAAAACCTGTCCCCACGCCGGCCTGCTGTCACTCTTCCTCCCGTGTTGCTGTCCTGCTCCCCCCGTCCAAAAAATAGACGTCAACCCCCCGACCTCCAGCTTCCTCTCCCCCCCGCCGGTCTCGGCTGCCGGGGGTAGGGGCACGCCGTCGTTGTGCAACGCGGTAGCAGAGTTGAGCAGTATCACCAGCAGTCCTCCCCTCGCAACCCTGCCCAGCTGGACAGCGAGATTGGCCACGAACCCATGAGCGGCAGCTTTATCGGTCGACTTGGAGGTGAAAAGGCTGCTGATCAGGGCTGCCGTGCCCATGACCAGGACGGCATCAGGCGTTCCCCCCCCGCCGCCTTGGCGAAGAGAAAGTTCACCGAGGACTTCGACCAGACCGTGGAGGTCAAAGATGCGGGAGATGGAAACGAGGGAGAGACGCTCTTTGACTTTGGAGCCGAGGTCGACGGCCCCGCCAATTCTTGAGAGCTGCTCTGCCAGCACTTGTCGCAGCTTCGGGAGCAGGCTTTGGACTGGCAGGGTGGTCACTATCAAGGCCGTTTTCTCGTGGGCCGCTTGTGTGAGGGCGACGGCGATGGTTTGTAATGCGAGCTGCAGTTATTCAGGTCAGGAGAACTACAAACCAGCGGATGGAGCGGGAAGAGAAAAAAAAAAAAAAAAAAAAAAAAAGGGATCACAAGTGAAAGAGGGAGCATACAGCAAGAGAGAAGTCGTCATCCTCCGAACTTATCCCCACCACCGAACCACCATCCAGCCCGCCCAACAAGACATTTTGATCAAACTCTGCACAGCCGGTGGGATATCTTGGTTTGGTTTGCTGTGTTTGGATGGATCGAGACAATAAGGAGAGTGCGGTTTTGGGTGGAGGGATTAAGGAGTCGAATTGCGTTGTTGTAGTTGTAGTAGTTGTTGTTGTTGTTGTAGTTGTTGTTGTTGCTGTTGTAGTAGTTGTCGTGGGAGGTGGAGGTGGGGGTTGGGTTGTTGTGTCCATTGAATTGCAGGTGTTTGTTGCCAAAGTAAATCAATTAAAAGCTTTATTTCCAATCAAAAGTCCAAGTCAGATTCGAGTCAAGTTTTGAAAATATCACTTTTTGGTGTAGTGACTGTGTGGTGTAGCGAATCTGAACTGATTGAGATGTGGTTGAGTGAGCTTGCTCAGGTCAAAAAGAAGACGCTTTACCAATGCCCAACTTACACAGGGAGCAAAAAGTCCTCCACCAATTGTTCGATTGAAAATCGCATTTACCATGTCAAAATACCTAATGTTGAATATGGCGTACCTGAAAACTCCACTGCCCCCTTACCTTTACCTTGGACATGTAAATGCGCCTCCTAACCTTTGTTCAGGAAATCAGAAAGCAACTCATGCTTGGCCAGTGACATGCATAACTGTTGCATAAACTTATCCACCGCCCTCAACACCAACACCGTCACCATTCCTCTGACCCAGACTCTGAAAAGTCACCATAACTATATCTGACTAGATCTATTCCTCATAGAAAAGACAGTCTTCCTTCAAGATCCCCATCTCCATAACCGTTTCACCCCAACCCCTAATCCAAACACCGCTTCACCCACCAAACCCTGATCTGACAGCCTGCCCACCCGTTCCTTACATTAGCCCCTTTGATCTGCCCCATCGCCAGCCCCTTACCCACTAACCCACCAACTACCCACCAAGCAAAGCACCATAATCACAACCCATTGGCTCGACCGCAAAATCAAAATCAATACTGCCTACTCAATTCAAGATTATCAACAACACTACTACCTCTTACACAAACCAACTGTCCCAACACCACCAGCGCAGTCCCCCTCTCCTTTTGCCAGTGGTTTTTCCGTGAATGTCAGACTTCATCCTGAACAACAGTAACCGAGTAAACTCTCAACCCTTCCTAGGAACCCCAGCAACAAGAGCGACGAGACAAGAAAAGTCATCACCAAAGCAACAACGGGCTCTATGTACAACATTCACCACACATCCCACACGCGCAGGGAGCTAGGACGCCTCTCGACAAAGAAAAGAAAAAAAACTGGCCTGTTCCTGAATTTTCTCCGTGTACTGAAATCAAAAACAACAAGCCATCCAACCTGATCCCGTCCCGTCCGTCTCCTTTGCACCCAAAAAAAATTACAACGGCTTGACTTCCTCTCCCTTCTCTTCCTGGTTGTTGTCTCATCCACCATCCTCACTGCACTTCATAGACGCTCTCTCCTCTCCCCAAAACACCTCGTAAAGGACCCCATGCGAAGCAGTCGTCCCCGAATCGACCAGTGGTTCCTCTAAACCGCGGTTCCAGGAGCAGGAGGCATGCCCATATCAGAGCTGCCCTGGCCAGGACGCTGGCGCCGTCCGCCCTTCAGACTCTTCATGCGGCCCAAGATTCCACCACTCTTAGGTTGTGGGCCATCTTCGCCGCCTGTGCCGTCCGTCGTCGATCTCCGCTCGAGGCCGTAACCACCCTTGGGGCTGCCGGGAGACTTGGGCCCGGCGTTGGACTCCTTGCGCACGCTGAATCCCTCTTCACCCCTCGGTTGGCCATATTCGTTGAAGAATGGGTTGCGCTCCCCGTTGGCGCCAGCAGAGGCGGGTCCGCTCTCGGAGGGGGATCGGCGAGACCCGTAGACTCCTTCGGGGTTGGTGGTTCTGCCAGAAGCCTGGAAATCGCGGGGCTGGCGGTTGATGTTGCGGATACGATGGGCGAGGGACTTCTTGCGCTGCAGCCCTTCCTGCATAACCTCTTGAGCTCGCTCCTCCTCGCGTTTCTGGATCGCTGTGCGGGCGGCCGGGGCGCCCTCCAAAAAGGTCGACGTGCCGAGCCCGAGGGATTCATCGCCGTGGAGGACGTTGCCGCGGCTGAGGGGGTCAAACATGGGCAACTCGCCCTTGCTGGTCGTGGGAGGAGCGCCGTTTCTATCCTTGGAGCCCTTGGACCACTCCCTGAAAGCTTCATCGTCGTGTCCACCCAAGAATGTCGAGTGGTCGGGGCGAGCGTTCAGAGGACCAGAACCACCGAGGGTGTTGTTGAGCGAGCCTTCAGGGAAGGCTTGCATAGGTGCACGCCGGCTGCCAGTGCGGTTGCGGTGGGGGTTGAGGGCATCGAAAGGTCCGTCGTGATGGAAAACTGTCCAAAGATTAGAATCAAAAGCCCCAGAAACAAAGAGTGCGAGAACGACATACTTCCTGTTCCATAGATGCTGGTGGCATCTAATTGATCGATAATGTCGAGCTTGCGGCTGGCGGGCTTCCTATCCTTGCCACCACCCTCGCGTTGCCGACGTTCACGCTCACGACGTCTCTGATCCCGGGCCTTCTTCTCTTCCTCGGTCATGATCTTATCGGCACCGACAATGGAAGAGTCGGAATTTCTACGGGGCCTTCGCTGGTCCTGGCGCTGTCTCGGAGGGGAGCGGGGTGTGTCGATAGGAATCAACAGTTCGGCGTTGGACTGCTTCCGGCCGGCACGCATAGCCTCTTCCTGGGATCGAGTGGGACGGTGGTTGGGCCCTGGGCCATTGCGGCTAGCACTCGGCACATTCTCACGTCCCGGTGGCGGAGGACCGCGGCGGCCCATGGGAGGCTTCGGGGCCTCAGCTCTCGCAGCTGCAGAGTTGGACTCCTCTAGCGTCAACGAACCCTGCGAGTCAAGCGGCGTTAATTCAAGGTTCCGTCATAATCTCGTTGTATCAATGGCGAACGCTCAGAAAATGACGAGAAACCTACGAATATTTCTTCGGCCGTGAGCGACGGGCGCTTATCGTATGACGACATGTTGTCGGAAACAGATCGGATATTTGGGTTGCTGGCCCTGTTGGCAATGGTGGGATCCAGAAAAGGGTTGCGCGAAGTAGGGCGCGGGGGAGGGTCGTCAAAGGGCGAAGTTGGACTTTGCTGAGCGGGCGACGCAGCGCGGTTGCGGAAAGGGTTGTTGGAGGGAAGGTTGAGGAACAACCGATCAGACTGCTGATCTAGAGCAGGGCCAGCACGTCAGTAAATCATCAGGTGGGCAGGTTGCGAGCAAGGAACGGTAGTGGATCGGGGACGGCGGCACCATGCATGCAAATGACGACTGTGAGAGGAAGATGAAACACCAATCTCCTTAACATGACACAGCAGGCTCGACGGCAGAGCGAACCGATAGAAATTGCCCAGACGCCAACATCAACGAAAACTGGGAAGTGGGCACACGTCCGCGCAAATCCGTCCCATGTTTTCGACCCACGCACCAGTCACACTTGACCGCCGCGTGTTTTGAGTTTGGGGGGGGGGTGTTCATCTCCAAGGGATGTTGCAGGGGGACAGGCGCTCAACTCACCGTGATCTGGTTGGGCGGTGGCCATGATGGGCAGGACACGATAAGGCGAGCGTCGGTGAATGCAAAGATGCGATAGGACACGATGCACGATGTGATGTCTGTGTGTGATTGAAGGTTACCGTAGAGGCTTCCGAGAGGCGGCCTGGGCGGATGTCGGGTTTTCGTGCTGCTTGTTTTTCCTTTTTTTTTTCTTTTTTTTTCCCTGTGGCACCGTGTCAAAAATGTCTGGCACTTCATCATTCCTTTGGCTGGAGCTAGCGTCATACCAGTTGTCTGTGTCTGTTTGCTAGAGATAAGAAGGTCAAGCCTGGCCAACGGTTGTTCGTGGGGCCCCGGGCCCGTCTCTGTTTCAATTCCCCCTTCGAACACCTCCTAGGCAAATAATGCTCCTAGCAGTTGATCTCGGTCTTTTCTCTCTGTGCTAACTTAGCAGCAGCAGCCGGTTCGGAGCAGGTTTTCCGAGATCACACAACAGCGACAGACTCCAAGACTGACTGGCTGGTTCGACTCTATTTCGATCGAGATTCGACTGCACACGCTGTGCTCGCTCGACTGGGCGGTCGGGTACTTTTGACTTGGTACTGCCCTGGGGAGGATGGGTTGGCTGTGTTGGGAGGTGGGATGGCGCGAAGAATAATTCACTACGTGATGCAGGTCGTTTTGCAACCAAATTGACTTCTGCCCGTGAAAGCCTTTGGGTTGTCGTCCGGCAGTAGGCGGATGTCCAATCGGCAATGTCGCGTCTGTCTGCAGCTGGCAAAGTTGAAGCCCCTGACGTAGGGCAGCCCAGGTTAGGTATCTCAAGAGCAGTCAGACGGCAAGAACGCGCACGATGGCTATCAACAGTGCTTACTACCGTACCGTATCTGAGAGAAGGTCGGATGCGAACTGCGAATTGATCTTGCGACGCTGCAAGGGGGAAACAGAGGCCGCGGTTTGAAACTGTTGAGACAGAGAGGTAGCGGGCGGATGACTGGCGGCGGACGGGGCTCGCGGAGGAGGAGGAATGGGTCTTGGTGGATTCCAGTTCGGGGATCGTCGTTACCAAGAGCTCACCACGCGGCCACACCGAAGCAAAGAAGAGTTCAACCAAGAAAAGGGAGCGACAGAGCGTCAAAAGTGCGAAAGTGATTGCTTCCAGCCTAGGTTCTGGATACCTTCTGGATACTGGGGGGGCTGCTCTTCCACCAGAATGTCGCGAAACAAAACAAGCTGCAGTCTTGCTTCGCGCCGTGGGAAGCTGGAGAATGCTGTGTGGATCGCTTCGCGCAGGTCGAGGTGGAGATTCGGGGCCAGGTAGGTGCGGCGGGAATCTGGGAATCTGCAAACAATTGCGCAGGTACGTGATGGTGGTGATCCTAGGTGCTGTGTTTGCCAGCAGGATGCTACACTCAGCTTCAAAGTAAATAAAGAATGCTGCGATAGAAGCAGAATATTAACTCGCCCTCTCTCTTTGTCTGGTTGTTTGGGATGAAAAAGGGATGGGGAGGGGGGGTAAAAGGTGTTCGACTTTGACCCTGAAGACTCCTCCTTGGGTGGTCACGTTAATAAAAAGTTATGGAACCACCAAGCTCTCCGTCTCGGCGTCTGGGGTCCGTTCTGGGGGGGGGGCAGCAATCGCGAACAACCCTTTTTCTCCTTGGCCCTTCGCTTGTCCACTTGTGTCGCATCCAGATCAGCCACCAAAACCTCTTGAGAAATGAACAACCCCTCGGCAGTGTTTGTTTGCTACGAAAAACGAAGAAATCATGTCAAAAAGAAATCACTACGCAGAGACGACAGGACAGCAGCCGCGCCGTGCTATCTGCCACGTTCCTAACGGTTGTCCCCTGGTCCACTCAACAATATCCCGGGCTTGGGCGGTGGAGCGGACGACAGGGAAGGTCACTTCACGATGGTGGACTGACCGGCAACGGGGGTCTGGTCATTGGAATTGCGGTCCTGCCGGCGTCCGGGTGTTTGCTTCTCCCGTCGGCTACGGAGCCGAGAGAGAGGTTGTGGTGATCGGATCAGAGGCACTCAACGACAGCTATGGCAAAGTGTGTATATAATATCATGCTTATCTCCCTACCAGCTCTGTTTGGTGCCGCCCTCGTCAGCACATGCATCATTTCTCACCTTCTCCTGAGCCATTTCAACAGTTCGTGGCAGGTCCTAATTCCCCGCAAAGTCGATGGCCGGAACAGCCCAATGGTCGCCAGTATAGGAAACCCCCAACGGTGAGCTGCAGGAGTCCAGGTTTGTCCCCATCTCAGACATCCCACCCTTCTTTTTTTCACTTGCTTTTTCCTCCTTCTCCTCGCCTTCCCTTCCAGCTCTCGACAACCAAACCAAATCAAATCGAGATCTCGGTGGCTGCAGGTTGGACCCTGAAGATGCAACATCAGCCGGGACACGGGGGACGGGCACGGACGGTGATGGATCGAGGACCCTTGGTCCGGGGTGTTGATTAAGTGCCAAGTCTTATCATCGACACAATTCCACAATTACCGGCCCCTTCCCTGTCCGCGCCTGCATAAAGGGGTTTTGCCGTTTTCCATGCCGCTTGTGAACTCCTCTGGCCCACCTTCCGAATTCACAACCAAATCCACAACTCCATGGACCCTGAACTGCGATATCGACAGGTTTGCGGCGGGGTATTGGGCTACGGTGGAAGAGGGGTCCAGTGGGGTATGAAATGGACTGTACAAGTTGTAAGCAGGTTCATTTTCCGGGCCATTCATCGACCTCCAATTACCTCCCTATACACGTGGTCGTAGACCCATAGTAGGCTTGTGAGCACCTAGACACCTTGATGTCTAATGCTCGGGTGGATAGGCCAACTTTCGCCTCAGGCTCGACGAATTTGAAAGTGACTATTGTTGTTCCCTCACTCATCAAGCATCATGAAGAGTACCACGGAAATACGAGTAGAGGGGTTCAATGACGATGAGAATCCAACGGTACCTTATGTGAGCTGTTTTGTGAGATATCACAGGGCAACTCATGGTGCATAACTATCGGAGTGGTGCCTATCATGAGATTTTCTCGTCAAATGATGAGCAGTCATGAGATGTCCGACCCCCATGAGACTATAGGCAGTATGATTAGATGTCTACTGAAGCCCGAGAACATTCCATGACACCAGATCTACCTCAACTAAAAGCAAGAAAGAGCTCTGGATCACAGTATGCCCAGTCCATGAGATGTCACCATAGCCTGAAGCCTCAGCCACAGACATGAAGCAACCCAGATCTGGCATGCCCAACACCCAAATTCTGATTCAGTAAGACATGATGACATCTCCCGTCCTACCTACCTACCTCGCCTTTCTCAACATCGAAACTCACTCCGAGTTACGTGACAAGCTGACCATGTCGAGAACCAGATATTGCCTCATCCACAGTGTCTTTCGACACCGAGCACGGTTGGACCGATGTTCGATAACTCCGATGTCTATGCCCAACCCAACACCGGGTGTATCTTTGTGCAACCTGCCTCCCACTCCCTCCCTAATCCCCGATCTCGAATGGTCATTGTGACACCAGCACCAAAGCCCGGCTATCTCGGAACTACTAACGGATCGGAGTGAGAATGAGTAGGTCAGGTTAGTAAATCTCCGACCCTTTATTACATCAAAACCGTCGATGTAGATAGAAGTTGATCGGAGATGGGCTCTGTACCTACACAAACCTTCTTCGCTGTCGTACAAACCACAACATCTTGTCTCACACAGCTCCTCACCTGGGCACTCTGTGGCGAAAGAATAACTAATATATGTTGTTCTACGCAGTAGCGTGGAAGGCAATAGAGGGCACCCCCCTTGGCTTCAATAAGAAAGATAGACAAGGCGGCCCCCAAAACCGGTTTCTAATTTTGGGGAAGAGAGAGAACGCCGATGTCTTCTCACAGCCCTCAACCCAGGGCCGCGGATGAACGATGCCATCAAAGTGAGTCGGCTCGATACATCGCGTCGTGTTCGGTGTCGAACTACTGGGTTGGTGACCGAATCAAGAGAAGGGGGGCTGTGGGTGAATAAGTCTGGGGATGGATGACTTGCATAGGTCTGGCACAAGCAAAACAACAAACACAGACCAAAAACGTGGAGAAACAACAACTTTGCCCGCTTGTTTCGACTCTCGGGCAGAGCGGTAATAGGACCAATACGTGCGTAGTGTATCACTACCTGACCCAAAAAGAAAAAAAAGAAAAAAAAAGAAGAAAAAAGGTCATCTGAATCATTTTTGGGGATGCTGTCAAGTGTGGGTCGCGGCCCGAGTGAGGGGAAAGCCACACACCATGGGAAGCCCTTGCTTCCCCTCATCAAAAGGGCGCACCCTTGAATAAATCAGCACACGCGGACACGGCCGCGGGCCGTAAGTTACAACTTTTTGAACGTGTTTCTCCTGGATATGCCGATCTGAATCGGAAACGACGTGGGAGAGGCGGTGGACGGTCCAGAAACATCCAGAGGCAACATTCATGTCCGGGAGAAAGGCAAACTTGAGGGTGGTCTTGAGGGGGGCCTTGAGGGGGGCATTCTGGATGCCTTCCAGGTTCCCTCCCATATCAGCCAATCGTGGATTTTGGAGAGTTGAATGCCCCCCCCTGCTCACGCCCTACGACCTCGTTCCCACCGCTCGCAAAAGCCGGGATACAGTGTGAGTACGTAGTATACACTTCGGCTGACCCGTTGCAGCGATGCCGTTGTCTTAGCGTTGTTTACAGGAAAAGTGGAAGGTCGAGATGCACCGAAATGGAGCGCGGATCTATGTTTTCGTACGGATTTAATAATAGGCGCTGATGGTCGATAGCGCCGCCGCAGGCTTTGGGGCGGCCGTTTGATAGGTGCGTAGGCGACAGACAGACAGACAACAACTGCAGTTTTCCAAGGCTTCCATTTCCGAAAGGGCGTCGGGTTTATCGTTCGTTTTCAAAGAAGCAGGCCAAAAGTGTTTGACCCAAACGGCCGGGAAGCAAGAAAAAAAAAACACACATGACTTCGTTATTTGCAAGTTAGCCTGGATATCCCTTGGGTGCATGATGGAGGAAGCATGAGTTGGAAAAGGCGGGCAGGGAGAAATTCCAAGTTTGGATAATCCCACTTTCCCAAAAAAGGTGCGTTTCCTGCACTGTGCGTCGGGCACGCGAGGAGCACTGCTGTCCACCCACCCGCCTGCCCGCCTACCAGAAGGCGACACAAGCCAGCGCCAACACCCCGTGAACAACCCTGGCGAGCCCAACGCCTGTCGTTTCTCTGTATAATGCTCAAATGCGAACTGTGGGAGTTGAATGCTCATGTTGTCCACAAAAGACACGAATCCGGATTGGGCTGCTTGCTGGCTGAGCTTCGGTGTCGCCCTGAGCACATACCCGCACTGTGCGGTCCATGCGTCTGGTCGGGGCGAGGCCAGCAACTGGAGAGCCTGTCCACCTCTTGTCCCACAACGGGGGGGGGGCGGACGCCCCGAGCCCGCCCCAGCATGGACCTCGCCAGTCAGCCTGTCAGGTTGGCCCAGCCCAGGTCTTTGTCTTTCAGGTCTCCAGCTCCAACACTTTCCATTCTCTCTCCCTCGCTCTCCTCTGCCCTTCTCCTTTCCCAAATATCGTCACCGTCTCCCGCCCTTTGACAGCAATAGCGCAGAAGGGCTATTCTGAGGGTAAGAAGCCCCCTTCCCCGCGCCCATTGTTTGCCATTGTCGTGTCTTGTCTTTCTCGTGCCTGGTCCACAGCTGCGAGCTAACCACAATCCGCCCGCTTAACAGGCCTGATCTCTCTGTTCCTCGCCACCACTTCCAACCCTTCCACGGTCGGAAGCAGGAAATCCTTCCCCCTCCATTCGACAACTCATCTCACCACAACCGAACCCGTCGTCGACACATCGACCCCGGCCGACCCGCGACTTGATCGAACACACTCCCCATTGCGGAGATCAATAGGTGAGTTGGAAACAAGACAGAGATGCATTTGTTGTTTTTGGCTTCGTTTTACCCCCCCGTTGCTGGGCGGCTCGTGGCCCCTAAGAAAAGGGCTCAGTTCCCGGTCCCGAGTTCTGGGCGGATGCGAGACGTCCTTGTCCGCCTTTTCCACCGTCCTCATATTCCGAGGCGAGACTCCCCGTCATCACGCATCTGATCTGCCCACTGCACCGATGTCCCTTGGTTGCACCGGGTGAAAGACTTGAGCCGTTCCTTTGACTACACCTACACCACACTACTACACCGCCTGTGCCCAATTTTTCCCCTCATCCGGTTCTACCCTAAGCCCCAGACCTGAAATCTCGAAACACGCCTAGGCAAGAGGCTAACGGCTCCATTTAAACTACAGCCTCTCGCAACGTCCGAACGACTTCAAACCCTCCCACTGTCGATTAACCACTGAATCTTCTCGGAGTGACACATGACATCCGCCAACAGCATGACTACCATGGTACGCATCCCCTTCTTCGGTCGGCGATGATGCATCTCGCTTTTCCCCATCATGGCCTTGATGGCCGTCGATCGGAGCGAATGAAAAAAAAAAAAAACATCTTGTTCGAAATGACAGCTGACATGTTCGCATAGGATCTTCGCGTCGGTAACAAGTACCGCATCGGTCGCAAGATCGGTTCCGGTTCTTTCGGCGACATCTACCTGGGCACCAACATCATCTCGGGCGAAGAAATTGCCATCAAGCTCGAAAGCGTCAAGGCCAAGCACCCCCAGCTGGAATATGAGGCCCGCGTCTACAAGTCCCTTGCCGGTGGTGTCGGCATTCCCTTCGTGCGGTGGTTCGGCACCGAGTGCGACTACAATGCCATGGTCCTGGACCTCCTCGGCCCCTCCCTGGAGGATCTCTTCAACTTCTGCAACCGCAAGTTCTCGTTGAAGACGGTCCTGCTCCTGGCCGACCAGTTGATTTCCCGCATCGAGTACATCCACGCCAAGTCGTTCATCCACCGTGACATCAAGCCCGACAACTTCCTCATGGGTATCGGTAAGCGCGGCAACCAGGTCAACGTGATCGATTTCGGTTTGGCCAAGAAGTACCGCGACCCCAAGACGCACTTCCACATTCCTTACAGAGAGAACAAGAACTTGACTGGCACCGCTCGTTATGCGTCTATCAACACTCACCTGGGCGTCGAGCAGTCTCGCCGTGACGACATGGAGTCTCTCGGCTATGTCATGCTCTACTTTTGCCGTGGTTCTCTGCCTTGGCAGGGACTCAAGGCTGCCACCAAGAAGCAGAAGTATGACCGCATCATGGAGAAGAAGATGACGACGCCCACCGATGTGCTGTGCCGCGGGTTCCCTAACGAGTTTGCTATCTACCTGAACTACACTCGCTCGCTCCGCTTCGACGACAAGCCGGACTACAGTTACCTCCGCAAGATCTTCCGCGACCTCTTCGTCCGCGAGGGTTTCCAGTACGACTATGTCTTTGACTGGACTGTGTACAAGTATCAGAAGAACGCCCAGGCCATCCAGCAGGCTGCCAACCAGCCCGGTCAGGCCGCCGCCGAATCCAAGGACAACACTGCGGCCGCCCGTAAGGAGAGCCAGCCCGCTGCCCCCCGCGGAACCAGGAAGGTCGGCGAGACCCCCGAGACCAACCGTGCCGTCGGAGGAAGCGACAGGATGTGAGTTACAGCCCAAAAGCATTCCTAGTAAGGAATCATATTTCCTTCGAGTTTGGTGTGCTCATCAACGCTGGCCGGAGGGACAATGCTGACATGGAGTGCTGACAATCAGTTTGCGATAAATAGGCTGCGCTCGGCCGCTAAAGGTCAAGGCGCTGGCACGGGATATGCTTCCAAACAGTACCGCCCCATGGAGTGAAGCAGCACCTGATACTGGCAATTTTCACACGGAACCCTCTTTCCCCTTGGGTTGTAGCATTAGTGGATTCTCATCGATTGTGTGTGGGTTATGGTCGACCTGCGGCCCCCACTATGAATTGTCCTTGATTTCTACGGCAGAGCACATTCTCGTGCTCTGCCGGGAGCGGATCAGCATCGATAGCAGATACACGCCTCAGCACCCAGTTTTACGAATTGCGTCTTTTTCTTTTTCGTTTTTCGGCATCTCATCGGTTATGACCCCCCCCTTTCCCCTTCCCTCCCCCCTTTCCTTCTGGCTCGGATGACTGTTTATTCACAAGTGTTCTCGCAAGCTGCTTGGTCCCTATGGCTAGGAGCTTGGAGAGGATTTCGAACTGGGTAAACTGATCGGACGAACGGCATGCCCGGCACTCTGACTTGTTCGGGGTGTCGAATATCGGGAGACGGTCGGCTGTCGGTGGACCAGATTCAACATAATGCTGCGCAACTTGGTTGGATTGGGGAGACTGCTTGTCTGTCGACGGTTTCGAGCAGCTGGTTTTTCGGGTCGCCACAGCAGATTGACAACACAAGGCACACCGCTTTCGACACGGACTATCGCGCTCAAACTTTTCTTTCTTGTTTTTGTTTTCTGTTTTTTTCCATTATGCCTTTTCGTCACTTGCACTTCATCGCATCGGGATCCGCTTGTGGGGAGGTCAGGGGAAGAAGCGTTTTCTTTTGCAATGATGGGCAAGATGAGATGGAGATCTGGCAAAGCCGAACTTGCGGCCTTGGTGATTTCCGCTTCCCAGTGGTACTTTTAAAGGGCTTGCGGAGGCGTAGTTGGAGATCCAGAGGCATGTCGTTGCATTGCTTGGCAGGGAGGTTTTGAGTCGAGGAGGCTATGACACATGGGAATGGCTGGTTGGGGGAAACTGCGGAGTGGGATGGATTGGCCGCTGGCGGTGATGTGATTCAGGAGAGAGGACCATGGGATCATGCACTAGCTAATACTGTACCATCTCCGTGGACCTTCTTCGGAGAATTTTCCCTGCGGTCATGGTCGGAGAAGCCGGACGGGAATAAGTGGAACTAGGAAGCTGCGCCGGGTCCGGGTTTGGGAAGGCGACTCGCACTCAAGACTGAACTGGGGACGGCAGGCAATGCATGGCGGCAGGTAGTTTTCATAAATTCAGGTCTTGTTTTGCTCTTCACAAGTCTGCAGGTGATTTTTGTGTGAAAGCATGACTGCTGCTACAGGATAATTCCCGGTTTTGATCTGGTAGTATGTTCGCAAAGCGACCATTGAACTGAAGCGGGTGGCTCAGCCTCCTTTTGTGTGCTGCATGGAAAAGTCGGTGTCTGGTGTTCTGGTGAGGCTGTGTGAATGTCACACGCAGATTGCAGAATACGCAGTCATAGACCGAGTGAGTGACTTTTGCTTGGCGGGCAGTAACCGAGTACGTACACCACTCAGCAGAGAAGCAGCAGCTAGGCAGGAAAATGTGTATAAGAAGGGATGTAGGTTAGATACCTGAGGTTTTCTTTTTGTTCTAGAAGAGTTATCTTTTGGTGTGTGATAAACTAATAGAATCGATCTTAATAATTGCTCCCTTGATTGATTGGTTTTCTTATATTTTTTATTTTTTTTATTTTTTTTATTTTTTTTTATTTTTTATTTTTTTACGGGAGGAGCAGACTGGCTTTGTCAGGGCTCATTCCCATTTAAACAGCTCCCCTCACACGATTCTATTTTCAGTTCCCCAACTTTCCCGTTGCGACGACACACTAACAGCCTGAATACGTTACTGACACACTTGTTACAACACTCCTTCCACCTTTTGGTCCGTACCAGAAGATCTTCGACGCAAGCAGCAATGGGTTTGCAAGCGGGGAGCACGGCGAACCTCCCTCCCACGGCGGGCATCAACATTGACATTGACGTCACCGCTCCTCAAACGGCCACCGACGGCAGGATGAAGCTTTCCAAGGCGGGGGTGGAGCTGCTGGTGCTGACGTTTAACTGCGCGAAGAATGTCGTTGATGTGCCTGTTTTTGGGGGGCATTTGCGGGATGCGCTGCTGGGACAAGATGGTTTGCCCGAACTGGTGGTGATGTATGTTTTTTTTTTTTCTTTTTTTTTCTTTTTTTCTTTTTTTTTTCCCTCACCCGCCCACCCCACACCAGTCCGCCGTCTGATCTTTTTCGGATGGTTTCTTGCTAACTTTGATGGGTTCAGGTCGCTCCAGGAAATTGCACCGCTGTCATACTCCTTCCTCGGGGAGTGGTGGTTGAGGGGGTATTACGACGCTTTTGGGCAGGCGTTGAATCTCGCTGCTGCCGGGCAAAAGTACACGCTTGTGAAGGGGAAGAACGTGGGCATGACGGCGCTGTTGGTGTTTGCGCTTTGTCCGGAGAGGATTTCTGGAACGGTAGAAGAAGGGGAGGTGGGGTTTGGGGCCGCCGGGATGGGGAACAAGGGGGCGGTGGGGGTGAGGGTGAACTATCAAGGGCAGGAGCTGACGTTTGTGGCTACGCATTTGGCGGCTATGGAGTGGAACCTCAAGAAGAGGAATGCGAATTGGAGGGCGGTGGTGGGTGGGTTGACGTTTGAGGATCCGCGGGTGGTGCTGCCGGGGGTGTTTGGGGAGAGGCCGGCGACGACGCGGGTGGATAGGTTGGGGGCGGGGGAGAGGTCGATGCCGCTGGAGAGGACGGGGAGTATGGATTCTAGTGAGGAGGAAGACGCGCCGCTGCTTTCTCCGCCTTCCACCTTCTCGCTTGACAGTGACGACACACCCGCCCTGACGCCAGAGCAAAAGCGACGGCTCCAAGACATCTCCATCTTCAAACCTACCTCGCACCTTTTTGTGGCGGGCGACCTCAACTACCGCATCTCCTCCACCACACCCCCTCCCGGCTCTGCCTTCCCCAGCTTTGACCCAGCCTCCGAAAACCACCACAGCCACTTCTTCTCCCGGGATCAGCTCACTCAAGAACGCCTCGCCGGGAGGACATTCCACGGAATGTCCGAGGCGGAGGTCACCTTTGGCCCAACATACAAGTACGATATTCTGGACTCGCCAGAAGGGGCAGTGAATGAGGCTGCCGCAGCAGACGGGAGCGAGGTTCCCTGGAAATTTGCCTCGCACCGATGGCCGGCGTGGACAGATCGGGTTTTGTTCAGCGCTGCCGAGGGGGCAGAGGTCGAGACGGGCGTGTATGGGAGTTTGCCTGTGGTGCGGAGTTCGGATCACAGGGCTGTTTTTTGGAGGGGGAGGGTGCCATTGCCTGATGGAGACAAGAAGCTGGAGGGGGAAGTTGTAGGAAAGAAAAAGCTCCCGGTCGATATTGATGTCTGGGCTTGGGGGAGGAGGCAGACGGCTAGGAGGAGGGAGCTGGTGGTGGGTTTGTTGGCGTTGGTTTGGAGTACCAAGGAGGGAGCGGTTTTCCTGGGGACGATGGCGATGGTGGGGATGGGCTGGTGGTGGTTTGCCCATGGGGGTTTGTTATGAGGACTTGACGGCTTGGCTGGCTTTGTTGGATGGGAAAGCATACATGTCGCAGTGGCTTCATGGGGTGCATAAGCAACGACAGATTAGACAGCAAAGGGGGAGGGAGTATGGAGTGCTTGGTGATACCCGACTCAGTTTTATTAGAGGTGGTGTTCGCTCATCATACAATTTGAAGGCTTGTTTGTGTTTGTTCTGCGGGATGGATGTTTACAGGACTGGTTAGCAATTGCTTGTTGAATTCTCGATGTGGCTGTATCAACCTTGGGCAGGTAGGCAGCATCACGCTCAGAGCTGTAATCAAAGCTCTACAAGACATTGCAACATCGCGTTTGATAAATAGGTTGCTCGTAGTATCTCTACCTCCTGCTGATCTCAATAAAGAGCTACAGTTTCCATCCTATTCATAATCCTATACATTCTCTCGCTTCCTGACCAACTTATACTTCCCCCCACTCACAACCTCCAACGCCCCTTCCTCCACCTTCTCGCCCAAAAACGACTGCAGCTCTTCGTGACTCCACGAAAACCCCCCTATAACAAACACCCCCATCATCATGGCTATCTGATTGATCGGCATTGTCACGCTCGAATTTGTGAGCATCCCCTGAATGTACTTCCAATACACCTCCCTCTTCTCCTTCTCCTTATCACTCAGCTTCTTCGCCCCTCCCTCCTTTGGCCCTGCCGCCGCCGCCTCCTTCTCCTTGCCCTTCTCCTCTACCGCCTGGCCCTGTTGAGCATCCTCACCCACAGGCACAGTCTCATCAGACAGCCTCTCCAAAACGACAAACACGCCCCCATCCGCCGTGCTAACCTTCCTGAGCACCCTCTTCCTCACCCAGAAGTCACACGCCGCCGCAATGAGATCCTCATCGAGCTGAAGCTCAAGATACAAATCATCCACCGCTTTCTTGACCGGCGTCGTCGAGGAATCCGATGACGACTGAAACGCATAGATAACCGTCGCCTGAACGGTATCGCAGTCCACCGTCACCGTTCTATCCTCCAACTCCAGCTCCACCCTCGTCTGACCCAGCTGGTTGAGCCAGGTGAGTTTTCTGTCCGATTTCAGATCCTCATACCCCTTTTCGTATTGCTTTTGCAAGTCGAGAATCGGAGCCGGGAGGAGAAAGTGCTCCTTTTCAAAAGCGGGCCAATACATGCGGGAGAGGATGCGAGCGTGGTATCCTGTGTCTTTCTGTTCTTTGTTCTTCTCAGAAGACTGGGGAGTGGCGACTGACTTGCCCTTGTTATCCGGTGTAGCCAGCACTGGGGGTTGCCCTGGGATATTGGATGGTTGTGGGCCACCGGCGTTATTTCTTCGGATTTTGGAATTCAGCTTTCTTGATTCTTGGATGTCTCTGATCATAACGTCGCACTTTTGGAGGGCGGCTTCTCCGAAGCGTCGTTTGAGGAGGTTGAGCACCCGCATTTCTTGTTCGAAAGATTTGGGGTCTCCTAACAGACGCTCGGCGATGACAGCGGTGAACTCGTTGATGAAAACATCCTCTGCTCCCAGGGCCGAGATCAAGGTGCCGATCACATCCTCGGACTTGGGACGCTTGTAGTTGGCGCCAGCGTCAACAGGGTCAGGAACCCAGTTGAGGTCGTTCCAGTCCAGTTCTTGGTCATCATCCGTGGCACCAGCGCGACGGACAGAGGCGGATTCGTTGAGGAGCTTGGCGAGCTCGACCAGTTTGTTGACCTTCTTCGCGCGGGCCAGAACTGGTCCCTGCCTGTGAGCTGGTGCTGGAGCAGGGGTCGATGGGTTGCTATCCCTCCCTTGCCTGCTGCGTGTGGTGGGTGTTTTGAATGTCGTAGCCGTTGATGAACCAGCAACACCTGGCGTCGAATATGCCTGCGCTTTGATCTCTCTTCGCCCGAGGTCGGCAGCAGCAGCTCTGGGACCGGACGCCCCTCGCTGCAATCTCTCGTCCTCGTCAACCTGTTGAACCTTTGCTGCAGCTTCAATCTCCTCTTTGCTGGCCAGCAGGCCGGCCACTACTACCCGCACGGAGTCTTCACGCTGGACGAGATACAGCTGCAGTCCTGGCTCGATATTCCCCAGCAACACCTTGCTGTGATCAAGTGCGTGGAATGTCTTGATGATGTGGATGTACGTCTGCAAAATCTCTAGTGTGCTGCACCCAGGATGTAACAATCTTTGTTCCAGCGCCTTCGAGAAGTTTGCCGTGAGCAACTGTCTCCGAGCAGTAGTCGTGATAGTAGCCTTCAAATCCTCCAGCGCACCCTTAGCATCCGGCCAGGCAAGAACAATGTCGAACAGCTCCTGAATACGCAACGCAGCCAACCGGCCCAAAGCCAGTGACTGGCATGCCTTGAGATCGGCCAGTGTCATCGGCGTCGCGTTGATCCACGACAGAACCTGGACATTCAACTGTGCATACCGGTTCTCGACCCAGTCCTTGAGCGACTTGATACAAGCAGAGGTGGCAGCTGGCACTGTCGTATCCCCTCCAGACCCCCTCGAAGTCGTAAAAACACTGCTGGCCGCAGCCGTCCCAGCACCCCCAACTACATTCCCCTCCTCAGGATCGCTCGCCGCCCAGACTCCCGCATAAGCTCCCTTGACAAATCTCGACATCATATCGTTCATAACCTCCGCAAACAGCACTTCAAACCTCTCGCCCGTCAACCCAACATTATGCAGTTGCTTCACCAACCCCCCCAACTTTCTCTTTGCCGTCAAAACAGCGAAATCGGTCTCCTGGGGAATAGCCGGTGGCGCCCCCCAAGGCCCCTTCTTACTACCCAAACTAACCATCAACCCCTCCACACCCAATATCACCCCGGCCAGCTTCGTCAGAACAACTTTCACACTCCCCATCACCCCGCCTTGCGAGGCAGAATTCGCAATCAGCGCATGAATATCCCTCTTGAACTTCATCCCAAACGAGCTATTGTCCTCCTCCCCGGAAGCCCGTCTCAACCCCTCCAACAACGAATTCAACCCCTCAAAATACATGCCCAACGCCCCCTCCAGCGTCTCAATCGTGCTCATCACCACAGCCATATGCCTATCATACTGGCTCCCTCCACTCCACTCCCGGCCACCTCCGGCAGCAGTAGAATCAACCGAATGCTTATTCCTCTGATGCCTCCGGTGGGTAACCCCTTGAGCTGCCAAAGTCCCAGCAGCAGCAGCAGCAGCAGCAGCAGCAGCAGCGGTGTCCGACCCCCCCGCCAAAAGGGGCACCACCCACATGGCGAAGTGCGTCCTCACCTGGCTTACATACCACCCTATCACGTCCCTCCTCTCCCTCGCTTCCGGTAGCACAGCCTCTGCATTCTCTAGCAGGGACAAACACTGCAGAAACTGCTCCCGTTCCTCGTCTACCTTCTGGTTCCTCCGATGCCGTGATTGAGGTTGCCCTTGGGCAGCAGTCAAACTCTCCAGTGATAAGCCGGAACTTGATTCCCCCGCTCCCGGAGCTGGACCGGCAGCACTCGCAGGGAGAGCCACCCGTGAAGTTACAACCTCCCACGCCTGATCATACGCCCTCTGGTGCTCATTACCTGACGCATACTCATTACCTGGCGCATATGGATGTGGTGGCTGTGGTTCAGGTGTGCTATGCCCCAACGTGGCCGACGACGAAGGAGCAAGATAGGGGTCAACACTATGACCAGCACCACTCCCTAATATCAAACCCCCCAACCCCTGTCCCGGATCTGGATACTGAACTCCCGCTACCGTAGTGGTACTGGTAACCTCCCCGCTGAAAACAGACTGGAAAACCCTTTTCCTCCGCTGCTGCCTCCGAGCAGAGGCCACAACTAGACCTGCCATCGCTAGGCTGCTGTCAATTCCGTTGATCAACAACAAAACTTTAGCGGACGGCAACCGGCCCGCACAGCAATTCCCCTCCCACTTTTCCTCCCAGCCCGTCACCGACCTCTTCCCTCCACAATCCGGAAACCCCGAGAATTCTGCCCGATCTCCCTCCCCTTCAATGCCGAACCTATCCCGCACCCGGTGCCTAGATCCCCTTGCAGTTTCTACAATATCAGAATCCCAAGCCCTTTTGATCACCCGGTAACTTTTCAACCCGAGACTTCTAGATCTCAATCTCCAGGCCAGGATCGAGGCCGGTGAGCTGGTCTAGCCTGCACCACACACCCACGTTTCTCCACGCCCCAAAACCTCCAATCGCAAGAATTTCCCTAGAGGGCCTTTAGGTAGGTAGGTAGGTAGGGGGGTGGGGGGCGGCTTCAGCACGCAGACCGGTGGCGTGGTAAATAGAATAAAAAAAAAAGTTTCGCCTTTTGGAGAGACCGCGGCCCAGTCCACAGAGACAAGAAAAAACGTGGGGAGGAGGTGGTGGTGGTGGCAGGTCAAGAATATCGGCCTGATAGCTGGTCCGTTCCGGGTCTGGTATGTGTGATGTAAGTTTTGAGCTGACGGTGGTGGTGGTGGTCGCGTTGTGGCGTGGCCCGCCGCTGCCCGCTCAGATCGATAACCGCACCTACACACACTCAAACAAAAGTCCCTTGGTGGTGTGAATTCCCGAGGGACAAATGTAATATTGATTGTTGCTTGCTGTCGATCAACCTCGTCGTGTTCGTCTTTCTAGATACGCCTCCCCGTGCCAGCACACACAGTGTCAATCAGTTCTGGCTGATCACTGGCGATGTCCCCCGTTTTGCTTTGTTGCCGTTGTTGATAATTGGGCAGCGAATTTGGTGGGAAAAGCTGCTGCAGATGAATGGTGAACAAAAGTCCCCCCCCAGTTGCTCCTGCCTGCAAAAGATACTTACACCCTCCAAAAACGGCAGCCACACGGTCCAAGACCCACGCAACGATTGAGGTGCTCCTGCACTTGTTGATCTGTTCCCGAATGAAAGAAGGTTGCGTGGCAGTGGGAAGGTGCAAACCACTCCGTCCCCTATCAAAATCGTGAAGAATGGGCGGCTTCTAACCCAGCAGCCACAACGCTGTGTTGTGTTGACATTCAGCGTCCCAATAGTGGGGCTTTACGCCTGACATTCAGCCAACCCCCCAAATCACCACCGCAGCCTCCCGCCCCAGCCTCGCCTGCACCATCAACAAATGTTTCGCGCTCTCACAAGCGCCAGCAACCTGCATCTGACAATCGCACATGTAAGATTCTAGAAAGCCAATACTTCCTCCCTCCTTCCAAATCCATCTTTGGAAAAAAAAAAAAAAAAACCGCGCTTGTTTGACCCTTTTGCCTTCCTTCAGGTAATCCGCCGCAGCTGCCAAGAGCTCCAAATTTCCCAGGTCTTAAGCGCGAACTAACGCGCGCTAGAGGCGGATAACGTCAATAGTGCAGATCCTTCCACCAGCATAAAATTATTCAGTAAATCGATAGATATCCTCCGTTTTTGCTCTACCCCTACCCCCCAGCTTAGGTAACCCGGCAAGGTGTGCATACATCTCTCTCCCACCCGGCATCTCTCCCACATCCCTCAAGCTGCACGTGCCAAAACAACACCACCCCTCCATTCACCACCCCTCTATTCACCACCACCGCCACCACCACCACCACCACTCTCGGTAGCCCCCAACCCAATCGTCTCCTTCACGGGAAAACATCGCGCGGGATGTTCGCTGCCTCACCGCGGCACATGAAGCATCGCTTGCTACTGCTTGCCCTGTCTGGCCTCCTGATGAAGACGGCGGTCAACCTAAACAAGCAAACTCCCCCTCTCCTCTCCCCGCATTTCCATTCAAACACACCCCAACAACAACAACAACAACAACACAAACCGTCTCATCCAAAACGGACATCTCCGTCTACCTATATAGCATGGACCGTCGTATTGGCCGGATTTATTCTCATCGACAAGACGGCCCGGATTTATCGGGGTCCTCAATCTGTAATTCCCTGCATGTGCCACGTTTTGAGGCGTTCTCACAACCAAAAAATGCATTCGTTAGCTGACAAAGTTCATCCCATCGTCATCAGTAATAATCATCATATCGGAAATGCAATATTGAAACACCACATGCTCTTGCAACCAACACATTAACCATCAAAACAACACATTAACCATCAAAACCAAGCAACGGGAAAAATACCTCCCCTAACAAACCCTCCAAGTTTAGCAGTTTATTGACGTCTTCTGGCTTGTCCTCGACAACAACTCTGGCTCCATGCGCCACACCTCATCTCGTCGTGTGTGAACCATCTCCCCCAACCACCACAACTTCCGTTCCACAAGCCAGTAATCCTCGACAACAATAGAAATCATTCTCATTACCGGTTTCCAATTCAAGAACACCCCCCACCCCCCGTCTATTGCCAGCGCAGCGCTTGTGCAACTCCGCCTTGGTAAAAACTGAACACAAGCGTAGTCGTTGGGCCCTGTCCGGTTCGTCTCGTACACCATGAGATCTGATATCCTGCCGCCACTTTGAGTCGCAGCAGTGAGATTTGTCAAGAACGCCATGGTTCCATCCCGCCGGTCTTATCTCGCCATCTCGATATCGTACCGCTATCACGGAGCAAATCAGAAAAACTACCTGTTGTTCGGATACCCATCCCTGCCAAAGTTCCGGCCAACATGGTGAGCGCCATCCGTCTCTCTGTCACCACCCCTCCTCATGGCGTCGTTAGTCCTGTAAGGAAACAAAAAACCCCACAAGGATCCTCGCACCCGGTGTGGAGCTCACCGGGTTCCAGGGCTTAGCTGGTGGTGCATCGCACCGTCACCTTGGTCCGCCCGCGGGTAATCCACAAAACTTGACATCTGCCTTCCGCCTATCGCACTGGCGGGTTCGTATAGACGCAATCCGTGAATGCTAGCCGCGAGAAGCACCCAGTGATACCATACCATATCCCAGGTGAAACCCAGCCATCATCGGGTCACCATGGGACGCCCCCCTACGGCGCAGTGTCTTTCTAGAAGCTGTCTCATTCCCTTGAAAATGTTGAGCTGGCCACTCGATGTTGCAACGGGGGCTGGTGTTGTCGCATCACCTGGTTCCACCCTGTAGCTAGGAAATAAGCGCGTCCTCTTGTTGATATCGTGGCTGACCGTAGATAAAAAAAGACGAACGAGCCGTGCTTGGACAGGGACCGGTCGCTGCTGCCTGCCGGGGGTGTCCCGTTCTCCGGGTCTCGATACGGATCCAGCACCGAGACAGCAACGGCATCTCAAAGAAGAACCCGGGCCATTCTCCACAGATTGCCTGCACCCAAGTCTTTTTCACTATCTGCTCAAGTGGCCAACGGCAGAGCGGCGCCGGAGTCGACAATGTTGGAAGCGGGCCCCGGTACCGGGGTGTAACGGGCCTCGGGGAAACGGGATGGAGCCGCAAATGGTTGACCCGCATGGGACCGTTGCCAGACAAACACAGTTCATTCTTGTTTACAGCAATCCGGGCGCATAACAACAATCTCCACCGATCAGTAAAAATTTATGACCAGGAGAAAATGCACTTACGATCCCCAGATGCCGTGGTCGTGTTTCATAACATCGTTGCAGAGTCAGGAACCGTCCTTGCATGGTTGAATCGCACCCAAGAAACAGAAAACAAGGGAGGCTTGCCTTCTGGTAAGGGGGTGTGATTGCAGCGAAACAAACCTTGATATGCATTTACCGGGCTGCTGCGCTTCACTTGCTGCGCAGCAACTGTTGGTAACAGACCGGTCTGGAGACTGACCAACGAGATGTGCACCAACAGGTATGCCGGGCCAACAGAATAAGAAAGTACTGCCAAACTCACCAGTTCTGCCAGCCAGACCTGGTAGGTGGAAATCCGCTTGCGGGCCGACGGGATCCTCTCCGTCAGCTCATCCCCGAGGGGCGCCTATATGGCCGGTGGCTGCTGACGCTCCAAAAAGGCAAACGCTCCATGGAAGAACATGACGCAGCACAACTGTCGGGTTGCTCGGTTGTGCTTGTGCCGTACACGTCCTCCTGATGATCCGGACTCCGAGCGATGGGTAACACAAGCATATGTGACCGTTCGTATGATTCAAATCGCCTTCAGACGCAGTGATTTACCATGCATGATATGATGACCGCTTCTCGAACAATTCCAGAGCGATGCCGACGTCGTTGTGGTACAGTTGGATCTAAATCCGGTCTTGGCATTGAATCGCGGAGATATAGCCGGGCCACGGCCTCCGTACGGACGTCTGACCTTCCGGAAGCTGTCGGATCTTCATTAGCGAGCATGACCGCCGGACACCTCGCCGGAGCCGATGGGCCGAGTCAGACCCGGGTCGCCATGCTATCTCGCAAGAAGACACTCGGTGTTTTGAGCTCCCTGCCACCATTAGGCATCTTGGTGGCACAGTGGCCGCGGAAATGGCTAGGGACCCAGCATGCTGGGTGAGCTCGGATGCTCGCGTTGTCACAAAATACGGTGAGAGGTGAAGAATTGCACTCACCACTTGGTCATCTGCTCGCACTGTCATAGCACGAGCCCGGACGCTGCCCATTCACGAGTGTCCAACACGATTTGAGGTGGTGGTTGACATGTTCTGGTTTGGAGCTATTTCTAGCGCGGCTGTGTAACCCTTATGCCAGACTTGACAGCAGCAACTCCCCGCTGAATGTTATCGCATGGTCTTCGGTCTTCGCGGGTAACAAAGTCATCGCTGAAACAGATCTTCCAGGGGAAAGTTGAGATTGATTTCAGCCAGCAGAATTCTCTCAAACATCATTGGTGCGGGCCCGATGTCGACTGTTGGCTACCCTCGAGTCTCCTAATTGGGCCAGGGCATTCCTGGAGATCGCTTGTTGTCTGTGGCCATGATACCAGTCTTGTTTGTTCGCACGACGTGGTCTTCCAATGGCCCAGTGGCGTTTTCCCCTTGAGACCGAGGTTGGTATCAAAATCGTGACACTTGTGTGAGCTGTTGGGGATTGTGGGTGAAATTCCCGATCACAAAGGCCCAGATGCCCGCTCTGTGCTGTGTCGGAAGAGGAGCCAAAGCCCGAGGATTTGTCAGGCACTTGTTCGAGTCCATGAATAGTTGAACCTGAAGATCGCAGATGGGACACACGATAGGCTAGCGCTCTATGCTGGGCTCTCATGGATATGGCCCTGGATCGTGTGATGTCTGCGTGAAAAGAAATGACTGCATTTGAAATCAGCACGGCGTGGTCATCCCATCAACAGCAGAATTGATCCGCTGTAGGAGCCCTCATGAAGGCTGCCCCTGAGCATTCCTTGATCAGGGGAGACATACCTGACAAGCACAGCCATGGTAATGTGTTTGGCGACAATCTGCCGTCCACGCGCGGAGATCAAAGCTATCGAGTGCACTGTTGGAAAGCACATGGCTTTTGTGAGTTTCTGGTGGTCGATTTGCCGCCATTGAAGATGGCCGCCGAGTTGGCCGCACCTTGGGTTCAGCCACAGTCATCACGGCCAAAAGCCCTCAGGTAGGGCCCGACATCACTTGCTCTGGAAGGCAGACAGCAAACAGATGTTGCCGTGAGGACTTTGTATATTTTGCGCATCGGGGTGTGTTAGTCAGAGGTCGGATGATAAGGCGGTGAAGTGATGTTTGAACTGGAGGCTGACAACGTCACTGTGGGATCAATCTGGCAGGCGCCCCACGGGAGTTGACTGCGGGAAGGAGGAGCAACGGTCAGACTGCAGCCCTCCTTCTGAGGTAGGAACTCGGGAGCGGGAAGGACCCAGTGCGTGCCTCCTGCTTCTAGTTCGTCTGACTGACGGCCAACTTCCCATTTCTTCCAAGTGGACTGATTGGGAAGGAGGCACCTTGATTTGCATAGCGGCAAGGTGGAACTGAAGAAGAGCTGTAACCTTTGCAGATGCACACTCAAAGGTGCTTGTTACATTGATCATATTTCTGCTTAATGAAATGGGTATAGTAGTTGGCCAAAGAAGGCTCGTAACCTGCGCCATCACAGGTCCTCAAATAACACACCTCAAAACCCCCCTTGTTGCCGGCTCCCTTTTCTGGAGCAAGCTGCCGAACTCCCAGTCTTCTACACCTATAAGTTCGGCTTTGTTTTCGCCATCCCCTAGTATATGCGACCCCCTGAGAAGCACCCTTCACTGTCCCCTAATTCTAGAAAAACCCACGAAAAAAAAAAAAAAAAAAAAAAAAAAAAAGACATAATGTACCAGGGAAGAAATTTATAGAGAAAAGATAAAATGTCCAGAAGAAAAGAATCCAAATTCCCTCCCAAAATCTCGCCATGCAAAAGAGATGTGTACAGAAATCAGAATAGAAATTGTAGTCGAAATGCAAATCCAGAATCACCCGCAGCCCGCTGGAGCTCAGTTGCTGCTCTTCTTCTTGCACTTGTCGTGTGCCAAATGCCCATTTCTCGCCGTGGTTCGTGTGAATTCTGCGCCGCAGTTGGGACACGTCGCCTTCGTGGCCTGTCCTGACTTTTCACGCTGGTGCCGGAGAAGGTTGCTGAAGGTAGAAAACTGGCGACCGTTGCATCCGTGCTCCCAACACTGTGGCTTTGGTCGGCTGTGTACCACTCGTACCTGTCCGCTCGTATCTTGAGGTCCTGGGCCCATCACTGGTGGAACTGAGTACATGCCAAGATTCGGGTCTCCCATAACTGGTCTGCTGCTGAGGAAGGTGTCAGTAACCGCCCGATTGTTTCCCGTGTTGGAAACATACCCATAGTGCGATGGTAGACTCGGGGCCGGAGATGGCTGGTAGCTGTAGTCTGGCATGTACGACTGTGGCGGGTAGGGACTCGAGAACATGTTTGTCTGGGTTTGATCTGGAAGGGGAGGCGAGAAGGGCGGCAAATAATGTGACGTTGTAGGTTCGGCCATGAGCGACATTTGAGATGGCGCGGTGGTATAAATCGGCATCGTGGAGGTGCCTGTCGTCAAGTCGGCCAGCGTTACTGGAGGTGAGTACACTGATTCGGAGCCACTTCCCGCCCTTCGCCCGCGAGCGTGCATCTTCGAACTGTGTCGGGCCTGGTCTCGTTGGCGTTTTAGTTCCCTCTGTTCCGGCGTGAGTGTGTTTCTTGGCGGGCTGCCCGTGATCGATCGTGATCCGCTGGGCGGTGATAAACTGGCTTCTGATCCGTAGTGGTGGCTCATGTCAGGCGGCAAAAGACCGCTTCCAGAGTCCAATACTGTTGCTGCTGGTGAGCATGCATTGTCCGTCCAGCATGATAGGGAGGCTGACGCACCTGGCCAAGTGAAAGAAGATCTGCTTCCCATGCTGAATCCTGGATCGTATGATACGGCAACGGCGCTGGATGGGTGTCAGTCACGATCCTTTCTCCAAACTCTCTAACTGGCGTGCGTAGTACCTCATGCTTTCCGGCTCGATCGATGCCAGCGGCGATGACGTCGAAGGCGTTTCCCCGTGGTCTGGTGCAGGTTCCAGTCGTAACAGTGGTGTGCCGTGGACTGATGCGTGTTCCGCTTCGAACCACTCAGTGTCCGAGGGTAGGTGTGCAAAGTGTTGTTGATGTGGAGAGATGGAGCTGGAAAGATAGGTGGGCGGGTGGGACAGGCTCGGACTTAAGTATACGGGTGAGGCCAGGCCCCTCGAGGATGGTGGTCTGCTGCTGCTGGTATAGGAACCGGTTTCCAGGGACGGAGACTCGGCAAGCTGCAAGTTCTGAAAGAGCCCCTCTGTTGTAGACACCCCGCTACCGGCTCTCGATCTGGCGTTGTGTGAGTAAGTGTTGTCGAAGTCTTGGTCTGAATAGGAGGAGTCCATCTTGTATGGAGAAACGAGACTGGGGGGAAAAGAAGACACACTAAGAAAACAAAAAGGAATTCGAGTGGAACACTACCTACGTTGTCAGTAATGGTATGAATCTGCCGCTATAAAGTTGACGGCAAAAAGGCACTCGTCGACTTATATGAGGATGTCAACTGAACGTGTGAGGTCTGGCGTCGGGTCTCTGGCCCGTGAAGCGATCAGGTAGCAAGATTTCGAACAAAGCTTGTCAATCTATCTTTGGGGTAGCTTGAAGCTTTTTCGATGGCAATGGCCCTCAGCCTCAAAGGTCATGGAGCATGGGGCCGGGGAGGCTAGGCTTATAACGTGGAGAGAGGCAGTACCCATCCCCACACATACCCTGCTTGGGGTACTACTGTACATGGCGGTTGCACCTTGCTCCTGAGGTATCCATACATCGAGCACCCAGAGCGAATTTGGGCCGGCAAGGAATCCGCACCCCAGTGGGCTGCGGGTATACATGGGTTCTACAAGCCTGACAGGGAGAAAGGCCGGGAACGACAGAGAGAGCGAGGCACGTTCCAGGGGTCGGGGTAAGGGGTTCTGGCAAGGGCCACTGAACGGCGGGAGACAGGGTGGGTGTGGGTGGTGGTGTGGATCTAGAACAGTACCTCGATACAAACAAGATGCATAAAAAGAGTGCGGGAAAACAAGCCCTACACTGGAAGAGACAACCAAAAAGAGACTAGCTTGGAGAAATATGCTGAATTAACTGCTTGTCAAAGTCGACGAGTCAGCGACCCTACTGGGGCAATGACAGCATTGCGTACACTGTGTAGGTATGGGGAAGGTCTCTTCCGCAGGTGGTAGCATGCCCGTGTGCTTGACAGTTGGTCAAGATGTACGTCCTCCCCCTGAAGACCAAACATTGGAAAGAGTCTCCTCGTTCAGAATCTCCCTCCCACTTGGAATGAAGATGGCCGAGCATAGAGAAGAAGGGGAGAGAGGAAACAAGAGACTGGGAACGGACTGAGCGATCAAGTGGCGCAGAAGTGAAACGGTCATGTCATGGCCCCCAGGCTCCAGCGTTTCCATCTCTGTCCATGAATGCCCGGTTCAGGTGCCAGCAGAAGATTATGGGAAGCTGTGCCGCGCGGTGCTATGAGAAACAGCATGCTCTTAGGTGAAAAGAAGGTGTATGTGCCGTGCCCAGACAGGACTGCCCAGCAATGTCGCGGGAGAGATGGCATGGGATGTTGGAAGATGTTCCTCTGAGTAGTGCAACTGCACTCTTATCCAGGACAATGCTGCACAATGACCACATGCCTATGATCAAGGTGACGGTGACCATACAGGTTGTCCCGGGAGTGTGTCTGCGGCGTCTGGCGGAATCAATCAGACCAAAGAAGCAAACGCTGGTTCCCGCCATGCGCGGCTGGCGTCTGTTCGAGTTGATTTATGCGGGTTTGACTTGGACGTTTCACGGCGCAAAGACCCAAATACCGCCACGGTGAAGAATTCGGAGGGTTTGGTGGGCATGACGGCAGACGAGCGAGGAGAAAGGGATCTCGCAGAACTCCCAGAGACGACGTTATTCATATAGCGGGGCAGGATCAGTATTGTCAGCGGGGACAGCCAATAGGTCAAATTGCCTCGTTGAGAGACATGGGGAGTCTGGCAAGATCCACTCCTGCAGAAGACTCAAAGTCCTCGCGGGGGAAGACAAAAAGACGGGCAAAATACCTGTGGAAAGATGTGGCAGCTAGGTGAAGGGTTCAGGCGAAGTTGCAATAAGTACATGTTTTCGTCGTCCCCGAGAGAAATGCCTGCCAGCGGCTCATGACCGGCGTATCCTGAGGGGAGACTTGTGAACAAGCTGTCAGCGGGGGAATGATTTCTTTGGTGTGGGCGAGCACCTCGAGTTTGCGGCAGAGGGAGATGAAGTCGTGTTGAAGGATCCTGAACCCTGTCCCGACGCACTGGGTCAAGTTGCTGATTCCGTTTCGAGGAACCCCATCGTGCATAGCGTATAGCGGTCAAAACGGACATGCACGGGCCATCCATCGCGGCAAACCGGCGAACATTAAACGATTGACGAGCGGTTGTCTCGCATGTCCCGACACAGCAGGGGTTGCACTGGACAGTAGGCGCAGCTTAGGCCACCACTTTCACAAGGCTTTCCAGCTCCGGGGCATTGGAAGTCTTGCTGCTGTCACGGCGAACGACAAGCGATCCAACCTCAAAAGTCCCCCGTCGGACTTTTGTGCCAAGACATGTCATCTACGCCGTTGGCTCGAGTCTTCCCGCATTGTCTTCCATTTGTTCTCGAAGCCCGTGAGCCCTTGCGGCGCTGGCACAGCTGTTCCAAACACTGCTCATGCGCGGCGCTTGTTTGCTTAGATGAGGGAAGGAGAGTGTTTTGACGTTCTCGCGACCGCCGAAAGGGTATTTGATATTGAAAAAGAAGCCGGGCGGCCGGAGCCCCGGACACTTCGGCGATCACAACGACGCGCACGGCGATAGTTCTCGGGAGACCCCACTTCTTTCCAGCGGCGCTCGTTCTTTGGTGGAATACCTAAATCACCGTCACTTACACAACCACGTCTATATTAAAACGTAATTTTCTCAACCACCACTTCATCAAATCCTCCCATCTTTTAAACACTACTGTTTTAGTACTTTTGAAACATATAAGAATTTTGGTACAATTTTATGGTTGTCTTTGAGTGAGAACGGTGTGTATGAAAGGCTGCTAATTGTATAGTGTCTTCGGTTTTTTTTGTGGCCAGGGAGAATACGAAGAAACCCAGCTTGGTCTACATCTACACTAGTGCACTCACCTGCCAAACTCGGGAAAAGAATGGAGTCCAATAGTCTGCTCCAAGATTCTCGTAAGTGGGCAAACCAATCGAAATCAAGCTGACAGTGCAGTATGCCCTGTCCCAGGAGATCAGTCTGACAGCATACCTGGTGCCCAATCATGCCGAGAATGCATAGGTCTGGTCTCCTATTTCATGACTACTTCCGTCTCAATCAACTTTTGAATAACAAACCCAAGCCACGAGATTATGAGACAGACCCAAGGACCAAAGTTAGTGTTCCAGCCCTGTGCCGCCGAGATCCACTTATACATACTGTAGCCTGAGTGGCCAAGCTAGTGTCCCCCCCTAATTACATGCTGATATCCTCGATATCTGCATGCAAGATGCCTTTTTGGAACATCCCATTGCATTGAAGAAGGGTATTCCAGTCTCGGTATCTGATTCGACATCACCACCCCTCTTCACCTGCAGATGCTAAGCCTGGAGTGAGGGGCAGCATTGTTGTGGAGACCAGGAACCCCCGCGCAATCGACACGGCCGTTAAGTTTAGCCACATTTTATTCTGTTGCCTGGGCTAGTCCCCAACTTGATCGCCTGTTATTGCCCCGTATCGGAAACCGATCTCTCGAAATCGGACTTTGATCGCGGCTCGCGCCCATCTAGCTCCCAGTTACGCTGCGTAAGAACTCAAATTTCGGGATCGTGATGGCGCAGCCGTTTCAACGACATTGGAAGCTTGTCTAGATCCTGAAGAGCGCGAAGAGAAGCCAACAACCAGAATCTCAATGTTAAGTACAGACATTCAGGTGCCTACCATTTCACAGCCTACCGAACACACCCATAGATAGACATGTCAGCCCGGTTCAGTTATCAAGCTATCTTTCACAGACCTCAGCAACCCACAAGGGGGTGTACTCAACCGTGAAGTGGCAGATTTGGCTGCATTCTGGCGGCTAGCATTCCCAATCACGGTGACTCCTGTCAGCCACAGAAACCGAAGTCACACTTCTAGCCGCCGTCCGCGCATATGAATGCAGTTCCGGTGCCGACGCTCGAATCAAACGTGGTCTATCTCCGGCGCCGGTAGTGTAGCCATAAGGACTATCGAAATGGTGGGTGGTGTTGTCCTTCCCGAAGATCACCCAAACATCATCCATCTGCAGCATTTCCATACCAGTTTTGCGGGGGCGTGAGATGTTAAAGTCCCAAATATCAAAAGTGACAACAGGTGCCTGGGGGCCGAAGTGGCTGTCGGGATATGCACTTTGAACCCAAATCTTCCGATTGGATTGGCCAACATTCGGGTCAGCCGTGCTGCCAGCGATCGAGGGTTTTCGTGTTGAGGACTGGCATACAGGCACTGGTTACACCAACAGTACCAACAGCAACGGGCAAGGCGCCGCCCACGCAGCTAACAGTCAGTCGTTGGAACACACTTCAAGCGGGGTGCCGTCCTGGCATGGCTATGTCGCGATAAATAGGACAGTCCTCAACACCCCGCTTTAGATGTTCCAACAGGTATCACAACAGAAGCCCTACTACAACCACATGACAGGAACGCTGAAATCGCCCGCCGTGGGTTCCGTCGTTGGACCTCAAGGGCACAGCAAAACTCATGGCATATGCCCTTGGTTCTCCTCATCACTACCCACCGCCCGGTGCCTCACTCGTGCCGTTGGAGAGACGGGTGGGCAGTCAGCAGGTGTCTGTCATTACAACTTCATCCCCGCATCCACCGCGATTGCTCGCACATCCAGGATCGTTTGTTCAGAAGCACCCCGCGATCTATGTGACTGGGTATGCAGTCTATCCACTGAGGGCTTTTTTTCCACTTGTGAGTGTAGCGTTCACCCTGTCAGCTTCACCGACTCTTTATGTTTGCGGCGGTTTGCTTGCAGAGTGCCTACAGTAGATTTGAATACGCCAGGCAATCTATTTACCCGAATGATCATCTCACATAACAGGGGCGCTGCCTCAGTGATATTCCACCTGGGCTGATCATCTTATGCTCAAGCTGAGGTTCACAAGTACTCCAGCCCAACGTCCATGTGATAAGGGCGGTGAGAAGGCGATGGTGCTTATCTACTACGGAGTCATTTTGGGTCAGCATGCAGTCAGCGAGTCAAATAACAGGTACAGTCTTGCATCAGCTGCGCGGTCTGATGGTTCTGCACATCGAGGTCAGAAGTTCAATGAACGAACGAGTTGATCCATCAGCCCTGTAGGGCGGCGGGCTTGTGCGTCAGTGGCTGAAAGGGCGTTTCTTCAAGGCTGGAACCACTGCGTGTGGCTTGTGACAACCAATTCGGACAAACGGCGGCCGGCAGCAAAGTGTTGGACCGAGAAACGGTGAGAACGACGACAGTTACACCGGTCAGATTCGAATCTCGCAAACACACACAACGTGCCACCGGCTTACCCAGTTCCGCGCGCTCCACAACAGATGCCAAATGGGTTCACAGTTA